>NW_022196904.1:184705692-184711964 GCF_008632895.1 Mastomys coucha | reverse complement strand
TCAAAAGTAGCCAGGAAGATTTAGAATCTTTAGGAGAGGTAATATTTAACTTTTCTTGGCTACTGAACTAAAACAACCATTACAAAACCTCAGTGTGTACCAAAGAAACTAAATAAAAGTTTAATTTTGCTATATTTGTCCCCAAACATAGAATATGATGTTTTAAATGCAACATTGTGGGAAACCAGTAGGCAAGTTCTTTGAAAATTAGATAATGAATAGTGTACATTTTCATTAGAGTAAGAAAATAGCGGATAAGTACTAGTTTATATTATTTGTCAAGTTCTAAACTATTTCTAATACACCATTGAGTCAAACTAAAACACAGAAGCCTGAATTAAAAAAACAACTGCCACATACAGAGGCATTCCCTGCCTGTGTGAGTTACTTAAATGAAGCTGTGCTACTGTGCCTGATAAGTAGGTGTAAGCTATTTTAATTCTAACTTTATGGTTCTCACTTAAATGGGGTGAAAAATTATTAATTTATTTATGCTTTTGAGTATTTTGGCAGAAACGTGTCTTAAGTAGGAACTTAGTATGTTAATAAGACTGTTTCCAGTGTCTGGGGTCTTTGTAGAAGAGGTATATTGGCTACACATTTGAATATTTCTGCCAAGTAATGCCCTATAAAACTGTAGTTGCATGAAATGACTCATGGTAGTTGTAAAAGTGACCTTGAATCAAATTCAGTCTTATTTCTCATCTGTAGAGAAATCTATTCAGCCACAAAAGGCATTTAGAAGTCAGGTGTGGCTGAAACTTCTCTACTTCTATTTCTAATACTATTCACAGTTAAGTTGAAGATTCCTATATAGGTTTAAAGTCACTACTTATTAGTATATGATGTTCCTTAGTCTCTATATGGGCATAGAAACGGTATTCTCAATATCACTAAGAACTGTACACGTAACCTGCATAATTGCTTTGTGATATAAAAACTATCATTAAAAACTAAAAGAAAGTAGTTGACAGCATTAAATTACAAATGTTATGGCTTTTGTTTTTTGTTTTTTTTAGGAAGTAATAGAACTGACCAAAGACCTTCTGTCAACTCAGCCTTCGGAAACTCTTGCAAGTTCAGACAGTTTTGCTTCTCCTCAGCCCACTCATTCATGGAAAGTAGGGGACAGGTGCATGGCAGTCTGGAGTGAAGACGGACAGTAAGTGGAGAGCTGCCTGCCCTCTAACTATAGCATGAGTTAGTAAGATACAATGGTAAGACGTTTCCATTCAGTTTGGACTACTCAATTTAATCTGTGTAGGTAAGATGATTTATAAAACTAGTGTAATTCTTGGGTGGTTGCCATTAACACAGCTTAATTTTAGGTTTAGTTTAAGTCTGGGGAGAAGAGTGGTTGGCTTCTAAAGGAAGGAAAGATGAATGACTTCTCAAATGGTGTGAATTGTTTTCTCCTCAAATTAAAAAGTGAATGGCTGGTATTCTCATTGCACTCAAGTGCATACATTGAAATGAATCATTTAGGAATTAGGTTTTCTCAGAGACTTAGTACAGTGAGCAGATGTGTAAGAGATTTTTCTGGTAAAATTTAAATTAGGACTTTTAATACCAGGTGCCTAACTTTAAACCTGTCGTGTTATTTTTGCCAAAAGGGCTGTTATTGCTTGCAGAAGTTTATTTTATATATGATAATTGTGTCACTGCAGTATAAGTCTTATAGGCTGAGTACTAAACCTTTACTCACCTGCTTACAGCCATGATATCTTTACAGGTGTTATGAAGCGGAGATTGAAGAGATAGATGAAGAAAATGGCACCGCTGCAATCACCTTTGCTGTTTATGGCAATGCCGAAGTGACTCCATTGTTGAACCTCAAGCCTGTAGAAGAAGGAAGGAAGGCAAAAGAGGACAGTGGCAACAAACCCATGTCCAAGTAAGTGACTGTTCCCAAGGTGGGCAGGCAGACTCGCCGTGTGGTACAGGCCAGCTCAGACTCCACATTCTTACCTTGTTCTTTTGAGTATGCAGGTATAAGCAAGGGTCGCTGTGTCTGGCCAAAGTAACTGACTTTACCCCCTGGGTATCTGCAAAGATAATCCATGTAGACTGCGTTGAGCACAGTTCTAATACTGTTTAACATTGTTTTGAACAAGTACAATATCAGGTCAGCGTGTATGCCTAAGTGGAGACTTTGTACTCACGCACTCAGTAAAGGAGATGCTAGTATTAAGAGCATCTACTATGTTTTTGTAAGACAGGTCCTAACACTAAACTACAGTGAAGACCATCTTTAGACTTGTATAACAACAGTTCATAGGCTGTTTAATAAATGTCTCCTCTAAAGAGGCACTTCTGATTTTAGAAGTAACAAAATTTTTCGGTTAAAAACTTGGGACTACAGGTGGATAAGACAGATAACAGGAGACAAAGTTCTGAGTGAGTGAGTGAGCATGTGTATGTGTTTCAAGGCTGACTGATAAAATGTGTTTCTGATTTTGGAAAATTTTCCAAAATGTAAGTTGGTACATAAATATACTTGAAAAATACCACTTGTTACAGTAACATTTAAACACTCTGATTAAGAAAATCACATTGTGCGGGGCGTGGTGGCTCACACCTTTAGTCCCAGCACTTGGGAGGCAGAGGCAGGTGGATTTCTGAGTTCGAGGCCAGTGTGGTCTACAGGACAGCCAGGGCTAAACAGAAAAACCCTGTCTCGAAAAACCAAAAAAAAAAAAAAAAAAAAAAAAAAAAAAAAAAAAAAAAAAAAAAAAAAAATTAACCTTTAAGAAAATCACATTGTGGGCTGGTGAGATGGCTCAGCGGGTAGGAACACTGACTGCTCTTCCAAAGGTCCTGAGTTCAAATCCCAGCAACCACATGGTGGCTCACAACCACTTGTAATGAGATCTGATGCCCTCTTCTGGTGTGTCTGAAGTCAGCTAGAGTGTGCTTAAGTATAAATATTAATCTTTGGGCCAGAGCAAGCAGGGACTGAGTGACTGGAGTGGGGCCAACTGGAGCCAGCAGAGGTCCTAAATTCAATTCCCAACAACCACATGAAAGCTCACAACCATCTAGAGAGCTACAGTGTACTCACATAAGTAAATAAATCTTAAGAAAGAAAGAAAAAAATCACACTGTAAAACCTGTTTAATCTAATTTCTGGTATCACTCTTGCTTTATTAAAGAAAACAAAACAAAGTGCACACTGAGGCTGCAGGTTGCTTATTTGGTGCAGGAGAATCAAGATTTGTTCTCTTAAAAAGAAACCTTCCATCAGTGGTAGTGGCACACACCTTTAATCCCGGCACTTGGGAGGCAGAGGCAGGCGGATGTCTGTGTTCGAGGACAGCCAGGGCTACACAGAGAAACCCTATCTCAAAAATACCAAAAAACAAAAACAAAAACAACTCCCATCTTATCAGTTGCTGTTGGTAAGCAGAGATTATTGTTAGCTTAGGCCCTAATGCTATTTTTGAAAATCCAGGTTTTTGCTGTTGGTCTTGAGAATATTGGTCATGCCATTCATTCTTCTGGTCTTGGTTGCTGTCTTCTTCCAGTGTCGATGAAACAGTTTTATATCCATTAAATCATTTCATGCAATTTCTTCAGGTGTAGCATACATTACACTGCTAACTCTTCTTAGAAATTGGTAAAGATTTTGCCAGTCATTAAAGTTGATTTTTTTTTTTTTAAGACCGAGTTTCATGTAACCTAGGCTGGCCTTGAACTCTATTGTAGCAGAAGCATAACTTAAATACTGATAAAGCTGCCTCCGTCTCCCAAGTAGTAGGATTATAGGTCTGTGCCATCACGTGTATTGAATATTAAAATCCTTAAAGTACAACCAGCAAGAGTTATATTTGAAGTCTTTAAAGGGTTTGATTTACTTTGTAGTAGTGCTAAGTGTGTGTGCACAGAAGTTTTTGTTGTTCCCGGGCAGAGTCCATGGTCTTGGCATGCTTAGCAAGTGTGTTCTACCACTGAACTACATCTACCTTCTTTTTTAAAGAACATGTCTTAATAGTCCTCAGTGAGTGACATTGCTTATTTTACATTTATTTATTGGGTAGACTCATGTGGACACAAGGACAACTAAGGAGTTGATTCTCCTGCTACCTTGTGGGCCTAAACTCAGGTTAGCTCATGAGCTTGGTGGCAGATGCCTTTACATGCTGAGCCATCTCTCCTCAGTCCTGTTTTTCTTTCTTTAAGATGGGGTCTGGTGTGTCCTAGACTGGCCTCCAGCTTGGCAAGGAGGACTTTGAACTTTTGATCATCCTGTTTCCACCTATGATTACAAGCATGCTATATATCACACATAGATCTTGGCATTGATTTTTGTTTTGTTTTGTTGGTTTTTTGAGACAGGGTTTCTCTGTATAGCCCTGGCTGTCCTGACCAGGCTGGCCTCGAATTCAGAAATCTGCCTGCCTCTGCCTTTTGAGTGCTGGGATTAAAGGTGTGTGCCACCACTGCTCGGCTTGGCATTGATTTTTAATCAAAAGTTGTGCTCTGGTTAATAAACTAGTATGTAAATCTTGTCTTTTTGCACTACTACAAGGAAGTCATCTTGTAAATCTTAATAATTGACATTTACATCTATGTTTTCTACACAGAAAAGAAATGATCGCCCAGCAGCGTGAATATAAAAAGAAAAAAGCTTTGAAAAAAGCACAGAGAATAAAAGAGCTTGAGCAGGAGCGAGAAGACCAGAAGGTGAAATGGCAGCAGTTCAACAACAGGGCGTACTCGAAGAACAAGAAAGGCCAGGTTGGCGCATCCCTCATCACTTTGTTGGTCTGAATGTAGCTGCCATTAAAATAATTTCAAAATGAAAAAAGGAGGTGTAGATTTTCCAAAGGACATTATTTTAACCAATTCTTGATATATAATCCCTGTCAGTAGTCATTAGGCACTTTTTGCAATAAAATGGTTTTAGATAAGGAATTGTAAGACTGCTTGGTGCTTTCAGACCTCTCAGAAATATGCTGAGCTCTGCTTTTTTAACATCCTTTTATTTTGGGTATCTATTTTAAAAAGCTCTTAAGTCCTTGCTATGTTTTGCTGAGTAGAAAATAACTAGAATTCAGATACTCAAAATACAGATGATCTGACGCTCACTCATAGTTTAGCTTTTTCTGGCTGTTAGGGTCCACCTCGCTGGACTCGGGGGTGGGGTGGAAAGCAGTGCCTTTTCCATCACTGTGTGTCCCACAGCAGGTCTCACCATAAACTTTCTTACCATACCAAAGTTCGCGCTCTAAATGACAAGTAAGCTTTCTATTAGTAATATGTAGTGATATTTTCTGCAAAATATTTTTGTAAGCGTTGAAATGTGAATTATGTTAACATTAAAGTTTTGTTAGATTATATGTTACAGATTTGTTTTTGGAAACTGATCAGAAATGTTTTTTTTTTGTTCCTAGGTAAAGAGGAGTATTTTTGCTTCGCCAGAAAGTGTAACGGGCAAAGTTGGAGTAGGAACTTGTGGAATTGCTGACAAGCCCATGACACAGTATCAAGATACATCTAAATACAATGTCAGGCATTTGATGCCTCAGTAATCAGAAAAACTGTTGGATTTCATCTCTGCAGGGCTTTACACTTACCTTTTTATCCTTATATTTTTCTAAAGGTAAATTATTTGTTAGATGAGTAAGGAAGATACATTGTTGTCATTGTTTGGCTTTGGTAGAATGAAACTTGAAGACATTTGATAACTGCTATCATTTAACTTTCATTACTACTTACTCCAGCTTCCTCAGTATGTTGAACAAGGCAACTTTCCTAGGTAATGCTGCTTAGATCAGCACTTAGCTCATGAACCTGAGGCCATGTACCTGATGCTGTGTGCACAGTTTGTAAGTCCTGACTTGGAATTTTCAGATGCTTTGCACTTGACGTACATATTTCAACAGTTCATTGGAACAGCGAGGCAGAATGCCAGCCTGCTAAAGAGAGCTTCAGTTTTACAACCTGGCCGTTGTCCAGACAAGCCCAAGTATAGGTTAATTTATATAAACGGCAAAGTTTATTTTGACGTTTTTTCCTTGAATTACTTGTTTCCTGGGCCTATTAGGTCACCTCTACAATTGACTCACTTTGTATTTTTTGTCATTGAGTTTGAAATTTATATTAAAAAAACAAACCATGTTTAGGATGTGCTCCCCTTCTCTGGTGTTTATTTGGTGTTTTGTATTGTTTTCTTTCCTTTGTGACTTCACTTGTGGTAGTGGTACCATTTTGGGGATGTGTACTGTTTCTATGGGAAGACAAAAGCTGATGTACAGCCCTGTGTACAGTGT
>NW_022196904.1:184697620-184705607 GCF_008632895.1 Mastomys coucha | reverse complement strand
CTATTTTTGTAAAAATCCAAGGCTAAATTAATGAACAAGAGTACTCAATGTTTCATGATTACATTTTCCTGTATTTCTTGTGCATTAATCTGACCATAATTTCCCTGTATATTATGTTCATGTAGCTGAGTTTGTAATTTTTATTAACGAGATCAAGTTGCCAGCCTTTGTTGGCATAAGTGAAGTACCACAGGTATCCTAAGTTTAAGCCAAAACAAAGGTAGAGAAAAGGGTCTTCCTGTTAATTGGAAGAAGATAATTTTTAGAGTGTGTGTTAATTTCAGTTTTGTATGTTTAACTTTAATAAATAAAGTGTTTTTAAAATCTCCAGTGTGTTAACAAAAGGGCGGAGTCTGCAGCCACCAGCTTTGATGTAGTAAGCCTTAGACGTGTACACAGAACTGCCGTGGAGAGAGTGCAGTCTGCTAAATGGTTCATAGATCCTTAAGAATTCCTTCATTGGGGAGAAGAAATGGAGTTATAAAGGATTAATTAATGAGCATGCATGACATTATTTGTAAATTACCTTATCTTGTAAATTTTGTTTATGTAGGGCAAAAAAGAAAGGCACAGGTTTCATAGAATAAGGGCTGCTTGGCTGCTGAGGAAAGGGCTTGCCTGAGGTGGGTAACTGCCAGAGGGTTGCGGGGTGGAGGTGATTAAAGCCTGAGAACCCTGACATGAAAAAGTCAGATTCATCTTGCTGTTTTAACAACAGTTGCAAGGAAATCCTTACATGAAAATGTAGTAGCAAGTCACTTGGTGTAATTGTGTGCACCCCTCCCAAAAAAATGGGTTGATACTGTATTGGTATGTTAGAACAGTACTGTACTTGGTGCTTTTATTGGCAGTTCTGTTGACCACTCTGCCTTAATTTATGGGCATTCTTTCTGTGTATTTTCCTTATGGGCTTTGTCTTAGTAAAGGAATAGAAATGATCTGAAATCACAGCAGCTCTTGCGTCAGATCTAGAGATGTGACCCTTACGGATATCCTAGTGTTAAGTTGATGACCTTGATTTCTTTGGAGTAAATTGAAAGGTCTAGAGGAGCACAGACTCTAGAACCAGGCTGCTGTCTCCTGACTCCCCACTTACTAGCTGTGTATAATTTCTCATTTTTGTCAAGAATTGAGCTAGTATGTTTTAAGAGGACAGTATCTGACATGAGTGACTGTAGGGATGTCTGCCATTTCCTCTGGAATGACAGTATCTGATTCCCTTTACTTAAATAGTAGTGTATCTATAATGCTGCTACTGAAATGTCATCAAGCAATCCCTGCCCGGGTTTTCATTTTTACATGAGCACATACTTAATGGGAACTGGTGAAATTTATAAAAGATGTCTGTCTAGGTCTTATCCCAGACTTAATCCAGACCTTGGTAAGTCTGTTAGAGACACTGTAGGTGATTCTGGTATATATCCTTAGCTGTGTTGTAGATTAAAGATAAAATAGCTTTGATTTCTAGGGGGGAAAGTATAGTCGTGGTTCTATTAATCTATGAAGATTAAGCATCAAACCAAAAGGCAAAAAATTATTCTAACTCAGATTTTAAAAGTACTTGCAAAGTATGTATCCACTCATCTGTGTTCAGTGTCGTGTGATTTTAATTTTGAGTGCTCAGGTTACGTCTCTTTAAAAATACTTGTTAGGTAACACAGGACAGATGACTTTCTTATGACTTGTGTTAGTAGGTTAGGATTTTATAATTTACAACCAGACCTTTCAGAGATGAGTATGTTGTAAATTAGCTAAAAATTTACTCGAAAAGTTTGATTTGGCTTTTTGCCTAGCTTGGGTAGTAACAAATACTAAAATGAAAAAGTATGCTTAAACTAACAAGATTTTATATTTGTTTAAAACTTTTTCAGAGGTTCAACAAGTCAGTGTAAGTAATTTATAAATCCAGCAGTAAATATAAACATTCTTTAATATCTAAGAGTTTTGAGTTGCAAATTAAAGTGAGTTTTTAGTACAGTGTGGAGGGAAAGCACAACAGGGAATTCAGTAGTTTTAACAAGAAACATGATTGCTGTCATTTTAAAACACAGTTAGGTGTAGACAGTGATTCTGAAACATACTACAGATGGGACATTGTAAAAACTTGGTCTAGCCAAAGTGTTCAATACAGACAAAGTTTCTCTTCTGTGAGATTTTCCAGATGACTTCTCAGCTTATGTATTTATGAAAGTGGTTCTCTGTGGCTCAATTCTGAGAATAGTAGGTCTGTAGTGGTTGACAACTTAAAATTAGCTAATAGTACTAAATCTTAGCTCTTAGTCATTTAGTTCCCACAATAAACTTTGGGAGCTAGCTTCAACTATATATGCCCCTTAACAGTTAATTGTATGAACCCAGTGTAAGCCACTGGAATATTTGGTTTATAGAATATTTAGTTTATAAAGTGTTTCCTAGTTTTTGTTTGTTTGTTTGTTTTGGTTTGGTTTTGGTTTTGGTTTTTTCCAAGACAGGGTCTCTCTGTAGCCCTGGCTGTCCTGGAACTCACTCTGTAGACCAGGCTGGCCTGGAACTCAGAAATCTGCCTGCCTCTGCCTCCCAGGTGCTGGGATTAAAGGCGTGCACCACTGCCCCGCTCCTAGTTTATTCTTCGACTATCCTAAATTGTTTATTGGATATGAATTTTACAAATACCACGTGTATTAGCGGTAACATTGCTGGCTCTTTCGACCAGCAGATGTTAGCCCACGCATCTCTGTGCTTGTGGACTGGTTTGGTGATCCACTGGGTATCAGGATTGCTTCTGATAGCTTTATGGAACCTCAAAAAATTTACATGTAGAATCTTGACCAACCCAGTAGGAATTCAGGACTCTCAAAGCCCCACAATGGCGCCCAGCTCTCTCCTCAGCAACAGACTGAAGGCTTCAGGCAAATTTCAGCTGGTTAACACCATGGTGGACGGCTTGCTGTAAGTCACACCCTTAGGAGCCAGACATTTGAGGTCACCATAGTGGACAGGAATCTTGTAAATGGCATAGCCTTGCTTAGCCTGTACCCAGTCTTCGTGCTTTATCAGTTCGTGTGGGGCAGGGAGTGCTGTGCAGCGCAGAGAGCTGGCTGCTAATGCCAGGAGCAGACCAGCCCCTCAGAAGAAAGCACATCACATGGACCGCTTCTTCACAGCGCCTGGATGTATTTGTATGCACCCATCTGGGCTCACCTGATGGCTGCTGCCAGAGGAAAGGCACCTAATTTATTCTTTTAAGATCAAAGGTAAATGAGCTGTGGTTAAGCTCCTTAGGAAGGTGTTTTAAAAGCTGCTTTTTTGGGCTGGTGAGGTGACTCAGCAGGTAAGAGCACTGACTGCTCTTCTGAAGGTCCTGAGTTCAGCAACCACATGGTGGCTCACAACCACCCCTAATGAGATCTGATGCCCTCTTCTGGAGTGTCTGAAGGCAGCTATAGTGTACTTACATATAATAAATCTTAAAAAAAAAAAAACCTTTTTTTTTTTTCAGCTTAGGGCCCAAAGTCACTATTATTTTGCTGGTTCAAATACCCTTGGTAAAATTGATGAGTTCTCCCACCTGCCCCTTTCAAGCTTTGTTATTTTTGACATTTGTTAAGAAAATGCAGTGAATTTCTGACCCAAGAAAAAGAATTCAGACTTGAAGGAAACATTTGATTCTTATATCCTGGAAATCTACAGTTGAATTCCAAGATTTGCAGCCAGGCTAGTTTTTTATAGATGGTAATTGTTCAGTTTTTTATCAGAAGTAGGAAGACTGGCATGGTAGTGCACACCTTTAACCCCAGCCAGCACTTGGGAGGCAGAGGCCCTTAAGTTCAAGGTCAGCCTGGTCTACAAGGAAACCCTGTCATGGGGCTGGAATGGGGTTGCAGGAAGGAATACCACATCCCTTTGGTTTGGTTCCTCCAAAAGCAGTTAGGATTGTTTGGCTTAACTTATAAGGTGTGATGACACTATTCATTTACAACCTCAGACTTGTCTTCAATGTGTCTTAGAAACACAATGGCTTGTGCTACATTTTAAAACAATGCTTTTTTGTACCTGGTGTGAACACCTAAATATCCCGGTTACTGCCTGAAGCAGTGTAATTTTTAAGCACTCTCCATGGTAAAGAAAACCTCCAAAGTGAAGTTTGTTGGCCGGTATCTTTGAGCATCATGTAGGTATCGTGTAGCCCAGGGGGTCTCAAGCTCACTATATCACAGAAAAATGACTTGCTCTTCGTGCCACTTCCTCTCAAGAGCTGTGGTTACAGGCCTGCATCCTCCCACCCAGTTTATGGGATGCTGGGGATAAAGCCCATCCATGTATACTTGCTAGGCAAGCATTTTACCCAGTCCAGTTGGCAATGTTTGTTAACAGTGTAGTGTTTGACTTATGTCGTTAGTAAGTTAGGGCTGAAAAGGGTAAAGCAACCAAGTAAAATCATCTGGTAGTAAATATCCTTGTAACTGTACAACTACGATGGTGTGCTTGGTGGAAGAACATTTACGAAGCTTCAACCCCTAGGAAGAGTTAGATCAGGAAAGGCAGTGAGATCTGCTGCGCAGGTCAAGAGACCGTTTATAGTAGAGCATATCACTACCTTAACTGGGCACATCTAGTTATGCACTGGTCATCATCACTGTAGCGTGTACTCAGCCTTGGGCTAGGTTTTAAAAAATAGATGATCACTAAAACATTGATCTTTTGTAGCCTTCCCTTTAAAAAGTACTTAAGACAAAGTTAAGCCAGGCAAAGTGCTGTCTATCTGTGTGGAGACTGAGGTGGATCATTTGGACTAAATACAGGTTCAAGTTTTATGTGTATGAACCAGTATTGAAGAAATGGGACTTTTTGGTAAAACAGTACAAATAAAATTTGAAATTAGAGATGGAGAAAATAGTGCTGGAATTCATTAAAAGGGCAGGAGAAGGGGAAGTTAGGGCTGGAAAGATGGTTCATTTGGTAAACTATTTCCCTTGCAAGCACAGAGACCCAAGTTCAGCTTTAAACTCCATGGTATTTTTTGTTTGTTTGTTTTGTTTCATTTTTTTAAAGCCGGGGAGTCAGACACAGTGGCACATATCTTTAACTTGCCTCTGGGAGGCAGAGGCAGGTAAACTTCTCGAGTTCTGGGCCAGTCTGGTTCGTAGCAAATTCCAGGGTAGCCAATAATGAGACTGTCTCAAATGAACAATAAAAAAAGTTAAGAAGCCGGTAGTTTGGAGAAGACTGTTCAGCTGTTAGGAACATTGGATGTTCTTCCAGAAGACTGGAGTTCAAGTCCCAGCATCCTTATACTGGTTCAAAATGGCCTGTAACTGGTTCTACATAATCTAATGCCTTTTTCTGGCCTCTGTGGGCATCAGGCATACATATGCAGACATACATGCAAGGAAATACATAAGTTAAAAAAAATACATGCATGGGTGAGTGTGTTTATAATCTCAGCACCAAGGAGTTGGAGACTGGAGGATCCCTGGGGCTTGCTAGTTAATGAGCCTTGTCTATTTGGTAAGTACCAGGCCAAAAAGGGGCTCTAATCTTAAAATATATGCCTAAAGAATGACGACCAGAGTTGTTTGGCTCACAAACACAAGTGCATACACCTGAACACATAGGCACATGATTACCTCTTGCTTTTTTTAAGCTTTTTGAGGGCATGAAAGTAATTTACACGTATGTTTAAACCCTGACAATTCAAGACTGTAAATTAACACTGTAGTAGGAAGCAGGCTCCATGGTCATTTGCCCCAGGGTCTATCACATGTTGGGACTGAGGGTAAAATGGAAAGTTTTATTAGTTAGATTTTATCTTGGGATTTTTTTTTTTTTTAAAGGTGGGATGGTAAAAGGGAAAGATAGTGGCTTTCAAGGGAAAGGGGAAAACTGAGTATTTTAGGTTCAATCATTGTTCAGGATAGATGAGCCAAGAAACCTTATGGCCCTGGGTTAAGAGCTCTCAATTCTCAGCTTTTAAGCATTTCTGTAATCCAAAAGACAATTGTCATGAAGACTTAGAAAAAACAACAAACAACCCAGCTTTTTTTTTCCTCTATAGTCCTTACCTCTGCTAACCAGAAACCGAGTCAAAATGACTTTGCCTGGCTCCTTTGGTATATAAACAAGTATGGGAATTACCTGTATCTCTTCATACAAGAACATAGGTAAAGGTGGGCATTTTTTAAATTTGAGGCCAGCTAGTCTTAAAGAATAAGAATACAGGCATTAGAATGCCCTACATAAGGTTAGTGAGGCAGTGGAACTGGTAGGCTTCACTGCGCACGGTGGCTGCCATGAGGATACCGACGAGGGCATCTTTGTGATGCTGGAAAGCACTTGTCAACCCAGAAAATGCTACAGTCGGGCTGTATTGAACTAGAGTAGATATCTGTTCAACTTTACAATAGGAATGGTAGCTCAAATTCATACTACTATTCTAATTTCTGATGTAAGAACAAAATACATTTAGGAGGCAGTTATCTAAAGATGTGGGTACTCAAGAAATTTTACCTTCACAGAGGGTATTGAGCAGGTAGGTAGCCCTTATCTGGGTTGGTTTTTCGAGACAGGGTTTCTCTGTATAGCCCTGGCTGTCCTGGAACTCACTCTGTAGACCAGGCTGGCCTCGAACTCAGAAATCCACCTGCCTCTGCCTCCCATGTGCTGGGGTTAAAGTTATGCACCATCACTGCCAGGTCCTTATCTGGTTTTTACTTCTTGCATAACTAGTCTTTAAGCCAACCTGTCTTTTAGAGAGTTAATATTTAATCACAAGATCTACCCATGTCGTCCTTTCCCAAGAGCAAACCTGGGGAAGGATTAGTGTTGAAACATTTAGTTGATGTGTGTGCAGGTTTGTAATGAAGGCTTGCAGCCCATCATCCTGTATAAACACAAAACAGCAGCATATAGAGTTTGCCTGAATGATGTTCCAAATTTCAGTCCTGGGCCATGGTGTCAGTCAACACCATGGCAACAGAAGAAAGGTGTACTTGGATGGTGGTGGTGCACACCTTTGATCCCAGCAGTCAGGAAGCAAAGACAAGTGGATCTCTGAGTTTGAGACCAGCCTCGTCTACAAAGCAAGTTTAAGGGCTGCTAGGGCTAGAATGAAACCGTATCCGAAAAAACACACCCCAACCCTGCTCAAAAAAAAAAAAAAAAAAAAAAAGGAGAATCCTGAAGCCACTCAATGGTAAGGACACACATTAAGAGAAAGCTGGAAGGCAGCAGGCAAATCCACAGAGCACCTCTTCCCAGGAGTGACGAAGGGAAAGCAGGGGGTTGTCCGTTATGTCCCAGCACCTGAACTCCAGCAGGTTTCAGCTAAGTATCTGGAGGCAAGCAAAGTTTCACAAACACCCACCTCAAAGAACTTTTTCATTCAGACACAGCCCAGCAAGGACGAAGAACTTTTGCAGGCACGGAAAGAGCACTGGGTAGTGTGTGCGGGGACCTTATGCATGACAGAGACGGCGTGTTTCTTGTGTGGAGACGTGCTATCCACGAAAAGATAGCTTTGACATTAACACACAACTCGACTGCACTGCTAAATACGGTTGTTTTTATTTTCTTTTTCCTTGCCCAGCCCCATCTAAACATAAAATAAAAACTACAGGACTGAAATTAACAACCCATTAAAATCAGCAATAAGTTATGAAAATCATAAAGCTTTTTTTTAAGTAATTAAGGGTAGTTAAATTATTTAAAGAATACAAAGTCCAACAGCTTGGGGTAAGTTCTCCGGCAAGGCTTCCCAGGGCAAAGCAGTGGCCCAGAGGGAAGCCTCAGAATTTGAAAGACAAAGGGAACGCATGACGTGAGAGTGCAGGCTAGAGACTTCACTTAGAAGATAACATTTCTGACGGTATTTGTAAGAGCAACAATAGCACCTGCACAGTGGGATCGTGGGGGTGGAAACTGCCTGTAGAAAATGCGAATCTTTACATTAAATGAGACAAGTGCTGAACGTAACTATGTTAACTAGGATAGTCTGTCTACTATGGATATC
>NW_022196904.1:184661204-184693672 GCF_008632895.1 Mastomys coucha | reverse complement strand
ACACACAGCCTAAGGACAGCAACTGAGCTATTCTCCAGCAGTGGACAGCCACTGGACACACAGCCTAACCACAGCAACTTTGAGCTACTTGCCAGCAGTCGGATTTCACTCCAAACTCTTCAAAGTAGCTGCATGGTAGTGGTGCCAGCCTCCCGCCCCACCACTTTGTGCCCTGCAGACACGAGTCACTTTAGATTATCATCCCCCGTGGAACTTGGTCAGAGACAGAATATTCCTTAGGCCCTCCATAAGCTCCCTACTGTGCTGTTAGAAAGAGGATACTAAAGCAATTGAGCTTGATTTTCAAATGCCTAAAAACACAGGCTGAAGTAGGGGTTTCAGCTATGTACCTCAAGGAGATATAAAACGCACCAAGGTTTCCATCTCCTTCCACCTTTTAATTACAGAGAGACAGAGAGACAGACAGACAGAAGGATATGAACACTTCCTGATCTTCAAACATTGCAGTACTTCCAGCACAACATGAACAACACAACTGTGTGACTGCGGTGAGTGGGTTTCACACTCAAACACTGATGGCCTCCACTTGTGTTGTAAGCGAGACCTACGCTAAGTTTTCTACACAAGAAAAACAGGTGACAGAATTACTTGCTTAAAGTCCTGAATTCTCGGACAGACAGTTCTCTGGGGAAATGAGAGGGACGTTTTCCTGGAAATGCTGCCAGAGAGCCCTGTGTACTTGCATTCTCCAACGAGGATCATGTATGTGTTGGAGACGTTTAAACCCTGCTGCTCTCCCTGCTTGAGTCTGTGCTTTACCAAGCACTAACAGATCAGCAGGGGGCTGGAGAGATGGCTCAATGGTTGAGAGCACTGGCTGCCCTTCCAGAGGTCCTGGGTTTGATTCCCAGCAACCACATGGTGGCTCACACCCATCTGTGATAGGATCCGATGCCCTCTGCTGGTGTGTTTAGCGACAGCTACAGTGCACTCATGGGTAAATGGATAAATCTTTAAAAAACAAACCAGTTCAGCAGCGTGTGCCACGTGGACTCCTTTGGGGCTGCCCCTGAACTTTCTACAACAGTCTCAACTGGGTCAGGAGTATCATAAGCCCCCACTTCTCAGAAGGGACTAATAGTCTTATTAGCTCACTGGGCCTTAATACACAACAATGATGCCAAGTGACAATTTTCAGAGCAGCATTTGAGAGAGGGGCAGGAAAGGTGGTATGTGGTCAGTAGTGTCACTGGCAAGCAAGGGTGACTAAGGGCAGTGGGGCTTGGCCGATGACAGCAGGCCCACTTTGGCACCCGCAGGCGCAGCCACAATTATCAAACAATTGGAAGAGAATTTCCAGTCTTTTTACTGAACCTGTCATCTCAAGTCTAATACTTGACTCGAGGCTACAACTGGATATACTTAATACCGATTAAGAAATGGTTATATTTCTCTATACTTAACAATTTAAATTGTTAAATAAAAATGTAGGTAGTTGCCCTGCTAACTACCTAAGTCTTTCAGCTGAGGCGCTGCACAGGATCAGGTTCTCTTGCTAGGCAGACCAGAATGAATATCAAAACCACACCCCAGGTGAAGGTGCCTTCATATTCCACATCAGGATCACTGTGGTTTCTGCCTGACAACTCTCCTCACAAGACATGGTTCGAGGGTGAGACACAGGCCGGCCATTTTCTTAATAATTCAAGGCTCTGCTCTGAATTCAGCCTTCTACAAAAGTAGAGAACGCAACCAGAAAAATTAAAGAAAGTATGTCAGAGGAACACTTCTGCCGATTTTGTTCAAATTACTCAATTCCAAAAGTTCGTCCATGCAGCAAATTATCTTTTAACATTTTAGGTTTTAAAACTAGTTTCCTACTGAATCAAAAGGCTAAGTCACACCTCTGTTTTGTCATGCTGAAACCTTTACTGAAATAACAAAGCCAAGGATGTAACTCAATAGTAACTGCTTAACTGGCAAGGTCCTGGTAAAGGGAAAACAGGAAGCAGGGTAAAGTTAACATGTCTCTCCTTTTTAAAATTATTCAGTTGTGTATTTACCATGTTTCTTTTGTGTACTCAGACTATTTCTTCAGGTGTTTCTTTGGTTGGGAAAAGCAAAAAATAAATGATAGATTAAAAATAAATAAATAAATCAAAACTTTGAAGGATTTAGAGCCTGGACTCTAGAGTATCCCACTTGGTGACACTGAAGGAGTCCCGTGCATACCAAGCATGCAATCCCGGTGCAGGACATTCAGTCGGAGGAGGTGGCAGACCTTTAAAAGCAGCTCAAACTTGGCTTTGGAAATTGAAGGATCTTGATCTGTCTATGAAGAGGCGAGGGCTTTCCAGGTAATTAAAAGACGAAAAAAGGATCGAAACAGGCTGAGATTACACGCTGGAGACAGGGGAATGACCACCAACCATGCACATGGCCCTGGCTCAATCCCCAGGGCTGAAAACAGCTAAACAATAAAACCCACACACAAAACGAAACCTGCAAGATTAACAATGGCTCCATTCCTTCACACAGGGGACCAGCTGAGAAACTAGCTCGAGGGGGCCATTCTATACAGAAGTGCCATGTTCAGTTTCGGGGTCTTAATAAATTACTTAAATTTATTAATAAACCAAATCAAATGTTTAGTGCCCCAAATGGCTAGAGAAGGCAAAATTCCATTCTGAAAGTTTTTCCCAGCCACTACGAACATTTCTTCAGGCAAGTGATTACACATACACTCCAAGGTACAGTATACACCAAGTGAACACACCCAGGTGGCTACAGGCCAGGGACCCCTGGTGAATCATATGAAGGAAGTCTCTGCACAAAAGATGACCAGTGAATTGTGCTCCTTACTAAGGTGTCCCTGTGGAAGCTAAATGTCATTTCCTACAGCTTTTGTACTTCAAAGTGGAACACAGCTAAGGGCTGTGCTGGCTGCTGCCAGCTGACCAAGCGACGGCTATGGGGCCCCAACTCCACGTGCACGCACATGCCACTCACTTCCTTCTAAGAGCAGTGGGTGTACTCTGACTACAAATGTAAGGTGAGTCACCTCCGTTCAGTTTTCTCTCCACAGAGAATTCCTAGAAGAGCTGACCCGCTATTGTATCTCCTCTGTCTCCTTAACCCCATGTCTGGGGGTAGCCACACTGTAATGTAAGCGTCACTACGATATCTTGGACCGGCTGCCTCTTGATGCCATCTGGTCTTTTCCTGCCTCCAGCCTAGTGACTGGTGGCTCAAAAACTCCCTGTTGCAGGTGGCCCAAACAAAAGGTCTAGTTTGACCTAAAATCCATACTCACTGAGGGAAAAAACAAAATCAAATAAGGTTTTGCAAAAGGTATGGTCCTGCACTCAGAGTTTAAAATCATGGAATTAGACTTGATAGAAAATTTTTTAGTTAGCATTTACTTAACTTTTATTTAACACACAGTTAGCTCCCAACTATAATGTTAACTCTCTTCTAAGTGAGCATGAAAACAGCACAACAAGCTTAGGGAAAATCCAACATCAGGAGGACGGAGACCCACTCTGTCTGCTAAGATGGAGAGCTAAGAAACGGAGAGACACAAACACACTCTTATTTTCCAAGATCCTTTGAAGTCTGTTTTAAAATGAGATTTTTCAAGTAGCAATTCTTAGCCAACAGCTCTTATTAGAGAGGTCGTATCAAAATTGCCCACATCTTCAAAATGGGCAAGCCCCTTGCCAGGAAAGATGAGATGGTACCCACCTGCCTTTATTTTGGTTGGGTGAGATCATTCCCTGCACCCCCCCCCAAAAGGAACCTTCTGAACTCCACTGATAAACAGATATAGCACAAAACACAGAAGAAAGAGACTTGCTACAAAATAGGGTTACTGTAGAGAGTAGCTACATCAACTAAGAGCACACACAGCTGTGGCAAGAATTCCCTGTCATAAAAGAAAAGCATAAAAACAAAACCAAACTTCACATGATAGTGTTTTTCAATTCTGGAGTCCTCTCTGGAAACCAATCCCCTGCCCAACAATGAGTCTAGCCCTGCCTGGCCCCACAAACAGCACTGGCTGATGCCCTCGGAGGCCTGGTCCTCCATTCTTCCACTCCGGGACACCAAGACTTTGCCAAGTAACTAAATCAAAATGGAAAAGAAGGGCAGTGATAGAGACAAGCTTGTACTCTCCTCTGCTGAATGTTACGCAACAGGCTGGGAGCTCTCCATGAGCCACATTCTTCAAGCTACGCTGGCCAGATGCCAGCTCGCCCTCCCTCTACACCCTGCACATGACAGCAGTTAGTTACTATCCTACACATTCTATATGCTGACGTTTCTCTGCAATTTAATGTATTGAGGATCTCTAAAGATAGACAAAAATCTGTCTGCTTACTTTAAAATATGGCATTAAAAATGGATCCAGATACATCAAGCACACTGCTTTCTGCTCATGAATTTTATTTATGAAAACATATATGATCATATTCTGTTCACCTTATTCTGTTTATCAAACAAGGAAGCTAGACAAGCTGCTCCTACAAACCAGTATCTGGTGACTATGCTTCACCTACAGCTCACAGCTGGAACCTGCCAAGTAGAATTTTCCTACTGTGAGACTTGACTATGGTAGCCATGGGGCTCAATGACAACAGAAATAAACACAGAAGAGCTGGGACCCTCTTCATATTTGTCAAAAAGAAACTGCTTTTCCTTCATACCCCTCTCAGTTGGTACTGTAAAATAACCACATAAAAATATCAACAAGTATCATATGAAGTTGAGAACACATGCACACACATCTGAGATACTGTCAGCTTTGGCATGAAAGGGCTCATCTATAGATGCTGGAACCTGCAATGTAGCCAGGCTAGTCTCAAACTTCTGACCCTTCTGTTCTCCTCAACCTATCGCACTAAGGGTACAATACACCCACTGTGAAGTCTTTAAAGCCTACTGCAAACCTAGCCCTCAGAGAGGAGGCTATGCACACCCTGAGCCGCTTGTCATGGGCAAGAGGATATTTGAAGACCTAAGGTAAATATGGTTGTCTTTTAAAAATCATAGTTTTCTGCAACAAAAATATCTGTAAGAACATCATTCTATATACAAATAAGCAGACATAATACAAAATGTACTTCTAAAGCAAAAGAAGTGGGACTGGGGAGGTGGCTTAGGGGTAAGAGAGCAGAGCCCCGCAGAGGACTCCGAGTTAAGAGTCTAGCACCGTGCTGTGCTGTTCATCCTACCTGTAACATGAACTCCAGGGTATCTGCATCCATGTGCACATACCCACACATAGAGATCACATATATACATACAATTAGAATAGCTTTAATTAGTGAAAAATAAAATAAGCCATCAAACATCACATTATTTCGAATATCTTAAGACCTCCAGAAATCTGCTACGGAAATCTGCTAGCAGCTCAAGCTGCTAAAGCAGAGTTCTGGACTTAGAGATGCCCCTTCTGACTCATGGCTAAGATTATGTGTCCCCAAGACTCGGAGAGCAGAGGGGGATGGACGGGATAGGAGAAAGAGACAAGGTAAGGTATGTGTGTGAGAGAGTGAGTGTGTATATGACTGACAGTGTGTGTATGTATTTGAGTGTATGTGTGTGAGCATGAATGTGTGTGTGTGTGTGTGTCCATCCCACGGAACACCCTTACCTCCAGTGTCTGCATGAATGTGTGTGTGTGTGTGTGTACATCCCACGGAACACCTTACCTCCAGTGTCTGAATGCTGAGCACTTAATTTAACTTTGTCTTTGAAATCTTGCTATGTAAACAAGGCTGGCACCTCTCAATCCATCATTTCCCGAATCCTGGGATTCCAGGAGTGTGCCACCACACCTAGCCAACTGTTACCATTTTCAGCCCAGTCACACTAATGTGTCCTTCATGTGACCTTCCTTTACATATGCCTTCAGATAATTAATACTCTGTACATTAATTACATTGTATTTTTTAAAAGGATGTGCCCTGTGTATACGCTGCTTGCACATATGTAAGTGCACCACTATGTGGGTCCAATGCCCACAGAGGCCAGAGGTGGCTGCAATTCCTGGGTCTGGAGTTACAGAGCATCCTGACGTAGATCACAAGAATGCTGGGAATTGAACTCAGTCCTCTACAAAGTCAGCAGTTCTCTTAACCACTAAGTTATCTTCCCAGCCCCAAGCACATTATAACTAGCTGAGGTTAAAATTATACTTTATTGTTTAAATTTTTTCAATATTCAACAGAATGAGGACATAGAAAGGACAAGAAATATAATTATTTGTATATGCATCTGGAACGCTCTGGCTTGCCAAAGTTGATCTGATCATCAATTCTGGAGCCTCTAAACAGTATAATCGTAACAGGATACTATTTCTGAGGCCTGCTTCTGAGTGCCAGAACCCTGGACACGGTGTTATTCTGAATCTGCTGCAAATATAATCACCAGTGTATGTTATGGTGTGATCTACCAGAAAATGAGAAACTGACAGTCTTCAAATGAACTCCTAATTAGACTGATGTCTCTTTTAATAAATACTAAGAATGGTGCCTAGCTGGGTGTTGTGGTGCCTGAGGACACAGAGGCAGGCAGACCTCTGTGAGTTTGAGGACACCCTGGTCTACAGAATGAATTCCAGGACAGCCAAGACTGTTAGGCAGAGAAACCCTGCCTACAAGACAAAACAAAAGAAAAAAATAGGCTCTCCTGACAGGCTGGAGGTATGTCCAGCAGTTAGGAGGACATACTGCTCTATGAGAGGACCAGGGGTTCAGATCCCAGCACCCACTGGGGAGTTCACAAATACCCTTAACTTGAGCTCCAAGGGGAATCCAATGGTCCCTTCTGGTTACCAAAGCCACCTACATACATCTATTCATCCTTTCTCTCTCCCCGACCCTTACACACACACTTTAAAAGCTGCATCAGTGAACAAAATATTTACGAGTTGTTAAAGTCCATTTTAGGTGAATTTCAAGTTTCTGCCTTTTTATCTTCTAGAAAGTAGAAAATTAATTTTTACCTTTAAAATTTATGTTCAAGGACTCTAAAGATGGCTTGACTATTAAGAGCACTTGCTCCCCAGGCTCCAGGCATGCAGGCGGTGCACAGACACACGTGCATGAAAACAATCCATCTTAAAGAATTTTAACTCCAAGCAGTAGTAACAATTGTAAGTATAATGGCAAGAAGGCAACCACGAAGGAGAAAATAGAAAGTAAGTAGCTCAGAAAACCAGGCATAAGAGGAAAGCCTAAAAAATTCGTATTTAGTGATGCAGAGGAGGAACAACAAAACCAACCTCCCCCCAATAGCTTTAATCTTATCTTTTTTTCTTTTTTTCTTTCTTTTTTTACGTTTTGTTTTGTTTCATTTGACACAGGGACTCTCTACAGAGCCCTGGCTGTCTTGAAATTCCCTCTGCAGACCAGGCTGGCCTCGAACTCAGAGATCCACCTGCTTGTGGGTGTGCATCATCACACCCAGATAACCTTATCTTTATATGAGGTTCACAAGGCCAGCAGGGAGAACAGAGAAACCACTATTTTCTTTAATGTTCGGTATTTATCTCTAAAGTAAAATTGACTTTTTTTTAACCTGGGACTCTCATGCAGCCAGAGCTGGCCTGACACCCCCCTCTTCTCTTCCCCACCCTCCCGTAGCTTGGTTATAGACTGGAACCACCAGGCCTGGCTCCAGGCTTTACTTTAGACAGGCTGACTCATTTGAAAAAAAAAAAAATCATTAAGATCTTGTTCTAGAAGCAAATGCTCTTCACTGGAACTCCAACTAGGAACCTCCAGAGCGACTTCACAGAACCGCGAGGCTGCTCACTCACGTGCATTTTGAGCTAAATCTAGTTTCTACGCACGCATCCCCTCTTATCTGTTTATAAGGATTTGGGGTTGTTGTTGGTTTTTTTTTCCCCTTTTCTTTTCTTTAAATAAAAACAAAAACTAGCTTCATCATTCATTCAGCATATTTCTTCAGTCACACAAGAACTTTCTGTATTCCAGGTTTCAAGGTCTGGGAAATAGGGCTACATCACTGGAGGAAACAGTGGCAATTTGTTCTAAATACAAAATGGCTTATTTTCTTTTGGCAACTCTCCAGGGATTTGGGGGAGGGAAAGGGTGCTCTTCTCTGGAAAGATTGGGCTCTGGACCTGGACTACCGGCAAAACTTAGCTGTGGCTGGGAGAGAGGTTTTTTTTTTTTAATTATCTTTCACATCAGTTTGGAAACAGATTAAAGATTTCTGCCTTATGAACAGTTTTCCATTCTTCGGCCTTTTTGTTGGTGTTCATCCCTTTCCTGGCAGCCCGCACTGGCTGATTTAATGGTACCAAGAGGCTGAGAAGTATTACTGTCCAAAGGAAAAAGCATTCTCTCACAAGGGCTGGGAAAGCAGTCTGCAGTCACAACAGTAGCTACTTGTTAATTTTCTATTTGAAACACAGTGATGTCAATAGTATTGTGCCCTGCCAGCAACCATGGGGTAAAGTACATTTTGAAACCAAAACAGACTTCCTACGTGCTGGCAAGTCAGATGGGAGACACAGAGATAAGCTGCCGTGAGGCACTGTCTTCTTTTCCTATGAGACGTGCACACAAGAATTAAATCTCTTCCACACAAGTGTATGTCTACCTCTCCCGCCTCCGCCAGCCACTGCTCCAATCTAAAGCCAGGTGTAAGTGTTTTATTGTTTCAAATTACTATTAGGATGACAGAGAAATGAAACTGTTACTGATTCCAATAAAGCGGCAAACCTACACAGCACAAACAGCCTTGAGGACTGCTTTATAATTTGACTGTTTAGAAGCTAGAAAGGAAAACAGAAACCCCTGTACTTAAAAACGGCCCCACTCCTCAGATGTGTTGGTATAACCACTCATTTTGAGGGGTGTATAAATGTAGGAAGAGGCCCGTGTTTTATTAAATGAACAAACGCAAGCCGAGGAACTAATGCATCCTGGAAACGTGAATGTTTGGTCTGCACAGAGAAAGAGTGAGCTGAAAGGAGAGCTCAGACCGACAGTGGGAGCTGAGCCTGCTCCTCAGCAGATGGCAAATGCTCTGACGCTGCTGGACACCGGCCAGGTCAGTCACGCTAGCTAGGGATCATTTTTAAGATCCATTTTATTGTAATTTTCCCCAAATCAAAATGTGGTTTTGTCTGGGGGAGAGAGGGGTGATGAAATTTGGGGCAGGAAAAGGACAACACAGAACAAAAATGTTGGCCAATGTGTTTGCATCCCACACTTAAAGCATTAACCTTTCATTTAGAACCTCTGGGAAAGTCAAATTCACAGAATGTAAGATACACCACAGTCTTGGTAATGACATAGAATGGCTGGTCTGATATACTGCCTCATTTCTAAATTACTTAACTGTCTGAGTTCTATCTTTCAATGTCCTGTGTTCCTGCAGTGTGTGTCCCCTGACCACAAAGAACCCAAATGAAAAGTTCTTTCTGAATTGCTTCTGGGGTCAGCCTAGCATTGCAGGACACCTGGCAACAGGCTGGAGCACTGCTCAGTTAAGCTAGACCTGGCAGTGCACGCCTTAGATCCTAGTACTCAGGAGGCAGAGGCAGAGTCAGGTGGATCTCTGAGTTCGAGTCGAACTGAGTTCCAGGCCAGCCAAGAATGCACAGAGAAATTGTTTTATGTAAAAACAAAACAAAACAAAGAAGCAAAGAACTTAACTTAAACTTTTTCTGAAAGGAGGAAGATGTTCAACGACCTAAAGATTTGAGTCAAATATGGGATTAAAAGCACACTGTCATTAGATATTCATTCTCGTTCTCTCCCCCCCTCCCCGTGTATATGTGTACACATCTGTCGGAATCCTAGTTGGACTCCTCAGGGAACGTGACATGAGGGGGAGCTAACTCCTACCTGTACTCCATTCTCAGCTCAATGCTGTTAATTTTCCATACAGTTTGCTTTCTGAGGAAGATTTTCTTTTTAATTGACAAATAATGATTGTACACTTTGACTGCATCAAGAGCGCTGGAGAACAACATAGAAAAATTGATGTAACTCTATGGATTTGAGAAAAAGGAAAAGGCAAGTTGAGGGACAGTTACTCCATTTGTTAGGGGCCTCAGCCACAACCCTCACTACTCATCATTGGAGATGAAATGGCTCTCTGGTATACATATACCAAAACAACAAGAAATATAAACCGCTGTTCCAACTACAGAAGCTGGCAGGGTTTAGAGATTGTTTGCCAAGTCCTTTTATATTTCCTTTCTAGTACTGTGGGATCAGAAACCCTGAAAGAACACTGGGGGCCACCAACACCTCTTATCTTCAAAGGTATATGCAGGATCCTTTGAAATGGTAAAAGGTAATATTTAATATTTATTTATCCGGTCTTTCTTTTAAAACACCAGAATTTAACACTGTAAGCCAAGCCACGTTCCCTCCTGTGACTCGGTGACACACTGTAAGCCAAGCCACGTTCCCTCCTGTGACTCGGTGACACACAGCAATACATCTCACACACTTCCAGAGAGCCTTCGCCTGTACAGTTCACTCAGCCCAGCTTATCCTGGTTATGTCTGACTTGTAAAGGTGGAATTTCTAATTGGAAAAAAAAAATTAATTGGAAGAGACTCATTTTTTTATAGCTTTGTGAAATACAAGCCATTCTATAAGGGGATAATTGTGAACTGAGCTAGACTAAAATGAACCAAAGGTTTAAAGACACATGGATATTATGATCCTCATCCCAGCAACGGTCCAAATGCCCAAGACTCTGGTGCTGGTTGATGGCACCAATGCATGGAACATCTCAGAACGCTTCTGACTTGGTCATGACCCAAACATTATACATATCGCCCATCTTCTTAGAAAGCTCAAGACCACTGTTTAAAAATGGATTTAAGGGCTGGAGAGATGGCTCAGTGGTTAAGAGCACTGACTGCTCTTCCAGGGGTCCTGAGTTCAATTCCCAGCAACCACATGGTGGCTCATGACCATCTGTAATGGGAACTGATGCCGTTTTCTGGTGTGTCTGAAGACAGCTACAGTGTACTCATATATATAAAATAAATAAGTCTTTTAAAAAAAATGGATTTAAATCTGTTTTTACTTGTGGCAATAAGGCCCTTTATAGTTAACATACATTGAATTAGGTAGGACTGTCTTTAAAAAAACAAAAACTGCAATTTTTCCTTTAGGCTTTAAAATTTTCTGAATGTTATTCATGGTTTTGGTGGGAAAAAAAATTATGTTCTTTTACAATTTATAAATTACACACATATTTTAATTTAGTCTTTACATTTCCAGATTAGGAGATCTCAATCTTTCTTATGTAGTATTAGTATCTTTTAAATGAGCCAGACTTGTTCTAATCCCTTCAGGATCAATATATTGGAAAGTAAAGCATTCTGTATGGTGCGTGAATATGTGTGAGTGTGAGTGTGTGTGAGTGTATGTGAGAGTCTGTATGAGTGTGTTTGTGTATGTGTGTGTTTGTGAGTCTGTGTGAGTGTGTTTGTCTGTGAATGTGTATGTTTGTGAATCTATGTGTGTTTGTCTGTGTATGTGTGTGTTTGTGAGTATGTATGAGTGTGTTTGTCTGTGAATGTGTATGTTTGTGAGTCTGTGTGAGTGTGTTTGTCTGTGAATGTGTATGTTTGTGAGTCTGTGTGTGTTTGTCTGTGTATGTGTGTGTTTGTGAGTCTGTGTGAGTGTGTTTGTCTGTGAATGCGTATGTTTGTGAGTCTGTGTGAGTGTGTTTGTCTGTGTATGTGTATGTTTGTGAATCTGTGTGTTTGTCTGTGTATGTGTGTGTTTGTGAGTCTGTGTGAGTGTGTTTGTGTGTGTGTGTGTTTGTGAGTCTGTGTGAGTGTGTTTCTGTGCTGTTTCTTTTTCCCTTTGTTTTGTTTTATCCTTGTTTTTATTTGCTGCCTGTTTCTTAAAAGAGAGAGAGGGAAGGCATGGAATTAGAAGGGTGAGGAGGACCTGAGACAGGATGAGGGAGGGCAAACTATGACCAGATTATATTATATGAAAATTAATTATTTTCAGTTTAATAAAACTAGACTATACAAACTTGGTGTGATGATAGCATGTTTAATTCCAGAACTTGGGAGGCTGGAGAGATGACTCAGTGCTTAAGAGCACTGGCTGCTCTTCCAGAGGACTCTGTTCAATTCCCCCAGCAACCACATGGCAGCTCACAACTGTCTGTGGCTCCAGTTCCAGGGTATCCAACACCCTCACAGACATATGTGCAACCAAAACACCAATGCATATAAAAGTGAAAATAAATAAATGATAATCCCAGAACTTGGGAACCTAGGGCATGAAGATGACAAGTTCAAGGCCACCATTGGCTATACAGTTAGACCCTGTCTAAAGGACAAAGGCTGCATTTCAGCTGTTTTAGACACAGCTGGGAAGCAACTGTAAATTAAAGGAATAAAATAGTTGCATCCTATTCTCTGAAAATACTCAGGCACCTACTTATCCACGCTGGATGGTTTGACTTCACCTCAGAGCAAGTGGCAAACTAGACTTGAATTCAAACAAACACACTGAAACATAAGACTAGTTTTGGAAACCCCTGGAGTACCATGCAGATTATAGAAATAAACACGTATGACTAGGCTGTTTATACCAGCTTTTACCCACAGTAGCCCCCACGACTGCCCTAACTCCAGTCTGCTCCACTCAGCCCAGCATCTAATTATATTCTTTAGAGGGGCTTTGTAATAATATCTTTGTCTTCTACCTAGTTAGGTTATAATTGAGAGTGGAACCCAGGACTTCTGGCCACTCTCTAGTGACTGGAAGAGACCAGGGACTGGTAAGTGCTTGTTGGGGTCGGTTTGTAATTGCCTTGAGCAGTCTCTAAGTCACTTCAAATAAACTGTTTCTACCAAAGACTTCAGATCAGAGAACATGATCTTGAGGTTAATGGTATACAGGACACACTAGCATAGATACCTGACCACTGCCTATTATAGACATCCTAGATGCTGTTCAAGGGGCCTTCAAAAGAAACCCATCAAGTCTGAGAAAAATGTTAAACCTACGTGTTTTACTAATTCCTAGTTATTTTCCTCTAAATGTGAAGGCAGAAGTGGGATGCTGAAGGGGTTGGTGAGATGGCTCAGCGGGTAAGAGCACTAACTGCTCTTTCAAAGGTCCTGAGTTCAGATCCCAGCAACCACATGGTGGCTCACAACCACCCATAATGAAATTGGACGCCCTCTTCCGGTGCATCTGAAGACAGCTTACAGTGAATTATGCAAGAACAAGCGGGGCTGGAGTGAGCGGGGCCTGCAGAGGTCCTGAGTTCAATTCCCAGCAGCCACACACGATGGCTCATAACCATCTGTATAGCTACAGTGTACTCATACACATAAAATAAATAAAATAAATCTAAAAAAAAAAAAAAGAAGTGGGGGGGCTGAGATCAAGCTGAGTTTTACTGGGAATAGTGAAGTGGCTGTTTTACTGGGAATGGTGAAGAGGCTGTTTTACTGGGAATGGTGAAGAGGCTGTTTTACTGGGAATGGAAAAGTGGCTGTTTTACTGGGAATGGTGAAGTGGCTGTTTTACTGCTGCCCACCTTGGACCTGCAGTGGCATCCAGCCTCTCTGTGCTCTATCAAGAGCTCTGAGAAAGCCCTGAAGAACAGGCTTCGCTTCTGCAAAGTGAAGTTCAGGCACGTTTACAATCCAGATTTCCCAATCCACACTAAAAACCCTCGACAGAAGTAGAGTACGGTTCTTTATATCATTTCCAAAAGTTTCTCCTTTGAAAACCTATTTTAAAACTGAAGTGATAAGTGACTAATGTTTAAAAAACACTTCTATTTCACTTGAATGTTATGAAATAAAATACTGCTACTGGTGTGTGTGTGCGTGCGCCTTTGCACATGTGACGGCCAGGGAAGGTATCAGGTGTCCTCTTCTACCTTTCTTTCTCTGCTGTATTTCTTTGATGCCCTTATTTTGATCTCCAGAATCCATGGGGGAAGGAGAAACCAACTCCTGAAAGTTGATCTCCATATGTCTACCATGACATGCGTGCACGTGTATACACACACACACACACACACACACACACGCACACACACACACACGTATGTTATAATGACATCATTGTAAACATCAAGAGGCCTGGGAGATGGCTTAAATGCCTATTGCTCAAACACAAGGCACTGAATTCAGATCCTAGAGCCCAAGTAAGAGCTGGACACAGTGGCAGATGCCTGCAAATCCAGCCTTGCAGGAAGAGGTGGGCAGAGACAGACAAGTGGATACCTGAAGCTCACTGGCACACGTGCACACACGCACAGATGGCCTAGGTTGGCAGTTCTTGCTGTGCAACCATGAAGACCCGAGTTTAGATCTAGCAAGTGCTTTTACAACCACCTCCCTGACAATTTTTAAACAAAAGGAATTTCATTATTTTATTATGGTAAATTCTAAGGCCAAAGTAAAACGAATTTTTATTACATTAATGTATCTGTGTGTGGAGCAAGCATGTACCATAGCATGTATGTGGAGGTCATGTTGGGGAAGCCCGATCTCAGGTTGTCAGGCTTGGAGCCTGCAGAGCCACCTTTCCAGCATCCAAGTACAAATCAGGGGCTGGAGAGATGGCCTAGCAGCTATGAGCACTGGCTACTCTTCCACATGATTCAGGGTTAATTTCTAGTACCCATGTGGCAGCTCATAACTGTTTGTAGCTCCAGTTCTTGGATGACTGACACCCTGACACCAATGCACAAAAAATATTAATTATATAAAAAAAATTGGTCAACTTTAAATTTTTTAAATGATATGTAAATGCCAATCATTTTTAAAAAGACAATCTTTTAAGTATGTATATTTGTGTGATAATACCTGCACATGAGTGCTGGTGCCCAGAGAGACCAGAAGCAATTAATTGATCCCTCTAAAGCTGGAGTTACAGGCAATTGTGAGTCACCTGGTTTTTTGTGTGCCGAGAACAGAACTCAGGACCTCTGGAAGAGCAGTATAGAATCTTAACCACTGAGTGATCTCTCTAGCCCATCAATTCACCTGAAGCAAATTAATCTATCAATTTTTAAATGAGTCAAACTCTTAATTGCTGTTAGGCTAAATAATAGCTTTAAGCACAGCCTATGCTACATAAAAGAACTTGGCTGAAAAGAAAAAATAATGTAAGTGTGTATGTCTGGGTTTTTTTTCTCATACCAAAAAAGAGGGGGTCTTGGTTTTTAAGGTATTTATAGTAAAAGTCAATTTATAACTGAGTAGTTAGCTCTACCAATTGAAACTTGGTAGCAATGTAGCACAGCATCTGTAAACCCGCCCCAGTCTAGAGGCACTGTCCCATGACCCACCCGCTTTAGGAGATGTCCCATTATGAAACACAGTCAAGCACAGCCTTCCTAAGTGGGTCATATTACCTAGAATATCCTATGGGGACAAACTGTTCTCTCTGAAGCAGGGGAGAGAACAAAACTATTTTCCTTGGAAGGGGAAGATGTTTGCAGGGTTGCAAACGTCTTGCTTTGTGTCTTCCTAAAATATTTTCTATCTTGAAGTGGCAGGACTCATGAAGAGGAGGAGCAAGAACAGGAAAAGCAGGAGGAGTT
Organism: Mastomys coucha; assembly: GCF_008632895.1. Lineage (NCBI taxonomy): Eukaryota > Metazoa > Chordata > Mammalia > Rodentia > Muridae > Mastomys > Mastomys coucha. The sequence continues at coordinate 184,678,111 of NW_022196904.1, read as the reverse complement.
ATAGCTAAATTTGACTTAGCATTTAGCTTTTTTTTTCTCTTAATCTAACAAAAGATGTAACCTGTCACAGAACGTTATTAGTTCCCTGGGTACCTGAAAACTGAGGGCAAGGTTCTGTGCTCCAGCTACAGAAGCCTGTGCTCTTGTGCAGCCGGTGTGTACAGTCTAGCAGTACATACACTCTCTAAAGACACAAAGTAGCGCCGGGCGGTGGTGCACAGGCGTTTAGTCCTAGCACTTGGGAGGCAGAGGCAGGCAGATTTCTGAGTTCGAGGCCAGCCTGGTCTACAGAGTGAGTTCCAGGACAGCCAGGGCTACACAGAGAAACCCTGTCTCCGGGGTTGGGGGGGGGGTGGTTTAAAAGATACAAAATAGCGCAGATTGCAAGTCATACAGCTGACACAGAGGGTACTTTCAAGAATTTAGAGGCCACTGTGTATAGTCAGAAAGGCTCTGTGAAAAATATGCATTTTGTATGTGCCTGGGTATGCTGTAGCTGGGGATTAGGGATCTAGGCTTCTACCATAGCTCTGTCATTAACCAGCTTGTTGGGCATATGGTCAAGAGAGAAGGGCTTTAGGTTCACAACTAAGTTCCCTTGCCACAAGGACTCTGAACAAGAATAAAGACAACGTAGCATCTCCCGTCCCTCTCTTATTAACAAGAGAGCCAATGTGACAGGAGTCCTTTTCTGTCACGTGCCTCCCTCACACACTTACACACAAACATAACTGTGCTTTGGGAGGCGGACACGATGAGAGCTCCAGAAACCCACGGTGCTGTGGGCACTATTAGCTGAGGCTAGCCAGCTTTTGTTTTCCCTCCTAATAAAACAAATGTTCTCCCCGCCCCCCACGCCGCAAGAATGTTTGCTGTGCATAACAAGCACACAGAACCTGCGGCCGAAAACAAGTAAGAAATGCTTCTCCCAAGGAATTCTACAGTCAGATGATGAAGGCAGACCCAAACAATCACTTTGTTGAAATGGTAGTACCCATGGCCTCTAGAAACAATTCTAATTTAGAAGCACGCATAACGAGGGCCCGTGCCAAGAGAAAAGTCAAGTTTATCTCAAGTGTCCACAGGGACATGGTAAGAGTCCAGGAAAAAAAAAAACAACCTTATTATCATAACCAAGCATTTGTGATAAAAGTAACATCCAAAATTCTAAGGTGCCTTTCATCTTGGCAGGAAGGAAGGTGCAGAGACAAGTGAATCTCTGGGTGTTCCAGGCCTGCTAGGGGTATGTGGTGAGACCCTGGCTTAAAGCGATCAAAATGAAAGACAAACATTTAAGACAAAAGTTAAAATTATTTCTGGGATTTTAACTCTAATGCAGGTTTTCTTCATAAAAAAAAAATCACAAACAATAGAATAAAAAAATGAGCAAGATCTCACGAAGTGCATTCTGTAACAAGGACGATGGCTCCTCTTCCCTATGAGGGATATTATTTGCGTATTCTATACAATAAGAGCACTAACATCCAGAAAAGGTGACTCACTCTTTACCAGGTAAGAACCCTTAAAAAGTTACTGCTTATAAACTGTGCTCACATAATAGGACCCTGCTTCCAATGCTCTGACCACACTACATCTTCCCTACAAAAACTCAAATCCCCTGGGCTGGGCAATCGCTTCAGTGGTATGCTTGCCTAGTCGGGTCCAATTCCCAATACTACAAAAACAAACAAAAGCCTCAAATATCACTGCCAACAAAACCAAGTCCAAAACACCATTCTGCAATCTATGTCCAAGCTGTGTTTCTGGTCTTACCTCCCGGTACTAATCTGACAGACTCTGCTATTCCACCTTTAATATGAGCTGCTCTTTTCTGGACTTAATTTGCTTTTAAATGCATTATTACTGTGTGTATATGATGTATGTGAGAGAGTGTAAGGCTCATGTGCCACAGTGCACAGGTGAAGGTCAGAGGATAATTCTGGAAGAGAAAGCTCTGTCCTTGTACTGTGAAGTCCAGGGCTTGAATGAATGCTGTCAGGTTTGTGGAGGGAAGCACTTCTAGCCACTGAGCCATCGTGATGGACCATGGACATTAACAGATGCCAGCTCCCTGCTTCTGTGCGTCCATTCACACTGACCACTTCCCTAACATTTCCCAGTTCAGCACGCGTTCTTCTCGGTGTCCCAGCAGTGTCTTCTACAACACACAGCATTTTAACATTAGCATTGGTTTAAGCTGTTTTTATAACACAACATTTACCTTTATTTCATGAAACGTGCTTTCTGTTCTATCTTCTTTTCACAATGGCTCACTAAATCACACACCACTAACGGGTTCCTGTTTTCAGTTTGAAAACACTTTTGCAGACATTAGCTGGTCACTAAACTAGATAACACCACTAAGAGAGGCCTACAAATACCAAACCATGATGGCTTTAACCTTAAGAATACAGGGTAAGGCCTGAGTCATATTCTTCATTTTATGTATCACAGTGCCAAGTATTGATTAATCATCGCTGAAGAAAAAGACTGATAATAAACACAACCATGGTATTTGTGATTGGACAGGGTCATGGGATGTAATTCCCTTTTATCACAGCCTTTCTCTCTCTACCTAGCAAACAAAGCATTCTTAGTCCACTGTCCTCATTTGGCCATCCCAGCTTCACCAAAGCGGTACTAAGGGTGAGCCTTGTGTTTCAGTGGGACGGCAGCCGCTAAGGTTGAATGGCCTCCCTGCAGTCGACACCAAGTTCTTGACTACTGAAGTTATTTAAAGTTGTTGACTCTGTTGAAGACATCACCAGTAATTTGAATTAAGAACACGGAAAACCAACGAAGTGGCCCTAAACCTGTACTGAAGAGCTTCTTCTCTCATGAAGGACCGAACTACTAGGCCAAGAACAAAGTAAACCCTAACACCTAGAGTTCAAAGGCTCGTCACGTTTCCATGAGGTGATTCACACAGGGAGCCTCCGAGCATGCCCTGCTTCCCCTGCCAGGGCCTGTGTGGGGATGACACACACAAGCATAGGACACACGTAATGCATACTCATCACCTACTCGCATGCCCAACATAGCTAGGGGGAACCGAGCTCCAGAGACCTCCAAAAATGTCGGAAACTAGTGAGCTGCGGGCATATGGGTAATGGACAAAGTACCATGGGTGTCCCTGGCCCTAAGTCCCCACTCTTAGGCTTTGACATCTAGAGTACGAACCTCAACATTTGTTAGCTATTGTCTCTTCAAGGCCAGAACCCAGGCCTTCAATAATCTCAGGGCTTCAAGAGAACCATCTGGATTTCTCTACCATTCACTAACACTGTACATCACCTACTGTGACTCTCACTGAATTTGCCTCAGTGAAAACCCTCGCTAACTCAAAGAGCTTTATGTAAGGATTTTAGACTGAACTAAAGAGAAAACACCCCTTCTGACATGTATATAAAACATGTATATACGGTGGTAAAATGTCAAGAATACAAATTACTCCAAGAACGGCTTTTCACGACAAAGACAAAGCGAACTGTCACTTTGATGCTCAATGACTTTCCTCATTTAAGGTCAAGTTCTAAAGATGATAGGAGCCAAAGCCAGAATTCTACTTAAAAGATGCAGAATCACACAGAGAAACCCTGTCTCGAAAAACCAAAAAAAAAGGTGCAGAATCCAGGTTGACCACAATGTAGGTAAGAACTTGCCTTGGAAATAACAACTGCTGACTGCTACGGCAGTAACCATCTAGGGTAAACTTTTAGATACTCTTCTGCCGCTTTCCTGTTAAACATCCTTTTCTGAAATAAATCCCGTGTCTTGCTAGACCACAAGCGGACAAGTTTCCAGAGGGGGGAGCAGGTCACTGAATCTGACTTCTCTTTACTCACTGGCTCTCTTACGCATGCCGCTAAAGTAGAATTTTACTGCTAACGACAGAAATCCTTTTGAAGAATGTGTTACCATTTCACCTTTCCAGTAATAACCTCAGGGAACAGAGGAAGAGAATAAACCAAGCAGACAAACAACAGGGGAGAGGAAGAGGAGGAGAAATAATCTGAGAAGACGTGAAGACTGTCAGCAGATGGCTGGAATGCACCTTAAGGAGGGTCCTAGCATACAACTGCAGTGCTATCCCTCCATCACAGAGGGACACCAGATTAAACAACTCGCAGGGTGTGGCAAAGTAATAAAGGAGGGATAACCACCACCTTCACTCTTTTATGCTGTGATTAAGTCAAAGATAAGATGCACTAATGAATAAAATTTCCTTGGAGACTTTAAAAATTCTTACCCACAGTACTACACAGCCTGTTTACTTGTGTTAAAAGGTTTTTTTTTGCTGGGCAGTGGTGGTGCACGCCTTTAATCCCAGCACTTGGGAGGCAGAGGCAGGCGGATTTCTGGGAGGCAGAGGCAGGTGGATTTCTGAGTTCGAGGCCGGCCTGGTCTATAGAGTGAGTTCTAGGACAATCAATGCTACACAGAGAAACTCTGCCTCAAAAAAACCAAAAAAAAAAAAAAAAAAAGTTTTTTTTTTTTGGGGGGGGGGGCAGGTTTCTAATGGAGGCCTACCAAGAGCCACATTGGTAGAGGAAGTAATTATAAAATCCACATTTATCAGTATTGAACCCATGTGCCACCCCCAAGATATATTCTAATTTTCTCGTTGTTCTGTTGGTTTTGTTTTATCTTAGTGTTTGAGTGTTCTGCCTGCCTGGATGCAGATGCACCATGTCTGTGCCTGGTTTCCAGCGAGGTCAGAGGAAGGCTTCAGGTCCTCTGAAACTGGAGTTATGGGTGATGTGAGCTACCATGTAGGTGCTGGCTCTCTGGAAGAACAGCAAGTACTGTTGACTGCTGAGCCATTTCTCCAATCTCGTTGTGTTCTTGAGACAGGATCCTGCCTTGCACTCTGCAGTCTTCCAAGGCTCTCTTCAGAAGGAGAACTGCAGCCTTCCAGAGTAATCTTTCTGGTGGTGCCCTCTGCCTCTCCATTGAAGGGATAAATGAATAAAGGAACAGGCAAACTGCAAAGATCCATCGCACTCAAGTTTCTGTCATGTATTACCTAATCCAGAAACCTAACCTTTTGGTAAATGCATGTTTTTTTGTTTGTTTGTTTGTTTGTTTTTTTGAGACAGGGTTTCTCTGTGTAGCCCTGGCTGTCCTGGAACTCACTCTGTAGACCAGGCTGGCCTCGAACTCAGAAATCCACCTGCCTCTGCCTCCCAAGTGCTGGGATTAAAGGCATGCACCACCACGACCGGTTAAATGCATGTTTTTAAGCCCTAAGCTTATCATAGTTAACCCTGTTCTTAAAGACAGAAAGGAAGCCATCTCATAAACTCATATTCAAATGAGCTCAGTAACACGTTTACTTCTTCAATCTTTTTCTTCCTAGAAAACACAATGTATCACAACCATGATAAGCTACGGTCTTAAAAATAAAAAATAAAAAATAAAAAACTACATATTCACTACCAATCACTTTAATTTCTCATGCAGAATGGTAAGTTTGCTTTCAAACAAATTACAGCTGCTCTTCATTATGGACTCACCGATTCTTTTCCAACTCATTGTGTGTAGATCTAAAAGAAGAAAAAGAAAGAAAGCATTAGCCAAGCTCGTTAATAACGTTATAGGAAGGCACTTCAGCTTTATTAGTAACATATCACAACAACTGAATGCAACAATATAACACACAGCCTCTACACCTCACTCATCTGAGAAAAGTTATGCTTGCTGCAAGTCACTGTTACAATGGCCTAACAAATTTATACTGAACAGCAAAATATAATGAGCTACTTGGCAAGTACCACAGTTGTTACATTAGTTCCCTTAAGTAAATGTGCTAATATTGTAATAATCCAGAATTTTAAAACATAAATACTATAAAGGACAATTTAAGTTTCTACTATTAGAACTAAAACTGATCATTTTACAGCATGCATGCATCCATGTGTTTATAGAGTACAGGAACCCTCAAACTCACTCTGCAGCTGAGAATGACCTTCAACTTCTGGTTCTCCTGCCTCTACCTCCCAAGAGCTGGGATTACAGACATGTACCACCACATATGATTTTATGTGCTGCTGGGACTGAACCCACAATCTCATGCATGCTAGGGAAGTACTTCCCAGCTGAGCTACAACAACCCCCCAATATATCATTTTACATATCTTTGTCAATGCCAAATGCTTTCAGAATATTGGATTACTGATTACTGTAATTTCATCCCCCAACCCATGGATATTTAATGTGAGATTCACAAACCTTAACAAGTAAGTATTTTTATGAGCCTCACAATTTGTGGGAATTTACCTACTGTCTGAATTCAACAGCCAGAGGGCTGAGTGTCTGTCTGCCTGTCTGTCTGTCTGTGTGCCTGCCTTTTGCTTATTGGCAATTTGATAAAGTTCCACAAGATGAAAAAGACAGACACTCATTTTAAAGAGTTATCTTAAGCACTTTTCCCTCAAAAAGAGGAAGACGTCTTATGACGGCTCAAGACTTCAGCCAAACGAGCAGCAAATGTACAATTCAGGCAGAAGAAGTTATAAAAACATGCAACCTGTATCTTAGCAACTCAGAGCTTAATTGCAATCAATTACAATGAAACTTCTACCAGTCTGTTTATTAAAAGTTTGGATTGTTTTTGTTTGCATGAGATGCTCAAGCAGAAAAGTTTAAAAGGAGAATGGCATGTTTAATTATTTATTCACTATTAGTATGTACATGTGTGTCTATGTGTGAGCACATATGCCATGGCGCACATGGAGCTAAGAGAGTTACTCTGTAGAGGAAGTTTCTCTGTCCACTTTTACGTGGGTTCTGGGGACTGAACTCACGCCACCAGGTTTCCACAGCAAAAGCCATCTCAGCGGCCCCCAAGGATTAAAAAAATCCTTCAAAATTAACGGTGAGATTTCTTGTGCCCTCCTGGCAAGCAATTTGGGTTAGGTTGCCTTTCTCTAAAACTGACAGAAGGTAAGAGACGATCTCTCTATGAAAGTCCGTAGTACATGATCAATGCAATGATGTGTTTATAGAAAAGCAGATGCTAGTTCACCATAAACCTATTCTAAACTATCTGGCAATCCCACTGATCGCCATAAATGCAAAGGATAATACGTTCAATGATAACCAACAGTGGAATTCCAACATTATACTGAACCTATTATAAAAAGCTAGGACCAAAAGAGCATAATAGGACCCACCACTGTGAGCAAAATTAAAACAGCAGGTCCCTTCTGCCTCTCCTGAACACACTTATTATTTGTCTTATTAAAAAAAAAAAAAAGCTAAGACTCTGAACCTTTTCACTGACGTAGGAGACACATGACACACACCTAGTTACACCACCACAGATTTAACAAGATTCCCAAATAACAAGAAACAAAACGTTCGCAAATACACTAATGATTCCCATACTCCTGGCTCTTCCGACGTTTACTCCTACTTTGCTTAGCTTTTACATAGACTAGAGGTCAGCAAATACTTATGCTCTTGGTGTTCAACACTGACTTAGACAACAAAAGTGGATGGCTAGGAAACTCACACATACAGGTGTCATTATAACAAGAGGTAAAATAAGTTCATATAGAAAAAGATCAAGCTGTCTCAGGGGCGTAAAGATCACAGGGTGTACTTTCACGGGGAGCTACTGTGTAGCTTTGATCTGGGGCTTAAATAACAGGCATGCTTGGTTTCAGTAAGGTCTGTAACCAACCAAAGGTTATCTCAACTAGAAGGAGTAAGCAAGCAGGCAGGCAGGGCAGTGAGGTCCCAGCAACAGCCAGGCATGGTGATGCACAGACGTCACACAGACACAGTGTCAGAGAGCAAAAGCCTGTGCTTAGTTCTAACTCTGCCACTCACACTGGCTATGTAGCTTTGGGACAGACACTTAACCTGGTTCACAGTTTCTTAATTTGTAAAACTCAAATATCATCATGCCTTGCTAGGTTATAATGAGAACTTGAGGGGGGAAAATGTAAAAGCATAGGGGTCAGGAAATATTAGGTCCTAATTGTTTTGAGGCATGGTCTCACTATGTAGCCCAGCCTGACCTGAAACTCCTGATCAGCTGCCTCAGCCTCCCAAATGCTAGAATTACAGGCTGTACTACCCTGTCTAGGTTTTTTGTTTTTAATTTTATGTATATGGGTGTTTTGCCTGCATACATGTCTGGATACCACCTGTGTGCCCAGTGCCTTCCGAGGCTGGAAACGGACACTGGATGCCCAGGAACTAAATACGGAGAGTTGTGAGCCAGCACCCGCTGCCACCTGGCTGCTACAACTAGAACCCTGGAGTTCTGGAAGAACAGCCAACACTCTGAACCATCTCTCCAGCTCCAATAGTCACACTTTTTTAAAAAACTAAAAATATGCTACTCTAAATACTGTTAAATGTACTAAATAAGACAATTTGATGGGTGTTTAGTAACCCAGGAAATTCACCAGGAAATAGACAAATAATCCTAACAAGGAAAAGAGAAACTAAAAGACAAGTGACTAAATCTACTTGGTCATTTAGCCAACCATGCAGCCGGTACAAGGTTCAGCAGGATGACACACAGAGAAATGCCCGGATGTGTACCTAGAGATACAGTGGTTCAAGTAATGCTAATAATGAATGAGTGACGAATCCACTGCACACCAACACACTCCCCAACAACCCTTCTTTAACCACCTGTGGGTCCAACCAAGCCCTTCCAATATGTCACAAAACATTTATTACAAGTTTTCCACAAGGTTCAGATGTCTTAAATAAGCCCCTTGGTTAGCTGATTCTCTCCTAAAGGAATGCAGCTCGCTGTGAGCAGACACCAAGGAGGAAAAGTCCTCCTTCACACACCTCTCCTCTGTTCAATCAACCTCCAAGGACAGCGCTGAACCCTGGGTAATCCTTATCAGTCGCCTGCCTGTAAGAGAGACATTCTACATAGCCCATATTTGAAGGTGTGCCATTTTCTCAAGTAGACCCTGGGTTTTCTGCCTACAATGTAACTCTAACACGTACGTTTAGGGTGAACTTAAAGGATGGATAGGAGACTCAAACCTGCATAAAATGGTCACATATGACTCAGAGGTATCACTGCCAAGGGGCCTCCATTACCAGGCTGGGGAGGACATAGCCAGGCTAACTAATAAGCCAACCCTCAACTATTCATGTGTTTCTTTCATTCGCTTTCTAAACCTTCAAGGACATAAGGAATGTTGCTCTCACAAAATGAAGTAAACAAAATCTATGTAGCTAGAAAGGTATCTTCTAACTTGAAACTTAAAGTGTAATGCATAACATATGTGAAATATAATACATAAAGTATTATATATATAAAATATATATACATATATAAGCGGAGTGAGGGGGTCTCTGAAGTCTGTATCCAAAAAGGGTTGACAAGGAAAACTATGGGAATCACTGGAGCAAAACTTATACTTATTATATATTATTATTATTTATTGTTTATTTTTTATGTACCATACCCAGGTTAAATTTTTAAAGGGTATGTTTTGCCTGTTTCCACCAAATATATATCTAATATTTTGATGAAAAGGCAGTAAAAGACATAAAGATGATAAATTTTGTATTTTGAAAACTTTTTTGGGGGGAGGTCTTACATGTTTTTCCATAATATCAAACCCTATAACCAAGACAGTAATTCCAGCCACACTGTATGACATCCCTGTCTTAACCCACTGACTGGCCCGTGGGCACACCTACTGCTTCCAGCTTTTCAGTGACTTTGAGTGACAGGCCAGGACCATTCATATGTACGTGAGTGAGCAGGGAAGAAATCTTCATCTTCTGGCTGAAGAGATGGCTCAGCGGGTAAGAGCACTGACTGCTCTTCCGAAGGTCCTGAGTTCGGATCCCAGCAACCACGTGGTGGCTCACAACCACCCTTAATGAGATCTAACGCCCTCTTCTGGTATGTCAGAAGACAGCTACAGTGAACTTACATATAATAATAAATAAATCTTTGGGCTGGAGCGAGCAGGGACTGATAAAGAGGAGTTGACTGGAGTGAGTGGAGTTGACCGGAGCAAGCATTGATCCTAAAAATTCAATTCCCAACAACCACATGAAGGCTCACAACCATCTGTACAGCTACAGTGTACTCACACACATAAAAAATAAATAAATGAATCTTAAAGAAAAGAAAAAAGCAATCGTCATCTTCAAGGACTACGCCTCTGTCCATCTTCTTACCTTACACTAACACCTAGGTCTCATGTTTGCAAACATGGCTATATGTGAGGCACACACTGATATTTAGTAGGGAAATGTTTTGTTGAAGGATTAAAGACGGCATGTCATTCAGTGTGGCTTCTATTCACTGTCAAATGACAGAATCCAGGACCACCATGGAGGTGAGTCCCCAGGTATGTCTATGTCACCTAGAGGACATCATTGAGTCTGGCTAGCCCACCCTAAGTGTACGTGTTCCCAATACATGGGGTGGGGCCTTCACCGGCACAAACACAAGGCAAGCTGAGCCCCTTACTCATCTCTCTCTGCTTTGTACCTGCAGATGCATGACTCATTGCTCAGCCCATGTTTCCCCACCATGATGAACTGTACCTCAAACTGTGAACCAAAATAAATTCTTCCTCCCTCAAGTTTGCTTTTTCTTGGGTATTTTGTCACAGAATGAGGTAAGTAATGCACCCAGCTATTTCTGGTAACATGAGTCTCAGACTGAGCAGTCTGTCTGTCTGTCTGTCTGTGCAAGTGTGTGCACATGAAGGCCAGAGGTTGACACAGGGTACCTTCCTCAACCACTTCTCAGCTTCCATTCTTAAGAGACAAGGTCTAGCCAGGCAGTGGTGGCGCACACCTTTAATCTCAGCACTTGGGAGGCAGAGGCAGGCGGATTTTTGAGTTCGAGGCCAGCCTGGTCTACAGAGTGAGTTCCAGGACAGCCAGGGCTACACAGAGAAACCCTGTCTCGAGGGAAAAAAAAAAAAAAAAAAGAGACAAGGTCTATCATTGACTGGAATCTGGCCAGACTGGCTTGCCAGCAAGCCCCTAGAATCTTCCTGTCTCTGCCTCATATTTCAAATGTTTAAAAAAGGAAAAAAAAAATATTTTCAATGCGTACACATGCTAAAAATAAAATGAAAATTAGAAAGATTTGTAAGCATTTCTAAATTTCTTTCATATAAAGCAATCAACTAAGGCCAAGTTTCTCCAGCAGTCTGCTCAATAAAGTGTCAACATCTCACCAAAAACCCGATCTCTGTGAGCTCGCATGTGTACAGAACAATATTCAGTGTTTACTGAGTATTTACACTGGAAATATAAATACTCTAAAATCACAAAGTTCTCTTATCACTGAGCTCATTTCACACTGGCCTATACATAGAAGGAAATAAGGCAGGACAATGGTGAGGGGTCAAAACCAAACATCTGAAAATTCACTTTTCTTCTCAATATCCAGGCAAGCTTACAGCACTTGACCTTGAAATTTCTCCTCTTAGAGGGTCTTCAAAGATTTACTAGATTGGTCCATTACTTGAACTCACAGTGCAAGATAATCCTCCATGGCTTCATCAAATTTTGACTCACTAAACACAAGACAGCAATCTCACTCACAAAAAAGAAAATGAACTATGAAGGGTTAAAACAGCACTGGTGGGCAGCGGCTGACCATGTGACAGAAAGGCAGAACACTGACATGCAAAATCCAAGTTGGGGCCGTTGAGTCTTAATTTTCAGGTAAATTATTACTAAAAAGTCTTTGCTTATCCTAGAGAAACAAATCTTAGGTCTTTAATTCATCCTCTAGTTCTACCTAGGAATGCCTGAACTACAAATTTCTTTAAAAAAAAGAAGGGGGAGGGAGAGGAGGACAAGGAGGAGAATCCACTTTATACAATTTTCTGAAATCAAGAGATACATGTTACAGACTATAAAATCCACAGCTATCATATTACATGCAAATGGTAGCTATTGTTGTTTTTACAAGACAAAGTCTGCTTTTTTTTTTCCTTTTTCATTCTGAACTGGGGTCTAACTATTTAGCCAAAGCTGGCCTAAGATTCACAATCCCCCTGCCTCAGCCTTCCCAGTGCTGGTAATACAGTCACGCACCTCTGTGCCCACTTGAATGCATCCTCTAACACAAAATTCTAATTCTTCATGTTTGTAACAAAAATGAAATAACAAACGTACAGCAGAATTCAGCTCTGCCTGGAATGACGAACGACACCTCAGACTATCTGAATGTCATCAAGACAACTGGCTTATTAACTACTACATACGCAGAGCAGAACATCCTACAATAACTTAAGATGTCGCAGACAAATATGAAAAAAAAACATTTAAGCAATAGAATTTCTTGGGCCACAAAGAAAAATGGAATTCTTCTGTGAAAACATACAACTGCAGATATCACATTAATTGAACTAAGCCAGTTTCAGAACCGCCAGTATGGCTTCCCTTGTGTAGCTGCTATACATTGTATATACGAATATGCACATATACACACAGACATCATTACATATGGCACCAATAGAAGTGAAATTGTCTAGGGAAACAAAGATTATTAACCAGAGTGAGTGTGGAGGGGTAGGAACAAAGGGAAGGTAGGCAGGGAAGGGGAGGGAACTCGGTGTACAACACATCCTTGTGTGAAAACTTTTTAAGAGTAAGGTTATAATAGGCTCAGAACCATGAAGCCCCCTCAGGATCAATCATCAGGCCTGTCCTATACCTCACTGGATTCTGTTTTTCCTGTTATGAAGTTCATCATATTTTGAAATAATAAATTCTCATGCTTCTTTCTTTCATTACATATTAAGTTTCATGAGAATAGAAATACAATGTATCTGTATAAATACACATATTTATACAGAATGTTTATATGATAAATACATAAATATGCTCTCTCTACATATTCAGAGAGAGCACACGAATGTACCAACATTTTTAGAGACGTGCTGGTTGGTCGGCTGGTCGGCTGATTGGTTACATGGTTTGTTTTTGTCAAGTTGACACAGACTAGGTTCATGTGGGAAGAGGGAACCTCAACTGAGGTAATCCTCCCTCAGACTGGCCTGTAGGCCAGTCAATGAGGAATTTTCTTGATCAGTGATTGATGTGGAAGGGCCAAGCCCTGTAAGTAGTGTCAACCTTGAGCAGGTCATCCTGGGTGGTACAGAAAGTGAGCTGAGCAAGCCAGTAAGCGGTGTTCCTCATGGTCTCTGACTCAGTTCCTGCCTCCAGTGTCCTGTCTTGACTCCCCAATCACTTGTTAAGCCCTTCCCTTCCCATGTTGCTTCTGGTCATGGTGTTTTAGCACAGCAACAGAAAGCAAATTAGGACAACAGGAAATCAAAACATGAAACACAAAACCAATAAATGAGAGACAGAAGAGAGGTTCTATAATGCGTGCTTCAATTACATTAGTTCTGTAACAAGCTAAAAATTGTAACTGGAAATACTATCTATACTATCAAATGAATCTCTTTCATATAGATTAGTATTTGGAAAATTATCCTCACCAGAAGAAAATAATGAAGAAGTGTTATCAAAAAAGGAAGGAGAGAATGCTGCCTCATTTCTAAGAAGAACCCACTCAAGGGAAGAAAGCTTTCTTCAGGTCATGGTCCTCTCTTCCGGCTGCCAAGATGAACACACATCTTAAACTTAGTTTGCCATTAAAAGCTTGAATGTTTATACCCACATACAATATGTTCTGATCAAATCTACCTCCATCCCCTGCTCTCCAGGCTTACTGCTTCCCCTCACAACTTCAGGTTGTGAAGAACTTCTTCTTTTTTAAATTTAATGTCCACCAAATCCATTTACTGTTACCTGTTTGTGCATGGGTATGGGACCACCTACTAGAGTATGGGCGGCCTCCAGAGCCAGAATCCCTGGGGAGAATGGGACTTCTTCCCCTAGCAGGGAATACAGCTCCTCCTCAGAGAGGAGTGGGGCTTCTGAGCCCTTCCTCCATCTGACCTGTTCTCAACTCTGACTAGCCGGATCCCATGTTAACTGCGGATGTCTACTACCTCTGGCTTTTACATTTTTTTCTGTCCATCCTTTCTGAGATGGTTACGGGACCTCAGGGATGTGATACAGATGTCCCACTTAGAGCCGAGTACTCCGGTCTCTTTGTTCTCTGTATATAATCAGTTGTGGGTCTCTGTGTTAATCACCATCTACTGTAAAAAGAAGCAACTTTGATGAGGGTTGAAAGAAGCCTGTTTAATATGATTGATGTCCAGCCAGCAGAATGACCTAAGTTCTCTCCCAGAGCCTATGACTTACCCAGTTAACAGTTAACAGTACCAGGCATGGGCTCTATTTTGCGGAGTGGGCTATAAACACAATGAATAAGTAGTTGGTTACTTCCATAACATATGTGCCCCTACTACACCTGTGCACATATTATATTAGGCCAGTCATTTTTGTAGCTCGCAAGGTTCTTGGCTCAGGAGGGCTGTTGGTAACTTTTCTCTCCTGGTAGCATTTGTTTAACCCTGGAGCTCTATGAAAGCTAGCCAGTAGAGATGATGCTTTTAGGTCAATAGCAGCTTCATTTCCCCATGTCTGATGGCTCAAGTATAGGGTATCTTTAGCACTAGGGTCTAAACATCAAGTTTTAACCCTCGGAGGGTAACTGAGAGCAAAGGCAGTAACGGTCTGTAATGGACCACGGACCTCACTGACCAGCAACTCAAAAAGCAGCAGCCTCGCCCTGGTCCGGGCTCTTTACTGAGCAGCATTCAATGTCTAGGAGAGGCACTGTTCCCTCATTATTAATCACTACCTGTGATACAACTAAGTCTTAAGCAAATCACTTACGGTGCCTCCTGGCCACATGTGATTTAAAGCAGAGAACTGTAGCAGATGAGACCTAGAATTACCTCCTTAACATGTAGTCTTCTGGGTCATATGTTTACTATTTGGGCCAAAAAAAAAATAAAGACGTCTTTAACTAGGGAGGCGTTGTTGTATACTGATGTACAAGATATAATCTTCTAAGTTTCCAAAGGTTAAGAGCAAACTTGGGCTTCAATGAAGCACTGAATGGAAACCCTAGCTCATTTACTGTGAGGCACACAAACACATTTCAAAGGATCTGTTTGTTACTGAAAGTACTGAAGAAAAGTGTTGGCATCACCAAGAATTTACCTGCAAATAATCTGCATTTCTGTCCCAAAACTTGATGAGTTTCTATAACACAAAGACCCAGAAACTATTTTTAAAATCTAAAAACTGGGAATTTCACAAAAGCAAGTCTCTATGCAATTCTCCAAACACCAGGAACATTCTTAAAAATAAAACACACAAGTTACTGAGAAAAACCCTCTATACTTATCCTTTAAAAATAAGTGCTGGCCCCGATGGTGGCTCCAGTTCCAGAGGATCTGACACCTTCATCTGGCCTCTGTGGACATTGCACATATGTGGTACACAGATGTACATACAGGCAAAACATCTGCACTTTAAAAAATATACATCAAAAAAAATCTCTCTCTTTTTTAAACATACTGGGTATAATGGCACACACCTTTAATCCCAGCACTCAGGAGGCAGAGGCAGAGGCAGGCCAGTGTGATCTACAGTTTCAGGTTAGCAGGGCTACTTAATATCTCCAAGGGGAATCACAAGTCATACTCCTACTCCGTCAAAAACTACAAACTTTTAAATACAGTCAGAAGGGAGATACAGCTGAAGATAGAAATCACACTCCTTCTATATTAAGATGAAAAAAAAATCTTTGTGTTTAAAGAATGTTAAACCAAACCCTATAAGCACAAGAAAATCTGGTGTTGCTGTTGTTTAGTTTCTTTTATGTTAGCAGTTTGAACTGGAATTCTCTGGTGTTTTGGCATTCTTGAATATCCACATGACAACTCAAGTCCAAGCAGGACGGGTCAGTGACTTCCTTCCAGCTCAGCCTAACAATGCAATGGCCCGTGGGTCACAGGTTCACGCCAACGTTTTTGCCAAAACTGCCAGTTCTTTTCCTGTGACATGGGATGAGAGTGAGTGCTCTTCAAAATTAGATGTAACACTCTGTAGTCTACCATACTACACTTGTTTAGAAAAACATACTGCTTCCACTGTGAAGAGTCATCTCCATGCACTCCAGACTGCTCATCTTTCTAAATGTATTGCCGTACACGTTCAGACAGCACAACGCCATATAAGGGTTTGCCAAAGCAGGAGGTGCACTTTCAGCCATGGTTTTTCCTCCAGTCTGATCCGGTACATGACACAAAAAATACGGTTTCCTTATAAGGCTGTCAATGTGGAGTCTGACAATCCTCCATTCTTTGAGTAACACCTACTATGTGCAGAATGCTGTTGACAGCAGAGAAAAAGTCAGGCAAACAGAGCATGCCTGTAACTCGGCAGCACGCGGGAGGGACAGGTGTGCAGGAGTGTTAGGAGCTGAGCCACTCAGAAGGAGGAAGACATGTGAACCTTGTTCCGTAGGGGACTTTTAGCCTAACAAATGTGCCACCAATATTAGAAACAATTAGATGACACTACTCCTACAAGTACAATGAGCATTATACCATAATTCCATGGGATATATAAAGATCTGATCTACTGCTGAGAATGCATCACCCCATGCCTGTATTCTTAACACTTGTTAGATGGTAGGAGGGACAGGAGTTCAAGGATAGCCCGGCCTCAAGGCAAGTTTGACACCAGCTTACATAACATGTAACCCTGTCTCACAGAGACCAGAGGAACTCTGGGAGAATAACAATAGCTTCCCCATTATAAAAATTAACTTTGACCTTCCATCACTTGGTCACTTTGAAAAACAATGAACTTGCAGTAGGGTCAAAGCAACGTGTTTGTTTGTTTCATAGATAAATGTGAAAGGAAAGTCCTTTACTTTTAAAAACTGGGCATTATATAGTACCATACTCACAGGAATGATAAATCTCACTTGAAAAGCAAAAAAA
>NW_022196904.1:184660078-184661181 GCF_008632895.1 Mastomys coucha | reverse complement strand
AAAAAAAAAAAAAAAAAAAAAAAAAAAAAAAAAAAAGACCGGCTTCCCCAGGACCTTAGCACTGGAGGGAGAGTGCTGGAAGACAGAGATAATTTGGCAAGGAGGGAGGAAGATGATTGCCAACAGGGAACTGAGTTTATACGAGCCTCAGAGTATAAGGAAACATGTTAAAGGCACTGAAAGCAAGGCAGCCCCTGTGATTCATGAGGATCATAGCTGCAAGTACTTCAGGGAGGAAGTAGGCACACTTGTTCATTCAGGTGAAGGCTGAGCCTAGGAGACTTCTAGTAAAGCCGAGAGATCAGAAGACATATTTGAGAAATACTTAGGAATAAATTAGTGTGGCACTAATCAGTGGCTCATTGAGTAGTTTTAAAGATGACAGATCTAAACTTTTTTTTATGTGCATTGGTGTTTTGCCTGCATGTGTGCCTGTGTGGGAGTGCTGGAGTCTCTGGGACTGGAGTTTCAGACAGTTTTAAGTTGTCATGTGGGTGCTAGGAATTGAACTCGGGACCTATGGAGGAACAGCCAGGGCTCTTAAGCTCTGAGCCGTCCCTCTAGCCCTTGAGGTCTACTGCAACAAATTTCTCCAACAGCAGTAATATTTTAGCAACTTCAGTTTTCCAAAGTGTGCCAAAAAGCTGTGACCAAGATTATAATAAAACCAAGCATGTATTTAAAAAATAATCATGTATTATAGGTCCCACTCCCAACTCTCAGACATTACTAGCATTTTCAAGGTGTGTATTTATGATACCACACTGTAGCCTTCATTTTTTTCTCTCTCTGTACTTCTGTAAAAATATGATTCTGAGACTTAGGGGGAAAAAGATTAGGTAATTTATGTTATGAGCCAAATAACTCCAACATAAATTTACAGAATAACATTTGTATCAGGAATATCACAGTACACCTGAGAACATCACAGTGAAAGTTGGCCAATGGCTCTTTAAGATGCTACAATATCAGAAAATAAGTATCGCTTCATTACATGAGGTAGCACAGCACTGGTAACTAAGACGTCAGTGTTGGGCTGGGCACAGCTCAGGGCAGGGATGCTGGGCACAGCTCAGGACAGGGGTGCTGGGGCACAGCTCAGG
>NW_022196904.1:184643756-184659600 GCF_008632895.1 Mastomys coucha | reverse complement strand
TCAGGGCAGGGATGCTGGGGCACAGCTCAGGACAGGGGTGCTGGGGCACAGCTCAGGACAGGGGTGCTGGGGCACAGCTCAGGGCAGGGATGCTGGGGCACAGCTCAGGACAGGGGTGCTGGGGCACAGCTCAGGGCAGGGGTGCTGGGGCACAGTTCAGGACAGGGGTGCTGGGGCACAGCTCAGGGCAGGGATGCTGGGGCACAGCTCAGGACAGGGATGCTGGGCACAGCTCAGGGCAGGGGTGCTGGGGCACAGTTCAGGACAGGGGTGCTGGGGCACAGCTCAGGGCAGGGATGCTTAGCTAGCACATGCAGAACGACCGGCTCAATCCCAAGCGAAAAACTCAAGAAAAGGGGGGAAGCAGCAAAGGCTTCCTGTTTAAGATACAGAAAAGGAATGGCTTGTACGCAGATAGCTGAAGAGGGAACAACAGTATCACACACATGCTCTGTTCTCTCGTGTGAGATGATAAAGGAACTGAAAGCTCTGCACACCATCTATTTTATGTAACCAGTATAAATAACAGACACACTGCCTGGGATACAACAACAACAAAACAAAACAAGCCAGAAAAAAGAAAGAAAGGAAAGAAAAAAGCAGATAAGGGATGAAAGCTTCTCACTAATGAATTATAACGTCTGTGGACCAGAAGCTGTTAGTAACAATGTCATGTACACCCATGGGCGATATGTGCAGTACCTACAGCCACCAGGTCCTAACACTGGCAAGAAGGAATCCTGGGAGTATCTAATACAGCTTCTTATTTTACATATGAAAACAGCAAGGGACAGAAGAGAATGTAATGAAGTCATGTACCTGACTTGTAGGAGACAGGGATTCAAATATTTGTAACATGCCAGAACCCAATCCACTTTCCAAAATGGCACTCTTTCCATGCATGTAAAAAACAACAACAAAAAAAACAAAGCAAAAAACAAAAACAAACAAAAAACTGCCGGGCAGTGGTGGTACATGCCTTTAATCCCAGCACTTGGGAGGCAGAGGCAGGAGGATTTCTGAGTTTGAGGCCATCCTGGTCTACAGAGTGAGTTCCAGGACAGCCAGGGCTACACAGAGAAACCCTGTCTCGAAAAACTTAAAAAAAAAAAAACTTTTTTATTTTTGTGTTTGAATGAGAACGGTCCCCTTGTACACATTATTCTGAGTGCTTGGTCCTAGCTGGTGGAACTGTTTGGTAAGGATTAGGAGGTGTGTCACTGGGGGTGGGGCTTGAAGTTTCAAAAGCCCACACCATCTCAGCTAAGCTCTCTCTCTTTCTCTCTCTCTGTCTTATGCTTATGGATTAGATGTAAGCTCTCAGCTTCGGCTCCAGTGCCACACTCCATACCATGACGGTCACAGACCCACCCTGTGACACAGTAAGGAAGCTCTCAATACGCTCAATACAGCCTTGGTGTTTCTCAAAGGGATAGAAAAGTAACTATGACAAATCTATATATGGATTAAAAGACAAGTTCTCGAATACACCTTAATTCCTAAATAATAACCAGAAAAATGACAGACAAGCAATATTTTTTTAAATTTACATCATTATAAATATATGTATTTAAATACCTTCACACACACAAGAGATCATCTAGGCTCACAAATACATACAGCATATTAGACTAAAGGCTATTTCTATAACTTAAGAATTTAGGTTTGAAAAATACCAAACTAACCAGGCAGTGGTGGCGCATGCCTTTAATCCCAGCACTTGGGAGGCAGAGGCAGGTGGATTTCTGAGTTCGAGGCCAGCCTGGTCTACAGAGTGAGTCCCAGGACAGCCAGAGCTATACAGAGAAACCCTGTCTCGAAAAAAAAAAAAAAAACAAACTATCTTGAGAAGGCATGAAGCTCTAAAGGCACGAATAAAGGCAGGACAATGAATTCAGTTTGCCTCGGGAATGTCAAAATGAAGCGTGGAAAGATCTGAACACATGACTTGCAATTGTTATCTACAGGAGCCTAAGGTTTTCTGCAGGACGAGCTTGGACAATACTCTGTCCTCGCCTGCCTAAACCCAAGCCACCGGCTGGAGCTCCCCACAGTTGCCCCATCCCAGCCAAATGAGTCATTCTGTTTTTATTCTCTAGACAATGTTCACAAGATGAGAAAGGAAAGTCTCGTTTAACTTCCTCTTATTATCAGTGGAAAAATATCCTTCTCTAAGAAAGGTTTCTTGAAAACTGCATATTGGCACAAATCCTTGGGATTTACTGGCTTTCTAGAATCAGAATACTGAAGAGTCAGCCAGACTACCAAAAGCGGAAGTCAGTTACGTCTCAGCTCCTCTGAACAAACATGCTCTGGAAAAGAAATCCATCCCGGAAGGACAGAATCTTCTTTATTTCTGCTCTAAAACCTCTGCACCAACCACTTTCCATTAAGTAAGATTCACATCTTATAAAGCATGGTCCTTCCCCCACCCCTTAACAAATGGGCCAGGCCCATCACATATCTGGATATTTTTATTTGTTTAACAAAGCCCTTGATTCTTTTTATCTTGCTGGGGCTATTTCTAATTGGTTAAAAAGTTCTTCTTGGACTGTCATAAACTTGGAAAGAAAAACAAAAGCTGGCCCCAGGTTACTCTGAGCATGTGGCTACAAACATGGGCGCAGGCTACCAGGTGACTCATGGTCCTCTAGATATGGGGCCCTGCAATAACCAGAAAGAACTATTCCAATTTGCCTCTGTGGCATTATATTCCTTTTTTGCATACAAAGCCAGGGTAGTGTGCTCTGGAGTTGGTATTTGAGAGAAAACAGATGGGTAGGATTAGCCCTGGCCTCTGAGCTCCTCCACTCCTGCCCCCTAACCTGCCCCCAATCGCACCCACCCCCACCACCTTGCTACCTGTTGGCAGTGCTGGTGTTGCTGCTCCCACTGTTGTGTTTCTGTGCCCGGTTCAACCTCCGTGGGGGCTTCGAATGCTGCAGCCGGGGGCTCGGCATGGAGGGGAACGATGAGGCGTAGCCATGTTCACACTCTAAAAATAGTAAGGAAAGAAGGAGGTTTAAGACAAATATAGACACCCAAATGCACGGACGCACAGATCCAAAGTCCTTGTAGTGACACGTTGTTTAGTAGAAAAGTAGAAAAGGTAAAATGACCCTACTTTCTGGTCAGAAGATAAAATCCCAGTTTAGCCATCGCTGGTATATCCCTTTAATCCCAGCACCCAGGAGGCTAAGACAAGATCCTAAGTCCAGAGCCAGCCCGGGTTATGTAGCAAGACCCTATCCTAAAGAAAAAAATTCATTCAGTGTCTGGACATTAATCTGGTGACATACACAGACCCAGCCCACTGCCAAGAGAGTATATTGAAAACAAAACAAATTTCTGCCAGGCAGTGGTGGTGCATGCGTTTAATCCCAGTCCTTGGGAGGCAGAGGCAGGTGGATTTCTGAGTTAAAGGCCAGCCTGGTCTACAGAGTGAGTTCCAGGACAGCCAGGGCTACACAGAAGCACATATGTGTTCAGAAGTATGTATGTGCACCATATGTATGCAAGTTTCCTGGGATGGGTCTCCTGGAACTGGAGCTACAGATGGCAAAGAACGCCTCAACATGGGTGCTGGGAACTAACCCTGGGTCTCTGAAAACAGTAACAAGGGCTCTTAACGGCCAAGCCATCTCTCCAGCACCAAGAATTCTTTTTTAAAATCCTAATTTCTAACATCAGTTACCCACCCATTCACTCCAAAAGATTTCATTTGCCTTAAAAACAAAACAACAACAACAAAACACCCCTCAGACAGGTGGTGGTGGTGCATGCCTTAGACCCTCGAGCTCCAGAGGCAGAGGCAGGCTATCTCGGAGTTCGAATCCAGCCTAGTCGACAGATAAAGTTTCAGGACAGTCAAGGCTACACAGAGAAACCTTGTCCAGAAAACCAAAACCAACCAACCAAAACAAACAGAAAACCTTTGGTTTAACTCCAGTCACCTCTTCGGTGCCTCTGTAGCCTCCACATTCTTCGTGCCCCAGCTCTTGCGATCACGTCTCTGGAAGGACCTCCTCTCTCCTGACAGCAGCACTGAGGCTTTTCACGCTCCCATACCTTCCTCAGTCTCCCTATTCCTCCACCCATCTCCATCTTCACTGCACTTCGGACGCTCACAATAGCAGGGTGCCCCTCCCGCAGCTCTTCAGCGGGCATCACTCCCACCCCACTCCTCCCCGCGCTCGCCCAGGCCCCGCCTTCTGCACCCACACCTCCCCAGCTCCCACCCCCTTCAATCTCCAGTGCAGTCTCAAGTTGCAAGAGCTCTCGGTCTGCCCTCTCCTCGGGTCCGCTCAGCAGCTGCCCCCGCGCGACTGGAAGAGTCCTCCCCCGGAGCCCCGTCTCCTCTGCCCAAGCTCTCGGCTCACACCCCATGCACGCGTGCACACACGCCTGCCCTCGTTCGCGAGCTCCTCGCACGCCTCCACTCCGGGACTCACCTGCACTCCTGAGCGACACCCCCTTCCCGGCGCACCCACCTCTCCAACCGCGCGCGGACTTCCACGCGCGTGCACCCCACACGCACGCACATTTCTCCCCACGCGCGCGTGCTCCTCTTGCCGCGCGCGGGGGCGCGCTTCGCCCTCACCGGTGCACGCACTTCCACACACGCGCGCACCTCCCCTCGCCAGCCGCGCCGCACTCCCCGCGCGGAGCCCGAGGCGGCGGTCGAAGCCACGGCGTCCAGCCGTTACCTCGCTCCCTGCGCTCCAAAAACTCCGCGGCCTCCAGCAGGCGCTGCACGTTGATCAACCGCACCCGCTCCATGGGCTCCGCGCTCCCGCCCCCGGCCGACAGGAGGCGCCACAGACGGCTACAGTCCCTCGACGACCCTGGACATGTGCGGCGGGCGGGCGGGCCAGCTCGGCCCCGGCTCGGCGCGCTCTCCGCCGCCCTAGCCGTGCCCGCCGCGCCCGCCGCGCCGCCTGCAGCCCGCGCGCGGTTTGTTTACTTCTCCGCGCGAGCACGGGGGAGGGACCGGAGCAGCGGCAAGACCCGCCCCCGCCCGCCCCTTCCGCTGCCCCCTGGGAAATGTAGTCCCGCCCTCGCCAGTGTCGAGGGACCCGGGTCGCCTCAGTACGCATGCGCACGGAGGACTCCGCGATGGCCACTGGGAGATGTAGTCTTTCCTTGGCTTTCCTTCCCTGGTTCCAAGGATGGAAAGACTAAAAATTCTTCTGAGGAAAGACTCTCGGGTCTGCTCCCAAGGAGACTCCTTTCTTAGACGGTGCTCCGGGCCTAGAGTCCTCTATCTATTGCTTTCTTGTGGAACTTCAGTGCCTCGGTTCTCTCTCTAAAAGAGGAAAGTAACCTCTACAAAGACAAGGCCACAGAAGCAAAACTCGCTGTTCAAAAACATGAGATGATTTAATGAGAGCCACGGAGGACGGCCATTCGGTCCTCCTTTTCCTCAGTTTCGACACTGACGAAAGGTTTTTCTAACCCCTGTTTCTTTTTGAACTGATTCTTCCCCAGTGTCTCATTAGTGTTTTTAGACGGAAGACTTATTCTGATGATACAAGGAAAGGACATAAAGATTGGATTCATACTGGCCTCAGTTGAAATCGGAGCTCTGGCTATGTGGACCCCAAGCTTCTTTTCCCTCCTATATAAGATGGATTTATTCCTTCTATGTATGCATGATGTCGAGGCCAGACACTGAACCAGACATATATATATATATATATATATATATATATATATATATATATATATATATATATATATATATATGGCACTGAGAGAAATAGGCATGGACCTTCCTTGTTCCCAGGAAACACATATTTAGTACTCTTCATTGTGAAGTCTAAAGGGAATAATCCCATCGCCCAGTGTGTTCTAGTGGTAATGGTGGCTCCTCCCATGCTCTCCTCTCTTGAAGTGTAACTGAAATCAGGGGCAGTAACTAGCAGGCAGCACTCTAAAAAGCAGCCACTCACTGCTCTCGGTCACCACCCTCTTCCCAAGTCCTCCTCCTAACAGGTGTCTTAACCTTGGCACTAGCGATACTTTGGACCTGATGGCTCCTCCTTGGAGCTGGGTTCTGTTCTGTGCATTGTTGAATCCTCCGCAGCATCCTACCCTCCACCCACTAGATGCCAGTAGCACACTACCACCCTTGGGCATGACAACCAAAATACCTCCAGACATTGCTCCACATCCCCTGGGACACAAAAGCACCGCCTCCTGAGGACTTTCTGGGGGAAGGAAACACAAGATGGCTGGAGGCTCTGCCCGCCCTAGGAGCAAACTGGGAGCTGTGGAAACTAGCCACAACCTGCCTCACTCGGATTCTGTTGACTTGCTGGGGGATGTCCAAAATGACAAAGCTCTTGGTGCGGAGACAATGTCCCCTTCCTGTGGTCATGTTTGGCTATGAAAGTATCCCCAGTGAGCCCACAGGCTGCGAAATTCTGCCAGCCCTTTTAAATATTACACTTGGCACAACATTTAAGAAATGGATGTTTGTCAAATTCAGGGAGACCCAAAAGGAGAAGTATTCACAGGCCACAGTGGGGATGAAGGACTTTTCTAGACTTTGAAGTGCTTTTTTAGCTGTTGGCCATATGGGTTTTCCCATTGTATACTGGTAACAACCACCCCATCCCAGCGGAGGACATTACTGGATAGAGGTAGGAAGAAATTCTGTCTCTCAGTTTTTCCCTTTTCTAACATTCACTCTGCCAGGTGTGGTGGCTCACACCCTTAATCCCAGCACTCAGGAGGCACATACAGGTAGTTTTCTATGAGTTTTGGTCTCCATGGTGAGTTCCAGGACAGCCAGGATTACATAGAAAAAGACCCTGTCCCGGAAAACAACAAACTAACATCATTCACTCAGAACACCTGTTATAGTTGAAAATAAAGCCTATAAGGTTAAGAGCTAGATGTGTTGGTGGGAGCCTTTAATTCCAGCACTCTCAGGTGACAGACAAACCTCTGGAAGTTCAAGACCAGCCTGGTCTACACACTGAATTAGCGAGTCCAGGGTCAGTCAGGGCTGCACTGTGAAACCCTGTCTGGGTCGGGACGAAGGGAGTAAAGGCAGATAATGTGTCTAAAAGTTCACTGTACCATACTGGGCAGAACTACTTATAAGAACTACTTCCAAATTCCCAGGGTTTTGGGATGGAAGTCACTCTCATGGCACCTGAGAGTCCAAAGTACCCACTGACAGGTCAAACCTGTGTGACATGCGATCCAGAAATGAAGCAAAACCTGAAAACATCCATGAACTAAAAATGCGCTTGGTTTCGTTGATCACATTATAGAGCCAATGGAAAGTCAGCGAAAAAATGCTGGATAGGTGTCACGGCTGACCCCACAAGAGTCACCAAGAAGCCACCTGCTGATGAGGAAAGGCACTGGCCTGGTGACAGTGGGCCGAGGATACATGTACAAAAATCTCCAGCCTTTTCCACTCAAAATTAAACAGGCTGCTACACACACACACACACACACACACACACACACACACACACACACACACAGAGAGCTGAACTCTGTGTTAGCCACGGGGAGCCCAGAGGCAGCCATGGCTTTGCTTTTAGTTTGGAGCCAATTTGCACTACAAAGGTGGTTGGAAAAACAGGAAAGCAAGGGTTTCTCATCTACAGAGTCAAGATTCCAGTCTCTAGTTCCACTCTCTCAGTAAAGAAAGTCAGTCTCTGTCTCTGTGTCTCTCTTCCTCTCCCTCTATCCCTGCCCCCTTCTCCATCTGAAAACTGCAAAAGTCCCCAAGCACTGCCACCATCGAGGGAGGATGGGGTCAATCTGTCTCTGCAGGCCAAGCTCCCTGCTCCTAGGGTCCTTCCCGCCCCTTCAATTCGCTAGTTCAGTTTAGCGGATGGAAATTTCCAAGGGAAGTACTGCAAACGCACACTCGGAAGCTGATTAGCATATCGTTCTGCGTGCAGACAGGTGACACGGAGAAAGGAGGCAAGGTCGAGTTCAGTTACAAGTCCATCCTCATCGTTAGGGACACCGGGGTGGTTCGGGTTCCGAATTTCCAAAGTGCTTGCCGCATAGGCACGGCTTTCAGCAATAATCTTTTAAGGCTTTCAGATAACCAAGGTTTGGACAAGGGAGTATGAGTTCCGAGGTCCTAGAAATCAACTGTATTAACAGTTATCCATTTTTTTCCATCCTCACTCCGCTCCCACATGAAGACAGCAGCCTCTTCCTCCAGGGGCCCAGAAACGTGAAGAGCCACGGAAAACCTTGGCCCAGTGAGTCAGCCTTGTCTAACTTTGTGCGTAAGCTCTCAAGTCAGCGGCAGCTCGGGAGCTGCGGGGCTGTGTGCAGCCGAGATAAATTTGGGTCTAAAGAGATGACGTAATGCTAAACCCGAGAGGTGGCTGCCGTCTCCCAGGGCTCCAGTCGCCAGGGCTGCCGGCTGACTTCCCAACCACATGGAAACGCACCAAGCGACCCAGGTGCCCAGGCTGGGGAGACAGGGAGAGGGCAGGGAGAGGGCAGCGGCGGTGGGTAATCCCAGATCGCTGAATCTGGAAGTTTGTTGTTTTTAACTCCAGTTTTTCTAGTGAGATGAGACCACTGGCAAAGGCTCAAACTGCTGCACTTGACTTTCGTCCTGACCCATCTCTTGCCTCAGAAAAGGGCTTAAAAATTATATATACGCACATGTATATATACATATATATAGTTTATTTAAATTTCAGTCGCTGTCCCCCCTACCGCACACACACACCCCAGCTCCTCCTCCCATTCCTCCTCTCCCTTGCCTCTGAGGGCTTTTTACATTTTATTAAATGGCCCTTATTGCAGCTATTTCGGTGATTATAATGGTGACCTAAAGTCTCAAATGTCCCCTTCCTTCTGGTTTTGTATTTGTTTGTTTTGTACTGTAGGGTTTTTTGTTTGTTTGTTTTGCATAGACTTGGGTCCAAGAAGTCTGCATTGCAGGATTCAGTTCATGTGCGCTGCTAAGTGGCTTGCTCACCCTGGAGAACACACCTGAACCCCAGAGCTGGTGGGGGGCACCAAGGGGCCTGGTAGGGTGGTAAGGAACTCAAAGGGGGTTTGCTAGGGTGGTGTCCAGTGAATGTTGCCCCAAAGTGGTTCAGTTTGTGTCGTGGACGTTTCTATCCTTAAGCTGACTTCTCAGTGCCAGTATCCATTTTTTTTTTCGGTTCAGAGATGTAAGTCACATACTAGAAGCCACACACACAGCTGGCACACCAGTGGGGAAAGGATTGAAACCTAGGCCTAAAGCTGTACGCTACCTTCTCATCTCTAGAATTTTCTTTTCCTGAATGACTCATATTTAAAAGAAAGGAAAATGTGTGGACACACACACAAGTGGAGCTAAGTTTTCTGATCTTTTAGACCTGTGCGGTCCCAACCTCAATGCTTTGAATGTCCCGATTAAGTTACATTTTTTTGTTTTGTTTTGTTTTGTTTGTTTGCTTGTTTGTTCTGAGACAGGGTTTCTCTCTATGTAGCCCTGGCTGTCCTGGAACTCATTCTGTAGACCAGGCTGGCCTCGAACTCAGAAATCCGTTAAGTTATATTCTCAAAGGGTCCCAAGGCATCTCAAATCTGCCTTTTCTGTTCAAGGTTCATTTCCCTAAAGAAAGGTTACTCTGCTTCTCTGCGGTCAGCCCCACCTCAGGGTCCCTCTGATGAAGTAGCTCCTCCCCCCAGGTCTCAATGCACACGGAATCCTCCCCTGTAGTTTGTTTTCATCGTCATTTATGTTGGAATATCTCATGATGTCAACCACACCTGTGCATAGGACCTGGTCAACCGTGAGCTGTTATTTTCCCAAGCCTTGCTCAAACCTACACATTGATAGTTTGTTTAGGACTTTTCACCTATATTCAAGATCAGGGATGAGTTAGAAAAGGCTGGGGTGTGGCTCTGCTGTGATAAAAGCTTGCCTTGCCTTCCCCAAGATCCCAGATTCAATCCCCAACACCACAAAAATAAATAAATTCTAATTTTTGTTTTGTTTTAAGACAGAGTCTAATGTAGCACAGGCTGGCCTCAAACTCACTTGAATGCCCTGTTCCTCCTGCCTCTACCTCCTCAAGTGCTGGCACAGCAGGCGTGCACCGCCATCCCAGCTCAGTACCAGCACAGCAGGCATGCACCGCCATCCCAGCTCATTTTCTTCCTTCTTGCTTTTATTTAGCTATTTGATTTTTGCATTTATCAGATTTTTGCTAGTGCAAAGAACCTTTCTTTAAAAAAAAAATTAACTTCTTGTGTGTGTCTGTGTGTGTGTGTGTGTGTGTCTGTCTGTCTGCACACAGGTGTCTGAATTCACGCCCATTCAGAGGTCAGAGAAGGACCTTGGGTATCCTGCCCTGCCCTATCACTTTCTGCAGCATCTTCCTGAGACAAGGTTTCCCACTGAACCTGGAGCTTGCTGGGTTTCAGCCAAGCTGAATGGCCAACAAAGACAGGAGTCCTGTCTGTACGTGAGCCACTCATGCAGTGCCGGAGTTACAGCCACGCAGACTTCTGTTTGAGTGCTGACAACAGCAGGCAGTTACCTATTGACTGTCTCCCATCCCAATTAGAAGCAACTTGACTTTAAAGCCACTAAAAATGATATATAAAACATTTTTAAAAAGAGAAGGACCTGAGTATCTTGGGACACAACTCTAATTCCAGAAGGCGGAAGCAGGCAGATCTCTGTAAATTTGAAGCCACCCTGGTCTACATAGCAGTTCCAGGCCAGAGGGCTATGTAGTAAGGCCCTGTCTTAAACAAAAACAAACTAAACTAAACTAAAAAACAAACCTGCCAGAGGCCAACCCCACTGATAAGACTGGGCCTTACAGTCTGCCATGGCTCCAGGTCCCATCACCCTCCTATCCCCTTTGAGGACCTGGCCTAGAGTGGCCCTGCACCCTGCCCTCTGCTGATATCACCACCCTTTCCTAGTGGCACAAAGTGGGCCCCAGCAGGCCCTGGCCACTAAGTCACATGCCTAGCCCCTTCAGATGCAGCAGTTACAGTAAACATACAGGCTCTTATTGGTCTGCAGATATGGATGATGTCATCTCACCCTCACTTTCAGTTCCAACCTTGATTCTAGAATGTTAGGAGTCTCCAGAGGGCCTAGAACAAAATGAATCCATTTACCTACCAACTTGCTGCCAGGTAACTGTGTATCAGTCAGTGTTCTGTTACTGCTGACTATGTCAGTGTTCTGTTACAGGCCAACCTGGTGCTGGAGGGACAGCCTAGAGTTCTACATCTGGATCAGCAGGAAGAGAGAGTGACTCGGGGCCTGGCTTAAACATTTGAAGCCTCAAAGGCCACACCCCAGTAACACACTTCCTCCAATAAGAGCACACCTGCTCCAACCTCCAAATCCTTTGAAGTTTCGCCACTCCCTAGGAGCCTAGGAGGCTATTTTCATTCAGATGCATGCATGCACAGCACAGCTTCTACCGGCAGCTTTTTAACCCTCAGTCACTGAGATTTTTGTTTGATAGAGGAGGCCCAGAAAGAGGAAAAAA
The DNA here is from genome assembly GCF_008632895.1 of Mastomys coucha. Classification (NCBI taxonomy): domain Eukaryota; kingdom Metazoa; phylum Chordata; class Mammalia; order Rodentia; family Muridae; genus Mastomys; species Mastomys coucha. Next base: position 184,648,093 of record NW_022196904.1, on the reverse strand, counting down.
TTTGCTCAAGGTCACAGGAGCACAACTAGATTCAAAGCCAGATCTTTGGACACCACCCCATTCCACCCCCCACCCCCACAGCATATTTGGCCAGGAAAAATTGGTTAGGTCAATAGTCTCACCTATTCCTCAACGGCTTTGGGATGTGTTAGAATGGATGTCCCATCCTTTAGTGGGCAGGAACCAAGGATGCTCTAAATCCTGCAAATATTCTAGACTCTTTGCCCCTACCATCTGACCATTAGCTCTCAGCTTTTGTTTTTGTTTTATTTGGGGGCTTTTTCTCAAGACAAGGTCTCATTATGTAGCCAAGGCTATCCTAAAAGTTGCTATGTATCCCACCCTATCCTTAAGTCCCAAATCGTCCTGCCTCAGCCTCCCCAGGGCTGGGAATCTAGCTGCGAACCACCACCACAATGGGCACAATAGCGTTCTTGTTAAAAGCTAGTTCAGAAAATTCATCGTTCAGCAAATATGCCCCAGACCTCTTGCCAAGCGCTATACACTGGTGAGAAAGGCTTGCTCCCTGTCCCCAGGGCTCTCATCTTCTGACACACAGACCGAAGATAAACAAGTAAAAAGCTGTAAATCACGGTGGGCGAACTAACGCGCCAGTGATAAAGAAGCGTGGTAAATGCAGCTTCTGACTTAGCAGATCTGGGATGGAGCACGGGCAGCTAAGGTACAAGGGAAGGCAAGGGTACCCATCCAGAGCATTATTATACTCTGAGAACCATGGATGAGAGGTATGGTAGTGAGCGAGCATTATTATACTCTGAAAACCATGGATGAAAGGTATGGTAGTGAGTTTGGGTTGTGTCCTAAATGAGGCAGGAAATAAGACTTTAAACAAGTGAGTGACACGAACCCAGTTATAGTTCACATCACTCCTGTTTCTAGAGCGCTACTCAGTACAGGAGGAAGCTAGCCCTGTGCCTCTGACAGGAACCACTTGGGCCACACTGTCACTGCAACAACTGGGAGGGACCTCAAGCTCATTTCAGAAATCCACACTGCCTTTGTCCTTTGCCTTCTCATCGGAAGCCCTTGGCGTCAAGCACCGGCCAGCCCAGTTGCCCTACAAGCTGGGGCGTCCCAGAAAGTCTTGGAGCCTAACAGGGTGTGGATCCACAGCCCCGACAGCCAGCCTGTAGTGCCACAGGTGCCCTACTGGTCGGGTGAGTTTCTCAGAGGGTGCTGGCAAGGTGGCTCAAGCAAGCAAGCAAAACCTCCCCAGACCATCAGCCTCTAGGGAATGGCTTTTGTGTCAATACTGGGAAAGCCCTGGAAGGTTCTGGCTGCTTCTGTCCACCCTAGGACGAATGGGGAGAAAAGGAAGTCCCTTGAGGGAGCTATCTTCCTGGATCCCTCAGCCTGTAACCCCAGCACTCCAGACCCCATTTCTTGCCTCCTGTTAACTTGGCGCTCCCTAAGGCAGAAGAGTGGCTTTAAGTCCCAGCCCTATTGCTGCTAGCTCATGGCCTTGGGAAAGTGAGCCAGCCTTGCTAAGCTGAAGCTCTGGGCACCTCATGAGGACTCAATGCATCGTGCTCAGCATGGTACGGGCACATAGTAGGCGCTCAGTAAAGGGGGGGTGCATTAGCATTCCTCTGGAGAACAGGAGGGAGCCTGCATGGGTATCAGACTCCCAAGAGACCGCCTAGAACTGCGTGCATTGGCTTCTATTTGGCTAATACTGAACCCGAACATGCACCTGAACTAAAGAGCACTAAAGGCTTCACTCTCGGGGCACCAAGCAGAGCTTGGCTCCGGGCCATTTTAGATACTTCTTGTTCCATGGCTGGTTTAAAAAAAAAAAAGGTTGAAGGAGAGTTGTGTGCAAGGCCCTCAGAGTTTAGAAGACTAAGAGACATGGCAGGGATTGTTAGGCTGGTGTAGGAGGTAACTGGGGGGCCATCCTGTAGCTCTGGCCCCTCAGAGATAAAAACAAGGAGGATACCAGCTCCCTGTGCCACCCATGGCTAGAAGTTACATAGCCTGGGCCTGCCCTCTACTTTAATACAATGGACTGCCTATTAGAACTCCAAATCATCTTCATTCTTCCGTCCTTGTAGTGACGATAAATACACAAAGTAAAACATTCCAGCTACCAGATAGGCCAAATCTCTCCGTTTTGATTTAAGCTTGAATTCTCCTAACCGTGTCCTCCCTTAGGACATGGTGGTTCTCTTTGTCATTTTCTGTGCTTCAGTCCCTGAGGAGACATTGGAGCTGGGTGGCCAAGGGCATGCTGTCTGGGCAGTGGGAGGGTAGTGGGACTTGTGGAAAGGACCCTCAAGCGCAGAAGGCCCACCAGACCTGTTGATCTTAGGGGGGCAAACATAGAAACACAAAGCATGTTAAATGTTTCATTGGGGGCTAGGGAGGGGGAGTGCACATGGGAAGAACTCCCCCACCCCCATACACACATATACAAAAGGGTTTCTCTGTGTAGGCCTCGCTGTCCTGGAACTTACTCTGTAGAGCAGGCTAGCCTAAATTTCAGAGATCAGCCTGCCTCTGCCTCCAGAGTGCTGGGATTAAAGGCGTGCGCCACTGAGTCTGGCTGGCACTCCTTTTGGAACCTCGAGATGAGTTTTTATTCTGTCCATAATGTCCATAGAGCCAAAGACACACATCTCAAGTCAGATCCTGTACCCCACTGGTGGCTGGCATTCACTTTGAGACAACTGAATTCCTGAGTAGAGATGTGGCTCAGTTGGTGGGTGCTTAAGTTTGATTCCCTAGCACCCCATAACCAAATATGGGGTGCATGCCTATATCCCAGCACAAGGCGAATCACAAATCCATTGCACCTTGAGCCATCTTTCATCTTTCATGGCTAGCCTGGGCCACATGAGACCTTTTTTCTCTTTTTTTAAAGGGTAACCAAAATTTTTTAATCCTGACACTGAAATTGAATACACACTCCGTGAAGGCAACAACTGCTAGAACCTAGCACCATGCCAACCTTCCGGTAAATATAAACTCCATAAACAACAGTTTAACAAATAAACGGGCTAATGCGCAGAACTGATTAGGGCGAAATGCTTGGGCCACAATGTATGTAACTCCCTCCTATTAAAGCAGTTGCCGCAAAAGGCCTTCAAGAGGAATTTCTCTGGTCTGAAATATTTTGAAAGGGGTCCTGGAGACTTGTTGCTTAAAGCAAGAGTCACCTGAACTTTCAAAATGTTTCACAAGTGAGGGGCCCAGCCCAGCATCCTGCTCAGATGAGGAAGCAAGGCCTGAGCCTGAGCCCAGGATCACAGTGGAGGTGCCCGGGGTCTGAACCGAAGAAATAAGACATCTGGCCAGGCCGCCCAGAGACAATGGGGTCAGGGGCAGTTGCTGCCTGCCTTCAGTTTAGAAAAGACCTAGAGGGTACGTCCCCCTACCTCCCATCCCAGGGCTCCCCTCCTCTCTCTGTCTTTCTTCTCTCCCTTCCCCAGACTCTCAGTCCAGATCTCCACCCAATGTCCTTGTTCAGGCTTAGAATGGCCACCAGTGTCAACCGCTCTCATCTCCTTCCCCTCCACCCCTCATCTGTGAAAGAAAATATTTTTCTTAGTACAGCAGAGTCAAATTAGCTTCATTTTGAAAGACTACGGGGAATGTTGCAATGACCTTTGCAATAACCAGACACACCCTGGGCTCAGTAAACCAGGCTTGAGAACTGCTGAGTTTATGAGCACCTGACCCGTAAAACAAAAGCTGTTTGGGGCTCTATCTATGACCCAGTCTCCTATCACACAGATGAGAACACAGCACAGAAAGGCCTTGTTCTGCCTCCGCTGTGTCACTGTGGGCAAGCCACTGTCCCTCTCTGGGCCTCTGCCTCGCGGCTCTGTGGTAAGGATGCTCTGTGGTCAAGATACTGCTTCACCACCTGCCTCCCTTAAACCCTAAACTGAAAACGGAGGGCGAAAAAGAACGGGGCTCCCACAGACTGAGAGCCACTTGCTTCATTCTGCACAATGCCTTGCTTCTTACTCACTTGTCTCTTTTTAATTCTTTTTTTTTTTCCCTTCTCTTCCTTAAAGAAAAAGAAACTGAAAAGCCACAAAAACCACCACTCACCTCCCTAAAATGGGTCACTGGGAAGCCAGGGCCGAGTAGGGTTAGGTGTGCCAGGCCTGACATGCTGGTGGTATCTAAGTGAAGACCAAGGCAGGGCAAGCATGTGCTTCTCCTCCAGAAACCCAGTTTAAATCAATATTTATCCAACTGTATTTATAGAAAGTGGTGGTAGGAGTAGGGGGTGGGGCGGAGAGTCAGGGGGATCTAAAACTGTACAAGCCACAATGCCTCAATGCCTCGATGCAAATCGTAATCTT
>NW_022196904.1:184638522-184643746 GCF_008632895.1 Mastomys coucha | reverse complement strand
TGGCCTCAGTACCATAGCGACAGCCCTAAGTCCTCTAATATGCACACAGGACAGACTTGGGATAAGGCAACAGGAGCGGGTAGTTAGTGTTTCCTAGGAGCCCTGAACTTGAGTTAAGGCCAGGAGAGCTGAAAAAGTAAGAACGGGGAGGGGTGGGATGGGAAGAACCAACCATGTCCGGTTGGCTACTCTGACTTAAGTCCCACTTTTCTACACAAGGTGTGTACAGGAAGGCTTTGGAAAATCAACAGGGTGTTCCAAATACCAGCCCTGTTTCATGTTGCCGGGTGACCTTAAGCAAGTCCTTTCCAACCCGCCTGGACTTCATTCCTTAGCTATAAAAAGAGTGCACGTGTCTCTGGTGAAGGTACACGGGCTCTGGGGCTGGACGCCCAGGTGGCAAACGGCTCTACCACCGACTAGCCACATGATCTTAGGGCAAGTTACCCAGCATCCCTGCACCTCAATTCTTCAACCCTCCCCCACCGACTAGCCACATGATCTTAGGGCAAGTTACCCAGCATGCCTGCACCTCAATTCTTCAACCCCCCCACCACACACACACACACACACACACACACACACACACACACACACACACTGCAAAGTAGAGGTAATAAAATTGTGCGTGCTATAGGGTGGTTGTAGACTGGAAAAGATAACTCCTGTTTGGTCCTCATGCTAACCCTTGTCAGGATTCAATAAATGGTAGTCAGCATTGGCATTATGCAATATGATTGGAAGCCACAGCTGCGATATGCTGGCACCCACTCTATTTCCCGATTTCACCTCTAGATGTTTTGCTCAGCCATCTCCAAGTGAAGACCCGTTCCTGGGTGAGCCTTGGGAGAGCGCTGGAGTTAGAGAGGGATCACGTGTGAGCACCTGCTGCTTCGACTTCCTAGTTGATGGAGCCTCCTTCCCTGAACCTCCAAAGCAACTTCCTTAATTTCCTAAAGTCCTGCCTTCAGGCCCTGGGTGCCCTTCACTGGGTACCCAGTGCCCAGAAGCTCTGGAGTTCTGAAAGGCATAATAATATTCTCCTCTACTTCTGGCATCTACCACATTTTCAACCTGAACCAAATCCAAAACCACAGTTTTAAAACCTGATCTCTTCTAAAAATGAACCCCCTACCTCTCCATCCCACTGTGGCTCACCCCACGGAGCATGCAGGGAAAAAAGGTAATCACAGAGTAGACACTCAGGGCTCCTTATGAATCAATGGGCTCATCCAAAGATGCCTCTTGTATAGAGCTGTACCCTGTTCGAACATTAATGTCCTCGTCTCAGCACCAGTCACTCCAGGGCCTACTTTCTAAGCAAGGACTTATTCATTCTTCAGCTCACAGCTGTTAACAGGATGTAGATTCAGCCAGCCAGGCGGCCTGACCCATTATCTACTTTGCAGGTCCTGGACATACTGCCCCCAAACACTCAGAACCCAGTATTTCCAGCTTCTGTCATGTCTCTGATCTCCAAACCTGATCAAATGCCATAGCCCAGAAATGGCAAAGGCAACCCGTTAAGAAAGCTATAGCAAGTGTCTACTGTTCAGATGATACACACAGAAACACTGTAGGCGATCGGGTCCTGTAAGGCCCCAATCATCGGGCTGGGACAAAGGCTCAGTGAGGAAAGCTTCTGCCACTCAAGATGAGGTCCTCAGTTTGGGTCCCCAGCACCCCGCCCCCCATACAAGCCAGGTGTGGTGCTGCCCATTGGTGACCCCAGTACTGGGGCAGGGCGGAGACAGGCAAATCCCAGGAGTTCACTGGCCAGCCATTCCAGCCAATCACTGAGCTCCAAGTTCATTAAGAGACTGTCTCGAGGCAGGAGAATTTCTGAGTTCGAGGCCAGCCTGGTCTACAGAGTGAGTTCCAGGACAGCCAGGGCTACACAGAGAAACCCCGTCTCGAAAAAAAAACCAAAATAAATAAATAAATAAATAGAGACTGTCTCAAAAAATACCTCTGGCCTCCACCAGGCACACAAGAGAGAATCACACATATACACCCAACACACAACTGATCGTCTGTATATACTACACTCATACACACACAAGATGATGTTCTTTCCCCTGCAAAGTCAAAGCTAACACATGAGAAACAAGTAGAAGATTGTGAGAGCTCAGAGGAATTTCCTTTGAAACAATTACATGTGAGTGTCTATGTGTGAGTATCTGTGTGTGTGTGAGTGTCTGTGTGTGTGTGTCCGTTTGTTTCTGTGTGTATAAGTGTGTCCATGTACCAAATGCATATAGGTACCCAAGGAAGTCAAAGAGAAGGTGTTGTATCCCCAGGGGCTAGAGGCAAGGCAACTGTGACCTGCCTGCTGTGTGTGCCAGAAGCAGACCTCAGATCCTCTGCAGGAGCTGCACAATCCTTAACTGCTGAGCCATCTCTCCAGCCCCATGAGTTACCATTTACTGAGCACGCAGTGTGTTTCAATTGCTTGAAATGTTAAAAACCGGTGATTCAGTCGCTCTGTGATGATGTAAGGGAAGTGGTATCATTATGTTCGCATAATGCAGCCTCGGAGGGGCTGAGTAACTTGTGTCCAAACAACAGTAGGAATTTGGACCTCGGATCCTTCTGACTGCCAAGCATCACACACTCTCTCAACTAATCTGACTCAAACATTTTACACCCAGTGAGCTGAAACAGCCCATAGGCTTCAAGGAGGAGTTAGGGAGCAGCCTACTTCATGAAGGAGGGTAGGGCACAGAAACCCTGTGGAGTAGGAGGATGAGGGCGGCCTCCACTGAGTCAAGCACAGGGGCATGACTGTGAAGCCTGATAGCTGGTGGACCTGCTGGACTGGAGTTGAGGTTTCGTGGCCAGGCACAGAAGATTAAGTCAGGAAGGCAGGGTGGGGCCAAATGATACCATACAGCGGCAACTTCTAGCACCGGGCTTCCTACACCAACAGGAAGATGCTGCCTCGGGCCTACCCATTCCCCTAGGAACACACCCTACCTCAAACCCGGGCAGTCTACTCCAGAAAGTAAGCTGTGACTTCTATTCCCACCTAAGGACTTTCCCCGTCCGATGCCGCCTCCAAAGACCTGCCACAAACACTGGAAGCCTTCTTTCCCCTCCGGGCCTTAACTTTTTCCACTTACGGGGGCTTACGCGTTCTATGTGCGTGCTATGCGCACATCCGCGGAGAGGCCAGAGGTTTGGGGCCTCCTTGGAGCTTGAGTAACAGGTGCTGAGAGATGCCCAACGTGGGTATTGAGACCGCAGCTCAGGTCTTCCGCGAGAGCAGCGTGCACTCTTAACTGCAGAGATGTGCTTAGAGGTGATGATGCCGCGGGCCACTTCCCAGTCTGTGATAACAGGGCCACTGCCTACATGATAAATATTTCTGGAAGCTTTTGAGATTCATAGATTCATACCAGGTGACATTTTGGGAGACCGTAACTCAATTACCTAGGGAATTCCTTCCGTTGCATGTAGTACAGGGTCAACACTGAGTAACTATTTGAACTCCTTCAAGAAAAATCACCCCATCTAATGGAAATAATTCATCACTGCGGCCAACACTTGGTGAACACTCCCAGTACGGAAACCTCAAAGAGGCAATAAAAAGTAGTTCTGGCTACAGTGGAAAAAGAACCAAGCTCCGGCCAAGTTGAGTACTTCGCAAACACTGAAAACCAAACGTGTGAACGCGTGATCAGACGCGCATCTCAAGAACAGCTCAGCGAGCCCGAAATGGAGTCGAGAGGGCAGGCACTTGTCTGCGAGAAGAGAGCCCCTTTAAGAAAAGACTGGACCAGCTGGCTGCACTACAGCGCCTAGTGATTTCCTGGCTCACGTCCTGGCTCCGCCCCGCAGCCTCCGGCCTCAGCAACGCGTGACGTCACTAGAGGCGGATGCTGCCGATTGGCTGGACGATACAGCTAGGTCAAGTCCAGTCGGAGGAAAGAAGTTTGTCTCCATGTGGAAACCATGTGTCTAGCGCAGGGAGGGGGAGGAGGAGGAGGCGGAGAAACTGAGATCAAGTGATTACAGGGGAACTCGCTGAAATGAAGGCGGGGAGGTTGTGCACCTGAATCAGCCAGCCATACCCTTTGCAGTAGTGACCTAAAATAAAAATAAATAAATAAAAAAGACTCGCATAACAACAACAACAACAACAACAAAACCCTGGACACCCACCCCCATCATAATAACTACAAAGCATAGGTGGGGAGGGTTTTTCCTTCCTCCAGAAAGCCTGGGGCAGGGAAATGCTGGAATCCTATCAGAACGCCCAGATCTACCCCCCCCAACACCCCCAACAACTGAATGATGTAAGCGTTTCGGAAAGCAGAGCTCTGGAGCAAAACAAGCCCCGCGCGCGCGGAGCGACCCGCAGTGCCCGAGCCGGGCGCACGCACGACCCGCCCCCCGACTCGCGTTATTGCTGTGCACACGCGGACCGCCGTGACGCGCGGGCATTGTGTGCAGCCAGCAGAAAACAACGGCGAGCGCCGGCTGCGCGGAGAAGCGCCCCCAATAAAGCGAGACAGATGTAGGGCCCGGCGTTTGCGGTGCTGGGGAGACCCAGTCCGCGCGGGGGGAGGAGGAGTGTGGGGCAAATAAAGTGGCCGGAGTGAGCCGCTCCTGTTAGCGAGGGTGGATAATGTGGGGGTCCGACGCGTGGTCTCCTCGAGTTTGCGGGAGGGTCACCCTCGCCTGCGTGAGCTGTCGCGGAGGAAGCGAGGGCCTGGAGCCGAGACGCTGCAGCCGAGCCAGGCACGGCGCAGCGCCCCACGCTCTCGGGGAAATCTGGGGGCTGTTGGCATCACGTCATTTCGAGCCAAACAGCAGCGGCGAAAAGACGCGAGAGTGCTAAAAATACTCCCGCGGGGAGCCGGTCGGAGGAGGGGGGCTGCGGGCCGAGGGGCTGATTACGCACATGAAGTTGACTTTGACTGGGGTGCAGTGGCTCTCGAGCCCCTCTCCACGGCCGGCCGGCTGGCAGAGCGGACACCCAGGGAGAGGGTCCGAGAGCAAGCCCCTTAACTGCACCGGCCTCTGGAGCCTTGGCTCGGCCACCACGGGCCCGCCCCGCGCGGGGCAGCCCAGCCGGGCGCGCCCGGCTCTCTGCTTACGTGACTAGTGGCCACGCCGGAGCCCCGACACGGGGTAAACAAGGAGGTGGAGGCGGCCAGGGCGCGGGGGGGTGGGGTGAGTAGGTCTCCGATTGTCTGCGGGTATGAAGTGTGTGTGTGTG
>NW_022196904.1:184622084-184637648 GCF_008632895.1 Mastomys coucha | reverse complement strand
GCCCGGTCTTCCTTCTCGCATCTATTATTCTGATGGTGCTAGAGACGCAGCACACGCTTGCCCCCGTTAGGGTGCTGAGTCGAATGCCTGGCGAGAGCTGGGGGCTCCAGCGGGCAGGGACAAAAATGAAACAAATACAGAGAGGAAGCCCAGGCTCGGGTGGGGTTCCTAGCATCGGTCTCCACCTGGGGGGTGCGGGGGGGGGGACGGAACCCAGTAAGGCGTTTGCCTTGCTCGCCCTGTGCGTCTCAGAAAATAAAGAAAACGCACACAAGAACCCACACCTTCTTCTCCAACTATTGTTTCTGCGGAATCCTAAAGTTTGCTTTTAGCCACATCCCCCTCGCCAAGTCCCCCCCACCCCGGCGCGCGCAGGACCGCAGGTTCCAGGGAGAGCTGCTGGCGCTGCCTGGTTCCTCTGGCCTGTTTCTTTGAGGGGACCAGAGGCCGTGGCATCCCCGAGCCAAGGAGGCACAGGGGAACTGTGTCTCTGGACACGATGGCCTGAGCCCAGTCCTGCTGTGGGAAGGGAGGGGAAACGAAGTAGGCAGGAAGAAGAGCCCGAGTCCACGGCGTGGAGAGCTGTTCCGTGGTGGCGGTTGTTATTGTTGTAATGTGTGTCTGTGTTTTCTTTCTGGAAGCCCTGAGCTCTGCTTACGGTTTCCAACTTTTAGCTTCTAATCCCCACCCAACCATGGAACGAGCGACAAAAAAACAAAAAACAAACAAACAAAAAAATCCAAAACAAAAACCAAACCAAAACACTTGTCTGCCTGAGAAGGCTCCGGAAAGAAAAAGGAAGGGGAAAAAAAAAAAAAGGAAGAAAGGCGACCTCAGAGAGACGAGCTCGCAGCCTCCCAGCCCAGTTGTCAGCAAACAACAACACTCCCCCACTCCTCGGCCAGGCCGTCCTCCGGGCCTGCTGGAGCCCGACAGACCAAGGCACCGACGGGCTCCCTCTCCCCTTCGCTGTCTTTGTTACATCTTTAGCAGCTTTGTGCGTGCGTGCGTGTCCTTTCTCCGGTGTCATCGGCTTTACTGCCGAGGGTGTGTGTGTGAGAGTGTGAGTGTGTGTGTGTGTGTGTGTGTGTGTGTGTCGCGGGGGGGGGGACAACGGCGAGCCGAGCAAGCGACAGGGGTCGCACAAGGGGGTGAGAAAGAAAGAGCTGGGAGCGGCGAGCAGCCCGGGGCCCCCAAACTTACTTTTGTTTTCTTTCTCGATCTGCTCCAGGTAGCTGGCTGCCTCGAGCAGAATCTGCACGTTCTGCAGAAAAGTGTTGATGTGCTTCTCCATCGAGTTCTCGCTGGTGTTGAAAATGTCCGAGAAGGGGCACCGGGGCTTGGCCCCCGCCGGCTCCTCCGGCGGTGCCGGGGGCTGGGGCGCGGCCGCGGCCGGGGGCATGGCCGGGGGCGCGACGGGGACCAGCCCCGCGCCCTCGCAGCGCGCCTCCTTGCGCGGCCGCCCGCGTTTGCCCATGGAGGCACGGGGGTCCGCCGAGCTGCTCCTGTCCGGGGCTGCGCGGCCCGCCGAGCTGCAGGCCCCCTGGGAGACCCGGCCTGCTGGAGTCACCGAGGCACCGGGGCAAGGAGCCGGCCTGACTTCCCGAGGCTCGCTGCGTGCGGTTGTGAGTGTGAGTGTGTGTCGCTCTCGCTGTGTGGGTCTGTGTGTATGGGAGATTGAATGAACCTACAGGACAGACGGAGGCGCTGTGGCGCCTGGGTCCTAGTGCGAGCCCGTCGCCATCTGACCGGTCAAAATAAATGGTGGCGGCTAGGGAGGCAGGGCCCGCCCCCTGCCTATCCCAGCACCCTTCCCCGCCTCTCCTCAAATCCTAGCTGCGTAGACAGCACCGAATGGGGGGGGGGGGGGATACGCAGATGTCTCTAGGTGGACCTGGATAAAAACAATTTTTCTTTACAGAAAAATAATTCAGCACAATGCCTGGCACATAGTAGGTCCCCAATAAATGATAGCTGCTAGGCCTTTTTCTTTAAAAAAAAAAAAAAGCCAAATTCAAGGCCTGAGCCAAATATTAAGACCTTATTTCAAAATCAAACAATAAAAGCCCGATTCTGACAGGAAGAATCGAAACATCAATGTCACTAGAAACTCCTCCCAAGGCAAGCATTTTACACACGAACACTCACATGCTCGAACACACACACACACACACACACACACACACACACACCTGTGTGTACGTTCACACAGGCAGAGGAAGTCTCCCGGCTACTGTGCCCCGTTACCGATTTACCCACTCCTTTGCAACCCTTCAAATGCAAAGTTATTTTCCAGGAAGGGGGAGGAGATGCGAGCATCTCTCCACACACACTCAGTCCAGCTGTGTAAAGCTCACAGCAGGGTGTCTCTACAACTGCCTCCCTTCTAAGTGACAGAGTGCCCCCTAGACAGAAGTGCCCCCTAGGAACCTCTTCTTCCCTCCTTCCGGGCAGGACTCTCCTCCACTCCCCACTCCCATACCTCAAGCCTTTATCCCTACTCCCTCAAACACAGTTTCACTGGGGCCGCTGGGAGCCACCAGGCCTGCCTGACCGGAGTGTGGGAGACATGGCTTAGAGTTCTCGGCCTACCCAGCCTACTCAGATAGACTGAACAAACCAAATCATCTGACCCTTCCTGGCCAAAATGTCCACACCCCTGAAACTTAAGATAAGATGCTTGCGTGAACTAAGTCAAAGCTACGTCTAGAGCATCTTGGGACATATTAAGAATTTTTGTTTTGTTGTTTTCTTCCTGAAGATGAAAGCTTAGTGCCTGCTGGGCAAGTGTTCTCACCATGGGCTACATCGACAGCCCCTTCGTGAGCTCTTTCTCAGCTGGAACCTAGGTCCCCTTTGCTGAGTAACTTGAATCTAAGTCAGAATGAATGAGGTAAACAAGACTTTTCTGCACTTCAGTGGAAAACAGTTCTAAAATGAAGCCACCCAGACTTTGACCTCAGTAGGGGACCTGGACTTGTTCTCTAGGAGAGTCACTTATACAGGAAGTACTGCCCCCTGGAGTTGTGTCATGTCCTCACCAGCCTAGAGACACTTCCCTATACATTTGTCACAAAGACTGAAAATGGAAACTTTGTTAACAAAGAATGTTTTCTTTGCAAAATGCTCTTAAATATTTACAGCACATGTGTATACACCCCCCCACACACACACACAGAGCCTGCAAGAAGGCCTTTGTGTGCGTTGAAAAATATTATAAACTAGGCTGTGAATGTAGCACAGTGGTAGAGCAGCTTACCTGCCCAGCATGCACAAAGCCCTGGGTTCATCCCAGGAACACATGCGCACGTTTAAAAATAAATAAATAGGGGAAGAGGTGGCTCAGAGGTTAAGAGCACTGGCTGCTCTTGCAGAGGCCCCAGCTTCAATTCCCAGCTCACAACCGTCTGTAATTGAAGTTCGGGGGGGGGGGGGGGGGGGGGGGGGGGGGGGGGGAACTAGTACCAGCTTCTGACCTCTGCGGACACTAGGCACATGTGGTATACAGACAGACACGCACGCACGCATGCAGGCAAAACACCCAAATAAAAAAAAAACAGTTCATAAATGAATTAAAAATATAGGCCAGGGGCTAGAGATAGCCCAGCAGCTAAGAGCACTTGCTATTCTTGCAGGGGGCTCAAGTTCAGCTTAGCATCCACATCAGACAGCTCACAATTGCATGTAACTCCAGTTCCAAGGGATCCAACACTGCCTCCGTAGGTACCCACACACATATGGTACACATATATATATTCAAATACACATTCACATATACATAAAATGAAATACATCTTTTAAAGAGATATATGCTCCGGTGAAATGGTTCAGCAGGTAAAGGCCTTCACAACCAAGCCTGACGACCTAACTTCAGTCCTTTGGAATCTGCACAATGGAAGGGGAGAAACCTCTCACACAAGCGTGTCATGGCACAAGTATGCATGTGTTGCCAGGTGGCGGTGGCACACAACTTTAGTCCCAGCACTTGGGAGGCAGAGGCAACTGATCTCTGAGTTTAAGGCCAGCCTGGTCTACAGAGTGAATTCTAGGACAATTAGGGCTACACAAGAGAAACCCCGTCTTTAAACTCCAAAAACAAACAAACCACCCCCAACAAACACACACACATACATATACATACGCAAAACAAGTGTACATGTGTCTATATCACAGATGCATGTGTATTGCACATACACATACTTAGGGGGAAAAGACTTAAATATGTACTAACCGGCTTCTAAGACAGGAACAAGCAATATCTGGCATTTAGAAATAGATGAATTCACATTTTAGGTCAGAATATAGCGGTTGTCCACATATTCTTTGTTTGCCTTCTCATCTTGAGACAGATTTTGCATGGTTGAACTCTGTCTGCACTCTTTGGCCAGAGTAAAGCAAGGACCTTCTGAAGAGCTGACAGCTAAATGCTCATATTCCATGGCCAGCACGATTACTGACTTTTCTCCTTATTTCTCTAAGAACCCTCGGACTCTAAACTGTTCATGTTTAAATAGCCACACACATCTAAGGACTAAAGCCTTGTGTAGGCACAATTTCCAACAAGCTTTTTTTTTTAAAATGCCATTTTGTAAAAACTGATATTTTTTGAAACAGCTCTGTTCTCCTGTGCCCCAAGTAGAAGGTAATTGTGAGACAGTGAACCAGCTAACAGCTAACCCAGAGAGAGTTTCTCTTTAACTCCTTAATGATGGAATGGGTCGCATATATACAGTGCTACAAGCCACATGTATGTGTACACACACCCACGGAGATAGACACACCCCACCCATGAGTGTTGGGGTAGGGAAAGGGTGTTTTGTAATTATTTATTTGTCCCCGTTCCATCTCTCATAGGTCTGTGAGCTTTAGGAAACCCACTGGGAATCTTCAAGCTGGGCCACGGATCAGACCAAAGCCAAAATAAACAACGGCTTGAAGAAAATCTACCATAAAGTGCTGATTTGCACTATTCCCACAGTAAGCCATGGCCCCCACCATCACTCCCATGGAAAACACCAGTGCTGCTGCCAAATCAAGTTTCCCCCCATGGAAGGGGCATTGTTTTTTTGTTATTATGTGAGTTCTCAGCGTCAGACAATGGCACCACAAGAGACACAGTGGAGGCAGGAGACATGCCTTTTTGTTTCACAGAATCTTTGCAATTGTGCCCCCAGCGTCTTGCATGAAGTTTAGTTGCATATATTCATTTTGGTAGCATGTATGTGAACAATGAATGTGCCAGGCTAAAGCCTGGAGTCCCTTCCTTATTTTTTTTTTCAGAGCCTATCAAGTGTTAAATCATATTAGCATCGCCTTGCTCTCTCGAGCTCTCTCTCTCTCTCCTCCCTCTCACACCCCCCAATTAACAGATTCTCTAATAAAGTTTGGCCCCTGCAGAAAGAGTGGTACTTCAGGGGTTATATCACAGGACAGGCATCCAGGATGCAGGGTTACAAGCTCAGCTCCATTCCCGATTAGCTTTGCTTCCCAGGAGGAACCATTCAAGCCCTTTGGAACTCTTCCTCTCTCTCGGGCTTTGATTCCAGAAGTAAACAGGCCTCTCTGGAAACTTGCTGAGAATATCTGCAGAGAACAGGTAGGGGACATGGATGCAGCCATCCTGATAAGAAGGTGTGTGAATGAGGGAAGGAAGGCAGAAATGCCTAATGAGGCCAACTAGGACCCTCTGGCTGGGCAGGGGAGGGGCTGCCTGCTCAGCCTCGGTCCTGTTTGTTGGGCTTATCTATTTGTTTGGTGGTGTTTTTCTATCAACCTCGTTTACATATTAAAGTGAGATGGTTCTCTGTTTATCCCTCTTCCCATAGACATCCTATACTCTTACTTCAAAGGAGCCGTTTTGCCTGTAATTATGACTTTATGTACACAGAGCCCGGTTAATTACTGAGAAGACGATGGAAGGGCCTACCTGGAGACTCTTCACCTTGCATTGCTATGGATGCTCCACCTCTGGACCACTTGGGCTTTCCTAGACTCTTTAACCCTGTTCTTTCTCCCTCGTCCTCTCTTCCCTCCCTGACCTTTTCTGCCTAAGACCGTCTCCACCTCTGGGTTTTCCTTGCACCTTGACAGAATGTCTCGGTCCCCTCCCTGCTCTTTGCCCTATGGTCTTTGTACTCAGACTTTGTAACCACCGGCTTCTGTCCCCTGTTCTGTCACCTGAGTCACAGCCCTCAGAGTTTGCCTAGGCACACTGCTCATGTTCCGTGTATGCTTGCTTTTGAAAAGGAATCACCTGGCAGTGAGCTGAGCCAGCACCTCCTCTCTGGCAGTCTTAATCTCACCTGTGACTTGTCAAAGGGACTCCATGGAACCGAGGGTTAGGGATCGGGGTACACAGGCATGGCAGGAACAAGGACAATCGTAAGTCTCTGCATCCTCTACTGGTCTAGAAGGGCTGACTGATCATCATTCACTACTCCTGGGACATGCTCCCGAACCTCACAGCACACCACACATACACTCAGCTATGGGCAGAGTCCTGGGCAGAGGATAATTAGTTTTGCCCTACAA
The DNA here is from genome assembly GCF_008632895.1 of Mastomys coucha. NCBI lineage: Eukaryota > Metazoa > Chordata > Mammalia > Rodentia > Muridae > Mastomys > Mastomys coucha. The sequence goes on along the minus strand of NW_022196904.1, from coordinate 184,631,117 downwards.
GAAAGCTCACTTGGTGTCACCTGCTCCTATAATGGTTATCATATCTTCTCTCCTTTCTCCTAACTTGGCCCTGCCAAGCTCTGAGTGCCTTCTACTCAATGTCCAGCACTTACAGAGTTCACCAGAATCCTAAGAGCTCATCAAAGGCCAAGAAGGGTCCGTCCATCCTCTGGCCATCTGGCCGTCTGGCCGTCTGGCCCCTACTATTAAGTACAGAACATGAACGACATAAAGCAGGGCCTTGCTTGGTCATGGTGCCCTAAGGAATGGACGTACTTTCCTGCCTGGTCAGAATGGCTTTGCAGCTCTGATGTGGCAAGAAGAGGCATTGACAGTCTGTGCCGCTCGCATTAAAGTTTAAATGCTTAAATGCTGCCTTTGTGGAGAAGCCAGAACCCCATTGAAGGCAGATGGATGAGGTTCCTTTACCGAAAGGCACAGAGGCTCCGCCGTTCTCTGCCTCTGCTGTTGTATAACAGATCTAGGGACAAGATGGGATCCCTCTGTAATAAGATGCCCTGATGTCGAAGGTTGCTTTTTTTCCTAATTACCAGGCAATCAAGACATGGCCTAGGGCAAATTGGGGATCATGTGGAGCCTTTCCCACATCTCCATCTTCTAGGGCGCCTCTGAAATTATCTAATACTTACATATTGAGGGGAGGCATTTGAGGCAGACTCTATGTTACCTTGGCTGCCTTTGAACTTGCTACTTAGACCATGCTGGCTTCGAACGCAAAGAGATTCTCCTACCTCTACCTCCTGAGTGTTGGGATTAAAGGCATATACCTGGCTATTAATATTTCATATTTTAAAGATTTATTCAGGACTGGAGTTCATACTCCCAGGACTCACATACCATGCTGGGTGGGTATGGTGGCCCACCTGCAATTCTAGCCTGGAAAGGCAAACGAGCTAGAGAGATTGGCCATAACAGGCTCGCTGTTAGGCCCCAGCATGCATAAAGGTGCCAGCTTGGTGGTACACGCTGGTCTCACTTGGTGGTCCCATTGGTGGGGGCGGGGGGCGCACATCCAAATGAGCCATGACTTGGTAACTTGTCTAATCTAACTGATGAGTGCCAAGTCAAAGAGAGATCTGTTTCAAAGGAGATAGATGGCATTTCTGAAGTAGAATGGGGGTCTCTTTTTTCTAGTCATCATCTATGTGGCCATGCAGAAGTCATTTAACCTCTCAGAGTCTTTGTGTCTTCATCTATGAACGGGAAGAGCCACGTTTGCCTTGCGAAAAGCGAGAATAAGGAAGCGCAGAGACTGACACCTTAGCACACAAGCCAGGCAGCATCAGGCTGAGAGGCCCGGATAGCGTTTAGGAAAAACATAAACCAAAGTGGTGGGAGCAAGAGTTAGAGGCCAGGGTCCAGGCCGGCTCCTCCTGGGTACGAGCCAGCTCTTCCAGGGTCTGAGCCAGCTCTTCCAGGGTCCGAGCCGGCTCTTCCAGGGTCCGAGCCAGCTCTTCCAGGGACCCCTGTGTGGCTGTGGACAGTGTTGCCCCCTTGGAGTCTGTCTGTCCTCACTCGAGGAAACTCAAGTTTCCTTAGACAACTTGACCGGCCACTCCCCACATTCCCTATGTTTGTTAATTACAGCCTGGAATGTCACTGCCCACCAGGCTTAGGACCAGCAGGAGAAGAACAGTGGGGCCACACAGAGCTGGCAAAGTTCTGGACAGAAGCACAGAGGTTGGCATTTCAGCCCCAGTCCACCTTATCTCTGGAAAAGCTTGTTCCTCGTTTGTTTTTGTTTCATTCTCTTCAGGGAACTGAGCCTAGAGTCTCATGCATGCTAAGGAAATGCTCTCTCTCCCACAGACCTGTATTCTCGAGCCTCTTATACGCTATTATTTTGAGAGAGACTCTTGGTAAGCTGCCCAGGCTGGTCTCAGACTCGCTCTGCACCCAAGTCTTGGGCCTGTGAGCCTCCTGTCAGAGAATCCAGAAGAGCTGAGTTATAGGCCCTGCCCGCTTATTTGCTTTTTGAAAGACAATTGTGGGAGGAGAAGTCTTCAAGATGGTGAAGCTCAAGACCCAGGGCCCTGAGCCATGAGCTGGGGACTGTGGAAGTCCCCAACAAACTTTACATGGTGTGTGTGTGTTTTCTCAAGACAGAATCTCACTATTATGTAGCCCTAGATGCCTGGAACTCACTATGTAGACCAGGTTGGCCTTGAATCCATAGAGATCCTGCTTCTTCCTCCCAAATGCTGGGATTGAAGGTGTGCAACACCACATCCTGCTTATATCATTACCATATGTGCATGTGTACACACACACACACACACACACACACACAGGGTCTTAGTCTGTAATACAGACAGACTTAGTCTGGTCTGGCCTCACATTTGTTGTAATCCTTCTGCCTAGGTTTCCCAAGTGCTGTGATTGCAGGCATAAGCCATCACCCTTCCTGTAAGAAGCCATAGTGGCCTCCTCACTCTTCTTCCCCATCCTCTCTCTTTCCCCTCTGTCCTCCTTTCCTCCCTCTCTCTCCTTATCTTCTGGTTTCTTTTTCCTAAGGCCCCAAAGTTGTGCACACTGCTTTTAGCCTCCGTTTCCTGACTCAGAGCATAGTGCTCATGGGTAACAAAGCTAGTGAGCTCTGAAGTCAGACTGTTTACCTAGGATAGCCGACTCATCAGCACATACTCTGCAAACACAGTAGTTCGTGCCACCAGGAGACACTGTGAGGCCCCCATGTGCCAGACCCATTTTAGGGAAACGGAACACAACATCAAGCCGATGGACAAGACCTCTCTCACCTACAGGACTCGCCTCTTAGCCTCATACACAAACTATACACATGGCACACCCAGCGTGTAAAGACAGGTCTCTTGTTTCCTGTGTCCCTCCAACAGCTGAAATGGAAACTCCAAGTTGGATCTAGAGTTGGATTTGCATGACTGGCTGCTGTGTTGTCCCAGACATAGTAGGAGTAGTCATAAGAGAGGATGAGGAAGGGTTTCTCCACGTCTTCTTACTTTAACTGATCATTTGCATGTCTCTATGGTAGCCAGGCATATTTCGTCATGTCTCACATCTGCCTCAGCGTGACCAAGACATAACGCATGATATGTCTGAAAAGCTAAACACTTTTTTTTCCTGTGCTGGTGACTGAACTCAGGGCCTCCCATGCTCTGAGCCACACCCTTGGCCTCAGAACAGTTAAATTAAGAAAAGTCATGCACAAAGGGCCAGGCATCTCACAGGTATGTGTGCCTTGCCAAAGAGTCACGTCAAAACAACTGTCAGAAATTATAACCTACCTGCAAAAGTCAGGCGCATAATCAGAGTTATTTCCGTGTAACTACACTCTAAAAACACCCTTTCCAGACAGGCAGGCAAATGACAATAACATACATTATTCCAGCATACAGAGGCAGGAATCTGCTCCAGACTTGTGGCATTTATTTGCATCATTATTACAGACGAACTGGGTAGAAAGTTCCAAAGGTAGAGGCTAGGATTGACAGTCTTCTCCATTTCCAGGGTCTCTCTCTCTTTAGCATCCTTCAAGAACTAAGACATTTAAACAATCCATCTTACACTAAAATAACATTGAACTGATGGACAAAAAGTGTCTTCTTATACTGGAATTTTTACCTTGCATCCTTTGTATATGAACACCTTTGAGTGCACAGTAAATGCAGTGTGGTCTTACATTGTTTTGTTTTTGAAATGGGTTTTTACTATGTAGCCCAGACTGGCATCAAATTCTTAATCCTTCTCTTTTCCCGGTACTGGGGTTATAGGCCTACACCACCACTCTGAATCCATATTGTTTTAAAGATGCTGTAATTCAGGCTGCTGGCAGTGTTGTTGTCAGCATACATGAAGCCTAAGCCTTGAGAAGGAGATATCTATGCTTGTAAAAGCTGAGATTCATGTAATGCTATCCCAGACCTTATTCCCCATCCACAATATGCTTCACTCTTAAAATCACTCCATGAGTTATAAACATCACCTCCTAGAGATGGAGAAAAAGACATGGAAGGAAGATTTTTTTTTCTTTTTTTTTTTGAGACAGGGTTTCTCTGTACAGCCCTGGCTGTCCTGGAACTCACTCTATAGATCAGGCTGGCCTCGAACTCAGAAATCCGCCTGCCTCTGCCTCCCAAGTGCTGGAATTAAAGGCATGCACCACCACTGCCTGGCAAATCATTTCTTTTTCTTTTATTTATTTATTTATTTATTTTTAAATTTGGAACATTTCTTTTTTTTTTAAGATTTATTTATTTATTTTATATATCTGAGTACTCCATTGCTCTCTTCAGACACACCAGAAGAGGGCATCAGATCCCATTCCAGATGGTTGTGAGCCACCATGTGGTTGCTGGGAATTGAACTCAGGACCTCTGGAAGAGCAGTCGGAGCTCTTAACTGCTGAGCCATCTCTCCAGCCCTATTTGGAACATTTCTTTTTCCTAAAAAGCAATCTGTGTATATTTACTCTCTCTCTCTCTCTCTCTCTCTCTCTCTCTCTCTCTTTCTCTCTCTCTGTGTGTGTGTGTGTGTGTGGTACACACTTGGGGGTCAGAGGACAACCTTCTCTCTCTCTCTCTCTCTCTCTCTCTCTCTCTTTCTGTGTGTGTGTGTGTGGTACACACTTGGGGGTCAGAGGACAACCTTCTCTCTCTCTTTCTCTCTCTCTCTCTCTCTCTCTCTCTCTCTCTCTGTGTGTGTGTGGTACACACTTGGGGTCAGAGGACAACCTTGGCTGTCAGTCTGTGTGTGTGTGTGTGTGTGTGTGTGTGTGTGGTACACACTGGGGGTCAGAGGACAACCTTGGCTGTCAGTCTGTGTGTGTGTGTGTGTGTGTGTGTGGTACACACTGGGGGTCAGAGGACAACCTTGGCTGTCAGCCTTTGCCTTCCACATTGACTGAGAGAGGGACTTTTGTTGCTGCCCTGTATGCCAGGTTAGCAGCCCCTGAAGCTTCTTGGGACCCTGTCTGTCCCCACTTTTCTTCTTACTAGAAGTGCTAGGATTACAGATGAGTGCCCCTTCACCTGGCTTTCCGTTGAGTTCTGGGTATATGAACTCAGGTCCTTGCGCTTCGATGGTAACGTGAGGTCTGGGTATATGAACTCAGGTCCTTGCGCTTGGATGGTGACGTGAGGTCTGGGTATATGAACTCAGGTCCTTGCGCTCGGATGGTAACGTGAGGGCTGGGTATACGAACTCAGGTTCTTGTGCTCGGATGGTGACGTGAATTCTGGGTATACGAACTCAGGTTCTTGCGCTCGGATGGTGACGTGAATTCTGGGTATATGAACTCAGGTCCTTGCACTTGGATGGTGACTTCTTTATCTACACAAGCATCTCCAGATCCCCAAGACGTTTCTTGACCCTGATACATTTTTAAATGTGATTCCATCTAGAAAATGCTTAGCACAGGGAACTCCATAGATGAGGCATTCAGTAAGTGCTTGTTAGTATTTCTTTGCCCAACTTTCCTGGACGCCCCTTACGAAGGAGGCAAAAGGAGGCGGAGGCTGTTGTCCTCTATGGTGTGGCCACAGCCTAGAGCCTCATAGAGGGTCCCTCTGCTGAACACAAGACATGGGTTTAGGTTAGGGCCTGCCTTTAGGGATTTGAGGAGAAAACAAAATGATGGGAGCCACATCTGTTAAAACAGAGCTCCTCGCAGAATAAAGCCAAAGCCCAACTGCGTGAGGTGTGAGGTGTGAGCTTGTTGGTAACTGCTTACACCTTAACTAGGCCATTGCGCCTCTCAGGGTCAGGCCAGAAGAGCAGCTCCATTCACAAGCCTGCGATCAACTCACCTGTGGAAATTCTGGCCTTGACTCCACAGCCACCCCTGGAGAATTAAGCTGCCTTTTCTACCTGTTCCCAGGCTTCTGAGTTGGAACAGCAGGGCTCACACAGGGTGGAGCTCTTTGAGAATTGTGGGTTTCCTGCCTTCTCTTCAGGTATATATGAACATCTGCTTTTCTAAGAGTGCACCACACGCCATCTTCAGCTTATGTTTCTTCTTCAGAGAATGGAAGATAAACTTCCATACTCATCCCGCCTTTTGTCCTAATTTATTTAACGATCTATGACCCAAGGCCCATCAATACTGACCATTGTCAAATGCCCCGTTACAAATGGAACTGAGATTTGAAAGTGTCATTCAAAAATTGAGGCTCCTCCCCCTCCCCTGGCCCTCTGGACGCACCTGTTCCTTTTCTGTTAGTAATCCTCTCCTAATCCTTTTTCAAATTTCACCTGCCATTGAGAGCCCACTGCTGTTGTCATTTTTTGAAGGACAAACCTGTTTTTCTAGTGATAATTGCATTGGCCATCTGTCTCCATGAACCCCCACCCCCACCCCAGCCCTCCTCCAAATCCCCAAAGGGCTGAGGTAATAGTGCAATAAAGGACCATATTTTGTCTGATTGCAACAGGCAGTGTTTTGCTCGTGTTTGTTCAACATGAGGATGAACCTTAGGACAAACTAGGAACCAATGGGAAAGTCCTCCTGCCCCAACCCCCACACCGGAACAGAGTCCAGAGCTGGAGAAACAGCTGCCTCCCACCTCGGATGAAGAGAGCCATTGATCAGGATGCTTTCCACTGGAGGGGTTATGTAGTTGCTGCTTAGTGAGGAGGCATGGGTCACTAGCACTCTTCCTGAGGAGTCTGAGGAGAAGTCTGTCTCTGTCAGGATGAGACAAAAACAGCCAGGTGGTTCTATACTCTCTTTGAAGTTGCCCAGGAAAACTCTGAGAAGCCCTGGCTCTAAGGAAACCCTTCCTGATTGACAATATCCAGAGGTTTGTTTCTGATTCAACTTTGATAAGAGAAACCCAATAGGCATTTAGCATGTATCTCTACAAGGTTGAACCTAGAAGATGAAGTGGGGTTGCAGATAATTAATTTAGGACACATCGTCAGCCACTGATTAGAGGTTTGGCATGGGTGACAGAAGCCCCAGCAGCTGGTCACACTGGAGTTTTCCAGGCCACCATTGTGAGTGGAAAGCTATCCCTCTGAGCTATCAAGATGTAACACTATTTTATAGGGTTAATTTTACTGTGATTACAGACATATTCAGAAAGAGTTCTCAAACTATTTAGACCTCATTTTGCCTCTGGCGAGACTGACTCAAAATATTTCCTGGAGACAAAATTCTCTTAGCAAGAGACTTCTAGAAGTTAGAGGCATTGGTGAGTTGGCCTAAAAACTGGTAATGATATTCCAGTGTGTCAGTGCTTTGGTTAAAAGGTAAACAAAACCAGAGAGGGACAAACTGTTTGCAGGAATGTAAGATAAGTATTCTTTTGTCTGCTCCTTTCAAGCTTGCACATTACCTGTAACACACACATTAGACATCTTAGAAAGGACAAGAAAATTGCAGCTCGGTCAAGGAGCTCGAGACAGAAGAACACTGTCCTGTTCTCTGGATTTTGGTTTCACTCTCTGGATCCCAGTCATGGATGTAAAGAAGCTAGCCTGCCAGACACACCAGGAATTACAGACTGAAGAAGGCCAACGAGCTGGACAGGCACGGCCTACCGAGAGAGAAGCTCTGTGGTAACAACTACTTTCCTGCAGCCACCTCTGCAAGAAGCCAGTGGTCCTGCCCGGTCTCATACAAACCACTAATTTCTAGCAACACCTATACTAGAACACAGCAGAGAAGACAATATGGAGCCCAGGCCCACCAAGCTTTGGCTGGGGAAATGACTCAGTGGGTAAAACACTCGCTGTCCAAGGGATTTGAACCTAAGTTCAAATCCCCAGAGCCCACCTAAAGCTAGACAGAGAGACAAGAGGTGGGGGCCAGAAGATACCGGGAATCTTTAGAGGCAGCTAAGCTAGTGTACACAGTGAAAAACAAGACAAGAAACCCTGTCTAGAAATAAGGTAAAGGGCAAGAAGCAATATCTGAAGTAGTCATGTGAACCCCACACGCATTCCTGCATTATTCATGAGCACAAAGGAGACTGGTGGCACAGGACATCTCTCTCTCTGGCTTGCTTGCTTGCTTGCTTCTTTGCCTGCCTCCCTCCCTCCCTCCCTCCCTCCCTCTCTCCCTTCCTTCCTTTTTTTGAGATGGTCTTGGAACTCACTCTAGATCAGGCTGGCCTCCAACTCAGGGATCCTCCTGCCTCTGCCTGTTGAGTACTGGGATTTATAGGTCTGTGCCACCACTGGCCCACAGATGGGGCATTTCAGGCCTAGATAATGAGTGGCTTTCCCAGCCATTAGCAGAGGCCACAGCGGCTTCTCTCCTACACAGGGAGGGTTCTCGCCCACCAAGGAGATTCTCTCCCACACAGGGGGGGATTCTCTCCCACACCTTTTGCAGTCTGAGTATCTTCCCCTAGGTGTCAATGGAGGCTGGCAAGGGAAGCTGAGCTCTGATCTTTGCTTTGCAGAAACAAAACATTTCCTTCCCATTTCTTTGCCATACGTAATATCAGAAAAAGCTATTTGAAATGGGAGTTTTAAATGAGACCCAAGACTTTAGACTGTAGCAGCAAAGTGCCCGAGTGTCAGTATAAAAACCATTCAATCCAAGAACAAGGAAGATCCGACCCAAGTGGGGAGAGAGACCACAGATATAGAGAAGGAGGGAGAATCAGAGAAGATGTCGGTCAAATAATCAAAATTTCAGTTAGAATGAAGGAGTTCAAGAGCACCGTGGTACAATACGGTAATTATAGCTAATAACAATGTGGTGTATACTTGGAAATAGCTAAGAGTAGAACCTGTGTCCTTGCCACACAAGAGACATTTGTCAGTGACACATACATTATTTCACTTCATCATTTAGCAGAACATACATGACCTCATATTGTTGTACACACAACTTTTATCTGTCAGTTTTAAAAACAGATGATAATCCCCCGACAAAAGGAAACAGTCATAAAAAAGGTGATTCAGGGTTGGAAACACATGAAAAAAAAAACAGTCTCAGTAAAGAGCTAGGAGATACAAAGAGCCAAACGGAAGTTTTTCAAATGAAAGATACAATAACCGATAGAGAAAGCTCTGGGGATGGGCCGA
>NW_022196904.1:184615789-184622029 GCF_008632895.1 Mastomys coucha | reverse complement strand
GGGGGGGGGGGGCTTATACAAAGATGGGATGGAATGGATGGGCCGACATGCAGAACAGAGTGGTTTGGAGGGGTCAGAGAGGACCATTGAGACAAGGATAGAAACAGTAGAAATGACCTAAACTGAACAGTGGGAGAAAATGGCTGAAAAGCCATCCTCAGAGCTTCACACAGAGAAGGATAAAGAGGGGGCAGGGCTTCAAAACTACAGGAAGAAACAATGAGAAGAGCTGAGGAGCAGGCCCACATGAGCTCGAGCTTGCAGTACAAGCATTAAGATCGATATAAAACTCCAGCTGTGGTACCGGGGAGGCAGAGACAGAAGGATCCCTGGGCTTGCTGGTCAGCAAGTCTCGCCAAATCAGTGAGTTCCAGGTTCGTTGAGTGGCCTCACCTCAAAAACTAGGGTGGAGGGGCTGCAGAGATGGCTCAGTAGTTAAGAATACTTCCTGCTCTTCCAGAGGTCCTGAGTTCAGTTCCTCGTCTTCACATCAGGTGGCTCACAAGTGCCTGTAACTCCAGCTCCAGAGGAACCTAATACCTCCTTCTGGAGTCTGTGGGTCCCTGTCCAGATGTGCGCGTACTCACACACAGACACAATTCACAGAATAAAATAAACCTGAACAAGAGGCGAACGAGGAGGTGGCGTCAGCTGAATGGACTCTGCTCTGTAGGCTGTCTCCCACAGGCTCACGTGTTTAAATCCTTGGTCTCCAGTTGGTATGCTATCTTAGGAAGTGGGGCAACTTTTGGGAGATAAGGCCTGGTTGGAAGTACTTCTCTTTGGGGCATGCCTTGTGGCATACACTGGATTAACCTCATCTTCAGCTTCCCAGGCAGCTGAGACGTGAACAGGCATCCGCCACAGCTCCTACCACTACAACAGTGCCCCCGCCATTCCTCTGCTGCCATCACTGAGGTCTGTCACTCAAACTGTCTGCCCAAATAGATCTTTCCTCTTGTTAGTTGCTTTTTTTTTTTTTAATCTGATAATGGACCCGGTGATAAGAAAAATAATGAATGTAAAGCCCCACAGGCTTCATGCAGAGATCTTCTGCAACAGCTCCACAATTAAAATTCTAAAGAAAGTCAACCCAAATGAAAACCAGGCAGCTGCCAAAGAACACTGGGGCTTCACCTATGTGGGAAAATAAAGCGAGTGACAACTTACTTGTTATCTGAACTGGCTGGAGGTCAGAGAGAGGACACAATCTTCCTCAAGTCCTGAGACTTGAGTCCTCAGTGAGAACGTAGGTCTGGATAAAGGGGAAAATATCAAAACAATTCCAGATTTAAAAAGCCTTCAAAGACTCTGTCACCCAAGATGGCTTTTAAAGTTTCCTAAATGTGAAAGGGGGTGGGTTGGGGGAACCTTAATGGAGGCTTGGAGCCCCAGGGAGGACACAGGTGGAGAAAACACTGTAGATCAATGAGCAAGGGTCTCGCTCTACAGAACTTTCTAAGTTGTATTTGGTGTGGAAAGTAAATATTAGTGGGCCACCTGGGCAACCTGGCATGTCTTTAAATAGAGAAGGAAATGGCTAAGATAATTATGAATGAGAGAGAGAGAAAGAGAGAAAGACAGAGACAGAGACAGAGAAAAAAAGAGTGAGTGAGAGAGAGAGAATGTGGGCACTGAACTATAAACTGATAACATTATATCACTAGACTGTTCGTGTTTAATAGTAATCCTAGAAATTTCCTAAGAATCTGTACAGACATACCCTCAAAATGGGAGAGAGGGGCTGTTGAGACAGTGGGCATGCTGGCCACCAAGGCCTTGGAAACTGAGTGAGAGGGCCTGGCACCCCTGTGGTGGGAGAATAACTGAGTCCAGCAAGCCTTTATCTGACCTACAAGTCATGCCGTGGCACATACACTACGCACATATTGCCCAAAGAGGATGACAATATCTAAAATAGGAATAGTATGGGGAGACTGAACTAGGTTTCTAAGAAGGGAAGCCCAAAGCCACCTCTGGGGAACCAGGCAAAGGGAGAAACCGAACCAAAGTTTAGAATGTCGCACTTAAGCATTATGGACCAATGTTTGGTCCAATTCACCAATCGCTTGACAGAGTGGCAAAGTAGGTTAAAACCAGAACTGGCCGTTTGACTGTGTTGTAGATCCAAGCATCTGCCACCTTCCAATGCACTCAATAAATTATCAAGAAGTAACCAGACTGCTGTCTACAAGAAATGCGTTGTAAAAGACATATTATGTGAACATTAATAAAAGAAAGTAGATGGGGCTATTAAATATCAGGCAACGTAGACGTTAGAGGAGAGAAAAAACCTAAAAGCCAAACAATAAGAAAGAAGCCACCAGCCAGGCAGTGGTGGCCCATGCCTTTAATCCCAGTACTTGGGAGGCAGAGGCAGAAGCAGAGGCAGGCGGATTTCTGAGTTCGAGGCCAGCCTGGTCAACAGAGTGAGTTCCAGGACAGCCAGGGCTACACAGAGAAACCCTGTCTCGAAAAACAAAGAAAGAAAGAAAGAAAGAAAGAAAGAAAGAAAGAAAGAAAGAAGCCACCACCAAGGCAAGAGTAAAATGAGCCAAGGATAAGTGCCAATAAATGAAGGCGCAGTGGTTCCAAATGGATGTTTCTCAGCAGCAGACCTGAGAACTGGTGACACCAACTGGGAAGAGAAACACATAAAGCCTTCATCGGAGTTGGGAGACTGTAGTTTTTGATGACCCTGTCTCAGTCACTCACTGAACAACTAGACTGGTGGATCTCCATAAGAACTGAAAAGCACCACCAACCAACATGATCTACCTGCTTTCAAGGGGCCACAGAACATATCAATATAGATTGTGTCCTGGGACTCAACAGATATAAAATACGGAGATCCTAGAGTCTGTTCTCCAGCTATCATGGACTCTAGCTGGAGTCATTAACAGAAACGACAGTGAAAGTCTTCTAACTCTTACCAACTAAATAACACACACCTGTGTAGCCCAGGGCTACCAAGGGAAGCTACGAAGAGAACGAAGAAGGTGTTGAGCTGAATTAAAATATAATATGTCAAGGTGTGTAGAGAAAGGCTAGAGCAGCCGTGCATGAAGCAGACGGCTCCCATGAACTAATCTTAAGTCAGTGCTCTAAGCTTACTCTTCAGGAACCCAGGAAAGCAGGGCAAAGATAAATTCAGAGCAAGAAGAAAGGAGAAATGAAGCCAGAAACCAGCAAAACATAAAACAAAAAAAATAGAGAGGAAAAAAATTAATAAAACAGAGAGCTGTTTCTCTGAAATGGTCAATAAAATTGACAAATCTCTAGTAAGGTTGACAAATGAAAAAGGCAGGAGACCCACATATTATCAACATCAGGAATGAAACAGAGACTATTACTCAGGCCCTGAAGACATCCACAAGATAAAGGGACCGTGTGACATTTATAGAGGAACCACAAGCCACTCATTGTGAAATAATTTAAATACTCCATCGCCTATTAAGAAAATTGAATTGTGAACTAAATTAATTAAAGCATGCCTAAGAAATAAGAGTCTCGCTATAGACTTTTACAAAACTTATAAAGAAGACCAGGACTGGAGAGATGGCTGCCCAGGTAAGAGTGCTGGCTGCTCTCCCAGAGGGCTAACATTTGAGTCCCCACACCGCCACACACAGAGGATCACAACCATCTGTAACTCCAGTTCCAGGGGACCTGAAAGCCACTTCTGGCCTCTGATGACACCAGATATGAGTGTAGTGCATAGAAAGACATGTAAGCAAAATACCCATATACATATAATTTTATACATATATTATGTATTTATATATACATACATATTAAGATGAAGAAGAATTAACATCACCTCTACACAACCTCAGAAACAGAAGAATCCTTCTCCGTTCGCTTGTGACGGTGGAACTGACACCCAAATCAAAGGCAGCACAGAAGAAAGAAATCTGCACACCAGCATGTACATGCGTGCCAGAGCCCTTTATGAAGTGTTAGCATGTAAAATTCACAGGGCAAAGTGAGTCACACAGCTTAGCCGAGAGGTTTATCCAGAGATGCAGTGTTGATTCAATGGTTGAAACCTCGGGATACAAAACCCTGATAGGCTAAGGGGAAGACCACGTGACCCCGTCAAAGCACTCAGAAAAACATTTGGCAGATGCAGTACCCATTTATGATGAGAACAAAACAAAGCTCTCAGAACAACGAGAACCTCCTCAACTTGATAAACTGCATCTCCCAGAATCCACACCTAACGACATCACACTAACGCGTTTATCCTAAATTTGAGGCCATGTTGAGGTGTTCTCACTCGTGCAGTAAGGCAAAGAAGGGAGACAATAGGGCTATGTCGAGAGAGGACAAGATAAAATGAAGCCAGTATCTACACAATATGGTTGTTAATATAGACAGTTCCAAGGAACCTTCCAGAAAGTGAAAAGAAAGTAACAATAACAAAACCCAGAGTGAACAAGAGAGCCCAGCAGTGACCCAGGACATGTGAAGTGAAGGTCCAAGGCCCGGATTATAGCCTCACGCACCAGCAGTGGATACAGGAACACCTAAAGGAAAATGCAATACAGCAAGCACACCAATTCTCCCACAGTGATGTGCGTGTTCTAGCAATGGCCCTAGCAAGATTTTTAAATATAACAGTAAATATTTTGTTTTCTAAGATACATATGGAAAAGTGTTCTAGCTAGCTTTCTGACTAAAAGCAGCCTGGGAGAGGAGAGGGTTTACCTCAGTTCACAGGCTCCTGAGCAGTGGAGGAGGAGGGCTGCTTTCTGGCTTTCTCTTGCTGGGGTTCTCATTCATTGAGCTTTCTTCCACAACCCAGGACCACCTGCTCAGGGATGACTCCTTTACCACTTAGCAACCAAGAACATGCCCCATGGACGTGCTTGGAGGTCAGTCAGTTGAAGCCATTCTGTAACTGTGCCTCCCTCCTCTCCAAGATCAGCCACGACGAAAGGCAAATGAATTAGAGCAGCTACATTTTTGTTTCATGTCTTATTATCTATCTATTTATTTATTGTGTACTCGTGCATGTGTGTGTGTCACATAACACCCATGTAGACGTCAGAAGAGAATTTGCAGGAGTCAATTCTCTCCTTCCACCATGTGGAGCCCAAGGTGTGTGTGTGTGTGTATGTGTGTGTGTGTGTGTGTGTGTGTGTTACACCCACAGCTACCCTGAGTTACAGTTAGGTTGTACCCTAGTAATCGCCATTGTAAATTGACATCATTGTAACTTAAAAAATGTGTTTATATATCTAACACACCTAGCATCAACAGCTTACCGTACTGTACAGTGCCTACTGGGTGTGAGCTGCAGCTCTCGCCACAGCCTGGCATGGTGAGTGTCTTGCCGCACGTTGCTAGCCTGGGAAAAGATAAGAATTTGAAATCTGAAGGACATATTCTTCAGAGTGTGTATCATTTTTACAGAGTTATAGAGTTCAGAGATTTGAATGGAATCCTTGCTACAAACTGTCTAGATGTGTGACCACACTGTGTACTGGCCCAGGAGCACCAATTCTGCTTCCCACGCACAGCTCTCTGGAATAATATTGTTTGGTTTTCTCGTCTCTCCTCCTCCCCCCTCTTTCCCACCCCACTTTCCTCCTCTTCCTCCTTCTTTTCTTTTCTCTTTCTTTCTTTCTTTCTTCCTTTCTTCCTTTCTTTTTTCTTTCTTTTTTGGTTTTTCGAGACAGGGTTTCTCTGTGTAGCCCTGGCTGTCCTGGAGCTCACTTTGTAAACCAGGCTGGCCTCGAACTCAGAAATCCACCTGCCTCTGCCTCTGCCTCTGCCTCCCAAGTGCTGGGACTAAAGGCGTGCATCGCCACCACCAGCAGGCCTTCCTTCTTTTCTTAATAGCCTCATCAAAAAAAAAAAAAAAGTGAGGTAGCCGTGCAGCAGAGCCAAGGTCTGCCTTGTAACATGTCTGCTCCAACCCCCAAGGAGATATGACCCCAGAAAAAGAGGATTTGGCAGTTTGTGGAAATTTGGCCCCAAAGAAGCCACTGGAAAGCTCAGGGGCTTTGCTGGGGCTTAGACCACTGAGAGACTGTGGGAAAAGTCTGAAACATTTGGAGCTTAGAGCCCTCTCCCTCCCCTCTTCCCTCCAGGTCTCAGAGTTCTGTGGCTTCCAAATGGATTTGCTATTAGTCCTCAAAAACAAAGCAACCAGAAAGCCGCCACCACCACCTCCACCTCCACCACCTCCATCAACTCCACCACCACCTCCACCACCTCCACCTCCACCACCTC
>NW_022196904.1:184597701-184615778 GCF_008632895.1 Mastomys coucha | reverse complement strand
CGCAACAAAAAAAAAAAAACATTTTAAAAACTGTCAAAGCATCATGAAATGAAAAAAATATAGAATAATATAATGAAAATTACCTAAGCCTGATGTGGTGACACACACCTGGATCCTAGTACCACAAAGCTGGACCTAAAGAGAAGAGGTGTCAGGGCAGCCCAGGCTACACAGCACTTTCACACATAACCCCCACTATCCCCCCTAACCCACAAAATATTATCCAAGTCCCAATTAGTAAGGGCAACATGTTGGCTTGACAGAGCACAAAGACTCAACTCTTCCCACCTAAGGTCCTTAGTTTGTACTTTGCTCACTTTTCCAAGATAAAGTTAAAATACGTCCAAACAAAACCCAAAACCTCTGGCTCAATGGGAGAGGAAGCCCCTAGCCCTGCAGAGACGTGATGGACCAGGGTTGGAGGATACTCAGGGGGTGGCTCCACCCTCTCAGAGGAGAAGGGGGTAGGTTGTGTGAGTGGAGTGACCAGGAGGAGGGGCCGCAATCAGGATGTAAAGTTAAATGAACTAATGGGGAAAGAGCGGGAAAAATGGTTGCTTCTCTTCCAGAGGACATGAGTTCAGTTCCCAGCACTCATGTTGGGTGACCTAACCACCTGAACTCCACTTCCAGGGGTTCTAATTCATCCTTTCTGGCCTCAGCAGGCACTTACACAGGCATGGCATACACACAGAGAGACATGCATGTATATAAATATAAATAAAGTCTTAAAAATGCTTATTGTCATAATACATGAACAGGATATTAGACCCTGCATTACAGATCCACTATTAGTGTTCTGCCTAAAAGAATGTTTTCCCTGGCCCATAGTATGTGTATGTACAGAAGGATTTTTTTTTATGAAAATGTACCATACTATACAGACTTGTCCACTCTCCCCCAACACACACACACACTCAGTAACCAATCCTGAATTTCCTTCCAGGTTAGTGAGTATTCCATACAATTGTATCCATACAATGCTGTAATGGCTACACAATGTCCTATTGTATTATTGCAACAACACTCACTCAGCCCAACTCCCAAGGATAGATATCTAAATTGTTTCCATATAGCTTTTTTTTTTTTTTTTTTTTTTTTTTTTTTTTTTTTTTTTTTTTTTTTTTTTTGCTGTAAACAATGCCATAGTAAACTCTGCTGTAAACAATGCCACAGTAAAAATCTGCTGTAACAATGTCACAGTAAAGATTTTGGAGTAATGCTCAATTTTCCTGTGGTTTATTTGTTCCCACCAGCTGTGGAGGAACCTGTCCATTTCTCACTGTACCCCCACCTACCGGAGTACACACACTGACTCCTTCTTGCCGTATTGTTCTAGTCTTCAAGGTCTGACAGGAGACCTGATGACTGAGGAGATAGACGGCTGAGGCAGATGACTTTTGCCATGGAAACTGGCACTTTAGATGTGACATCTGAGGAAGGTAATGGAGATGCGGTTCTCCTCACCCCTTTTTGAGACATGGTCTCACATAGCCCAGGCTGGCCTCAGACTCACTATGTAGCTGAGGATGGCTGAACTTTTGATAGTCTTGCTTCCACCTTGACAGTGGTGAAATTACAGGCAAGTGCCACGGTGCCAGTCTTTATGCAGTGCTGAGGGTACAGCCCAGGACTTGGTCTATATGAGGCAAGCATTCTCCAACTGAGCTACATCCCCAATTCCAATGTGGCCCTCTTCATGGGCCATTCCTGCAATGTCTGCTGCTTGCACTTGGTGACTAGGTGCGCCCTAACTACTGGCTGGCTGGCTTTTGGGAGCACTGAGCTGATGTAGGAGTATTTCCTTAATACAGCTCAATCTAAGTTTGAGTGATGCCAACCCATGGGACAGACACAGGCTTTGGACTTCTAGGATGTGGCCAGCAGCACCTACAAAATATCTCTGATTTAAAATTCTCCTCAAGAGGCCCCATGGCTGCCTCCCTTCATCTGGTGGGGCAGTCTCAAGGTTGTGCAGTGAGTGAGCATTTAGCCTATATTTCTAGCTGGCTGATGTGTCTAAGAACCACATCTAGAGATGAAGGTGTTTGTCCTGAAACTGGAAAAACGAGAGTCTTAAGTCTCAACTGTGCAGTGGGGACAGCCACGGATGTGAAGGCCGACTTCTTCCCTCTTTGTCTTCTCTTGCCTGGCACAGAAGGACGAGAGGCCCTGTTCTGTATCACTCCTAGAGAAACAGGAGTGGGCAGATGAGACTAAAAGCTGGGATTCCAGGATATGCTTTTTTGTGTTTATCATAGTTATTGGTTGTAGCCCTACTATGAGCCAAACGTTGGCCATATCAATCACCTCAATCGATCTAAGCAAGGGGTCTATAAGGTGATTGAAGCAGCAGCAGCATCCTCATTTTGCCGAGCTACGGTAAACCAAGCCACAGGGCTTAGGAGACCAGCCAAGTCCATAGGAAGAAGCAGAGGACCTGGGGACCTCAACCATGGGATTTGACCCAGGAGCCCATGTTTTCAGCACTGTGCAAACCACCCGTGTGATAACCAGAGTCACTTCGTCACACAGGTCACTAAGCAGGGACCAGCTATTGGGTGCCATGCTGGGAACTCACTTAGTCCTCTCTATCTTACTGAGGTGGCACTCACTCTCCTAGGTTAGACCCGGGCAAATGAGGGTTCTAAGTTAGACCGGGGTAACTGAGGGTCCTGGCAGCTTTGCTGGGTTTTCTGGGGCCAAGACAGCCCATACCACTTCTCCAGTGGCCACAAAGCCCTGGTCAGCCCTGATCACAGGACGAAGACGACAGCGTGTACATGCATACAGTCCCCAGGATCCCCGGCAAGTGATGCCCCTCCCTGCCCTCTGCCGCCTGTCTTCTAATGAAGCATTTTGTCAGGCCGAGTAGCTTTTTGTCCTCTACATGGAACTCTTCCCTCATACAGAAGAAAGCAATTTCCTCCCTGTCAAAGTTGCCAATATCTTTTCATTGTTGCTTCCTGAAGCGTGGGCCCTGGAGACAGCATCTACAGTGTGGTTTGTTACAGCGTCCACAGCCCTCCACCCACACCAGCCTTGCCAAGGCCTCCTGCCTTCTCTTCAGGTGCAGAGTTCTTGGGGTTTCAAAGCCAGCAGGCTTGCTTTCTTCCAAAAAGGAGAAGCTTCTAGACTTAGATGTGGGAAATCCATCCAAATCTGGGCTGAAGTCTCAAAGAACCTCATCTCTTTGAGAGCAGCTATGGTCTCAGGCCCCTTTCAAAGCTAATAAGCTAATTCTTTTTGTTCACAATCATTTGAAATGATATAAACAAAAAAATCATATAAAAGTGCAATTCTTGTGTGTCCTATCACACTCTCAAACACACACACACGTCTTTCCAGATTTTTCTTCATATGTTTATATTCATTTATGCAAACACAGACATATGGATTTTTGAAGATGTATATTTTATACACAGAGAAAATAATGTAGCCTATACATATTGTGAATTTTCTCTTCTATAAAATTTAATGGTGTGTTCATTCCCTTCTGTTGAGCAAGTACATGATGGTCAATAGTGTGGCGACTTTCTTCTGTCTATTTCATTTTTTTAAGAAAGTCATTTTGAATTTGAAACAGAAAGAGCATACAGAAGAATCCAGACAGTGCAAAGGAGAAAAGAGTGTGTCCATCTTGCCCACTGATGGATCCCTAGTGCTGAGACACAAACAAGTATCTCTCACACTAGGATGCCCACCACCTAGCTACCTGGTTTCCTGGGAATACTTCAAAAGAATTTTATGTGCACTCATGTGCATTTGTCACTATAGTTTGTGGCTTGAATATAACCTCTATCGCTTCCTTTCTCCCTTCCTTTATTCTCCTTCCTTTCTGGCTCAGATCAGCAGGAGGCCAAGCTTTGGGGGAGCAGATCACACCCCCATGAGGACAGGCCATCCCAGGAACAGTAAAACTAGGTGCAAAGAATTGAGTGGGGCTCGAGGGGGAAAGAGGAAGGGAGGAAGGCCTGTATGTACCTGCAACTTGCTTCCTCAGGAGTTACCTACCCTGTATTCTGAAACAGGCTCTCTCTTTGGACCTGGGACTGGCCAATGAACCTGGAGAGCTTCCCATCTCTGCCTTCCTGCTCAGTCCTCAGATTACAAGATGTGCTACCACGCCCAGCTTTTCTTGTTGGTGCTGGAACTCTGGTCTTCGTGCGTGCGTGTGTGTGTGTGTGTGTGTGTGTGTGTGTGTGTGTGTGAAGCACCTTACCAAATGAAGCAATCTCCCAGCCCAAGGTGTAGAGACTCTGAGAAAGCTCTAAAACTGGAGCCGAGTAGACAAAGAAGGGGAGGTGAACAACAGCGTCTTCCTTGTGTTGACGGAGGTTGGGTTTTTACTTCATGATCTTCTGCTGAAGAAATGGTATCTGGCATGGCGCTAACCCTCACTAGTTATCTTTATAGTTAAATGAGCTAAATATCTATTGAGTGCTCTTTTTATTCTCTTCCTTAAGTTATTAGTTAGCATACAAAACAGTGGGTTCACTATGACGTTTTTATGCACGTAAATCATTGTCCACTGCTCACACCTGTCTCTCTTCTGCCTTCTTGCAAATAGTTCACATTAGTGTGGCACATGTATGTGTATGTATGTATGTATATATATATGTATGTATGTATGTGATAGTGTATATGTGTGTGTATATATGTGTGAATGTATGTGTGTGAGTATATGTGTGTGTATGTGAGTATAAGTGAGTATATGTGTGTATGTATGTGTGTGAATGTATGTGTATGAGTGTATGTGTGTGTAAGTATATATGTGCATATGTGTGTGTATGTGTGTGAGTATACGTATGTATAAGATAAGATTCTGCATATTAGAGAAAATGTGGTATTTTGTTCCCTACCCCCATTATCGTCCCTTGGTCCCTAATTGGATTTGATTCTTTTTTAAAGCTTAGATCGACTTTTGGTTGGGTGGATAAAATAGTGAATGGAAAAGTGGATTTTGAGGAATTAAAAGATTGAACTATATTATACAGTTCTCCAACTGAAAATATCTGTGTTCCAGGTCCCTCATCAGTTAGAGAATTCTCTTTCCTTCTACCCACTACTTCAAGTTCTTAGATGGAAATTCACTAGAAGTCAGTCTTTGAAAATGAGCATTCACGCAGCGTCAGTTTCACAAAAGACAAGTTCTTTTTGTCTGTAATGGTTTAAACATTTTTCTATTGGTTTTTCAAAAAAGAAAAAAAAATATTGAGCCAAAAGTAACTCCAGTCTTCTGGCCCTGGGGACGGTGACATCTTAGGCTGCTGCTCATCTTGTTCACCCAGCCACCCGGACAGATTCTGGGTGAGTGCAAAGAGCCCTGGAGCTGGAGCTAGGGAACAAGGTTCAAGTCTCAGCTCCAACACGGGCACAGAGCTCAGGTTGGGCAGGCCGCTTACACTTAGGGCTTTGGCTTCCTCTGTGAAGTGAGACTTATTTCAATACCTGTGTGCTCACCTCACTACGTTGTAATGAGAGAACCAGTTGACACAGTGTCCACAAACAGCCATATAATTGGTAAAGCACCGTACAATTATGGGGCCACTATTATTATTTTTTCATGCCCAGACACCAATTTTGTTATTTTTCTGAGGATCCCATCTATTCCACCTAGAAGCCGAGGACTGAACTTTGGCTAGAGCTAGATGAGTTTGCCCATGTCCCGAGGAAGTGGGGGAGATTTTCTTAGCGGGCTCCTCTATCTCCCTGTAAAGGGTTCTGAAGGACCTCTGTTTATTTGGAGGGGATTGGTAAGCCAGTGCCTGTAAAGGGTTGGGGGATAAGAGAACTACCAATCACTTTGTGGTGTGGTTGTGGTGTGGTTGTGTGTGCAGATGCTAAGCCAGGGCCTGGAGAGAGCAGATTCCCCACAAAGAGAGCCTGTGTTGCTGGCAAGTATGGTCAGGGTTAGTTCCTGGAATGTGATAAGATTTGAAGTTTAAACACGCAAATTAACAAAGGTAAAAGGGCAGGAAAAGTTTGTGTAAAAGTAATGGGCTTGTGAACGTTATAGGGGACAGCCACATGCATAAGACGGTTAGTAACTTATACCTTATGTAAGATGAGCCGAAAGACATCTCTGTTTGTTCTAATCTGGACTGGGGGTTCTGCAGGATGCAGCTCCATCCTGGAGCAGGACTCTGAGCACAGCCCGTGGATCCCAGGCACTACAGCAGTTGACTGGTCAACCCTGACTTGTTTTCAAAAAGCCTCGGGCTGCATCTTCCCCTGCTGGGATATGCCTGCCTTGTAAACAGTCTGCCACGAAGGAGCTCCTCACTGAAGGCAATTTGGCTATTGGGGTGGGGGGTCCACCCTCTCCTCCCCCAATGCCCTGACAGGAGTCCATGTCATTAGCTACTCGCTTCGGCAGTTTTATTATGGAAATGACATATTGAAATACAAATTGGGACGTGTACAGTATAATTACTAATACTGCATATTCATTTCCTTCCTTTGTAGCTGGCGAGTCCCCAGCCCCACGAAGGCCTCTTCCCAGCCACATCCCTGTCCTGTGTGCACTGAGCCCTGTGTCATTTTCTTTGGAACCCAGGCAGGCCTGGAGGGGGAATGCGGGCGAGGGAGTACCTGCCTTCCTTGACCAGGGTTATTTTTGTGCGATGCTGAGCTGACTAAACAGTTTGGTCTTCTGAGGTCTAAGGGCTTCCCAGATCTCCCCAAGCAGCTCTGTCACTGAGCCAGACCTGGGAAGTCCCAGCTTGAGACCTCTCTTAGAAAATTTAGATGTAAACAAGCAAACGTTTCCAGGGATGTGGGGCCGGTGTCCCAGGCTGTACCATGCAACTTCAAGACCCTTCCTATCTCTTGGGATCTTCTTCAAAAAGGAGGTCACAGAAGTTGGTTCACTTGGCTAGCTGCCAGTGTTGTACAGGCCGGCAGGCACTCAGTGCTGGGTAACCTAGCCCAGCTCCCTTGTCTGTCCTTCCCCAGGGGAGCACTGTGTCACAAATACCTGACTATACAGGAGAAGTAGTTAAGGGAGTTGGTTCTGCTTCTAATCACGCCCCTGCCACTGAGCAGTTCTGTCCCTTTGGGTTAATTTACCTAATACATCTGTAACTCAATTTCCCTGTCTGTAAAATGGGGTTTCTAGCTGTTTCTCTCCATCAAAGTGTTAAGGGGATTAAAAGCTTTAGTTCAGTGTAAGCATGTGTAACAGATATATTGCTTTCCTTGGGTAGCAAGAGCAATAAGGGCCTGGTTCTGAGCTTAGGCACCAAAAGGTCTTACCCACTCCTGTGCTCGACTATGAGGACAAGCCCAGGCTAGCCTGCTGGATGATAAGAGAGCAGGTGAGGCAGAGCTGAGTCAGTCAGCGGATTGTCTCAGCTGAGGCCCCAGACAGGTAAGAAAGACTGGCCAAGATCAACAAATCAACCCACAGTTAATCCGAAGATGACCACAGAGCATGCACGGCGCTATTCCAGACCAGAGGATGCTCCAGATAAAAGACAAACTGGAGAGCTAAGTGCATGTGTAATAGTTCAGGGCACTGCATTTTGAACTGGCTTGTTATGTAGCAGCAGCTAGTTGATATACATAGGAGCCTAGTAATGTAGTTTTCCCTTCTACCTGCTGCCTATTCCCTTGACCTACAACTGTGTCGAATAAAGACATAGATGATAAGTTATCAGAGCAAAACCCAGGTCCTAGAATCAGAAGACAGACAGACAGACAGACAGACAGACAGGCAGGCAGGCAGGCAGACAGAGCTTGAATCTCAGCTCTAGCATACATCAAATTATTTTATTTTTAACAAGTTATTTCTCTTCCATGGGAATAATATAATAATATCTCTCATAAAATGTTGAATAAAATAGGAGAAGGGGAAAAGTTTGACACCCACAAAGCGTATCTCTTCCCTTTTGCATGATGACTGAGATCCTCTCTCTCTCTCCCTCTCCCTCTCTCTCTCTCCCTCTCTCTCTCTCTCTCTCTCTCTCTCTCTCTCTCTCTCTCTCTCTCTCTCTCTCTCTCTCTCTCTCTCTCTCTCTCTCTCTCTCTCTCTCTCTCTCTCTCTCTGTGCACACTGCTAAGCTTGGTCACCTGACACTGAAGAGGAGCCACTCATCATGGCCCCCATTCAGAATCACAAAGGAGGCATTCTTCTGTTAGCCGATGAAAGCCAAAAGGCAGGTTTAGAAATCTCGTGTTCTTGTTTGTATTTACCACATGTTTGCATATATATTACATCATTAAATTTTACTATAGCTTTAAAGGGTTCCTAAGTATCAGCATTATTCCCCTTGTCCAAACCTCAAGGAAATTGTGGAGGAGGAAAGGTTTGCTCTCTGGGGCCCCAAAGGCCCATGCTGCTCCCCAGTACTGCACTGACAACCCATTCGGAGCTCTAGGAATGAGACAGACAGTACCTTCTACTGTCCTGTTAATTGAATGGATATAGGTTAAAATGCAATGCTCTCAGGCCCCAGTAACACAGATCAGCTCTGTATTCACATGGTACCGAGGCCTAGGGCTTTTCTGGTACCCTTCTCCTGGGGGTCTGGAGATTGCTGGGGAGAACACCTCTCCTTGTCTTCATTACCTAGTCTCAAGGAGCATCATCCATGTCCCATGTGCCCCAGAATGGCAGAAGCCAGCCCGAATACTAGGGGTTCTTCCTCTACACACGCTAAGACAGTCCTGCCCTACAACCCTTGCTTGGTGGGTTTTGGCAGCAAAGTCTGTCAAGGGCCGTGGTCCTTCCTGGTGAAGATCATCAGTCCTTTTCTAGGAAAACCACAAGAGAGCCAAGACTACTTCCTGGCGTTGCTGAGAGCTCTCAAGGTGGGCTGAGTGAGAGCAGGGACTGAGGGGAGGGAGGCACAGGGGTATGAAGGGGCTGAGGGGAGGCACGGAGGTGTGAAATGTAAAGGAAACAGTTAACTGTGACCCTTTCATTCCACAACATGGAAATCCAACAGGAACGGATCTCTGGAAATGGCTTTCTCAGAAAGCCATCACTGAGAAACTGGTCAAGAGTTTAAAGGCTGTTTAGTGACTTAACAGCGTCATGCTGCATGTTAGGGAATGGTCCCACTACTCAACAAAAGGCTTGGTTGAGTACGCTCTGCTTTACCAAATTGATGTACTGCTATGTTACCTAAAAGTAACATGAATAACGAAGTTTAAGTAGCTCCACGCAAAGTGTATATGAAACAATTCCAGATAAATGAATACGCAAAGCAGTTTCCGAGTCTTGATCATGCTTGTGTAAAATCTTGTATGCCATCTATGGGAAAGCCTTATAAAATAAAAGTAGCCATTTTTTTTAAGGTAACGAGCCTTGTTATCATTTTCAATAACGTCTGATGGAAAATCTGAAAAGACAGTGAGAGACTCATGCTGCCTCCGGAACCTCGTAACTGAATCGAACAATAGCACGCACTAGTGAGGAGGTGAGCTGCGGTTATTTCAGTCCTGGACGCTGAGGCCTGGGAATACAGCCCAGTGCGGAGTGAAGGGTTCGGATCCAGCAAGCAGCACTGCAAGGGGATAAAGACCTGGACTTCGAGTGGCTTAAAGATGTACCAATGCTAAGTGGGCAATTTGAGGGGTGCTTCTAAGGACCCCAGACATACAAACCCAATCCAAAGACCACTCAGCAACATCTATGACAGAATGTCATGCCCAGGACAGAGCAAGCCAGCATGCTGGAGGAGATTAGGAGGCAAGGACGGCTTCTCACATCCTTCAACTCCATCAGCAAGTCAGGCGCTTATTAATTGCAAGAAAGACAGGGCGTCTGACTGTGTGTGTGTGTGTGGGGTACACACACATATCAGTACACACATACAGATATGTGTCTGTGGGTGTGGAGGTCAGAGAACAACCTTGAGATCTCCCTATCTAGATGTCGCTGGGAATACAAATATGAACCCCCACATCCAGCTTTTGATGAGGGTTTCTGGGGATCCAGACTCAGGTCATCACACTTGCAAGTGAGCTATCTCTTTAGGACCTATTTAAAAAAAATATATATATATATATATATATATATATATATATATATATATATGTGTGTGTGTATGTATATAATATATATATATATACTATGAGTTCCTGTGTTTAAGTGTGTGTGTGTGTGTATAAGGGAGACTGGTATATCTCTCCCTCTTAAGCTCCCTTCTTTATCCAGTACCTTAAATTATATATTCAGAAAGTAACCACTCCTCATACTTCCCTTTAGCAGAAATGCACAGTGTGCAGATCCCTGGGCCCCACCCTTGTTCTTGTTTCTGATGAGGGAATATTTGTCAGCAAGGCTGCCACGTATTACTGATGCCTGTAGTCCTATACGTCAAGAAACACTAAGCAAAATGGCTCTAATTTATTTTGAAGTTTGAATCTTACTTAGCCTGGCTCTTCTCTGCCTATGTGCCTCTTGAAGCTATGTGGGTCGTTCTTGTGTTGTAAAAGGGCCATGGAAGGTAAGAGGGGGTGCATTAGGCCTTGGGCCACTGACGAAACATCAACAGAGTTCTTTCCCTAGGACTTTGCACTGGTTTTACGATGCCATCTTGGCCAAGGCAAAGCCTTGCTTGGCCTAGGGATATGTGACCCCTTGTTCAGTATGGACTGACTCCCTCCACACAGGGGAGGGCAGGGAGGCAAGTCTGAGGCCTTTCTGACCATCCAAGAGCTCACAATGAGAGAGTGGACAGGCTTTACTCAGTGACTAATAAAACAATGAGAAATGCTCTAAGGCAGCCTTGTAAGTATTGTGGGAGTTAAGGCAGATGAGGAGTGACTAAGGACTGTTGGAGAAAGAGGAGGAGGAGAAGGAGGAGCAGGAGGAGCACGAGGAGGACGAGGAGGAGGAGGAGAAGGAGGAGCACGAGGAGGACAAGGAGAAGGAGGAGAAGGGCCGAGCTAGGGAATAAGTAGGCAGTATGCAGGCAGTAATTACATCCTCACAAAACCCTGGGAGAGGTATTATTTTCTACAGATGAATGTGCCGCCAGAAGCTTCAGCCGTGGAGCGCAGCATCACGTAATGGTGACTTCATGTGGGTCTGGCTAACTCTGAACTGTGAGGTAGGGTTTCCCCTCCTTCACTCAGGAGGGTGAGACTCTCCCAGGTGCCCTCTGGCTGAGTCACTTCCCTTCAGGTTCCTTGTCTGCGAAAGTAGGGCTAGGCTCCTGACTTGACACCCGGAGGCTCTGCGGAGCTTAAAGATCCTTAAATACCCAGAAATCACTGGTGAGTCATTACTCTCTAAGAAGGACTGGGGCCTTCCAAAGAATAGCCATTTGTAGACAAGATCTAAGCCTTCGTGCAAGCTGGAGCAAACCCAGTGCTTAAAACAGCCTGAGATTATTATTTTTTTTTTTCTGGTTTTGTTTTTGGGCTCCTTATCTCTTATGTCTGTTAGAAAGCTTACAGTTGCTAAGTGCACCTTGGAATAAAAAAAAAAAAGTATTCTTTATTAGCCGCTTAACACAATGTTCTGAGGGCTGAGGGGATGGCTTAGATGACCCAGGTTCAATCCAGCACTGGGGGGGTGGGAGGGGGTGGGGGGTGGGGTGGAAAGAGAGAACCAACTACTGCAAGTTGGCCTTTGACCTCCGCATGGCGTGCGCGAGCACGCGTACACAAATAAGTAAAGTGTAATAAAGATGCTTTTGGTCACTGATGGCCATGCTGCTGCTATGCAATGAGTGATCCAGAAAGAAGGCAAAGGCAGGGGAATCTCTTGAGAAAGCCTGCGAGGACCACATACCAGAAAACCAACTCTGGCCCCTTTCCTATCCTTGACACAAGCCTATCAGGAAGAGAAAGGATTCCCTCTCAGGCTCTGGGACACTAGAAAACTTCTTACATTGCAAGGACACACCCATTTTTGTCTTCAAGACAGCCCCGTGGGTCTTCAAGGTGTCTATGTCAAGTGCAGAAAATGGGACATGGATGCGGACCTTCCCCTCCCTGGAGCAACAGGGTCACAAAGGTGCCAAGGGCATCTCTGAGAAGAGCCTCGAGATCATCACTTCAATGCTGTCACATGATCAGCTGCTCAGGGTTGAGGACATCGATGGCAGTTCCCCAACCCTTGGAACGCAACCATTTCCCCCTCTCTGTGGCTGCTCCTGTCTTCCCAGCCGGCCTGTAGGCTCTATGCGGCCCTTCTGGAATGCTCTGACTTCCAGAACTTAGACTAAATATTTCACAGCTGTGGAAACAGGCTCCTGGCCTGTGGCTAGTGTCCCCACTGGGAACAAAGTAAAAGAAAAAAAGGGGGGGCACTGCCTATTCCCCTCGGCTCAAACAGATAAACTTAGCCTTGGGCTCTCACAATAGCTGCACCACAGAAAACAACCCTGTGAAATGGAGTCTAAAGTTTCTTTTCTTTTCACAGATAACAGACAGAGGCTTGGAGAAACTCCTCTGGAGAGGCCGGAAGAACACCAAGACAGCCTCCTCCAGGGCTTTGGAGTCCTCAGTGGCCACACGGAGGGAAGGTTCCCCAAGCCATCATCCTCTGTTCCCTCTGCAGCAAACAGGAGCATCCTTTGCGGGGCATGTGCTCCATGGATGGAAAGAGAGGGGCTGGGTCTGGGTCTGGGTCTGGGTCTGGGTCTGGGGCCGGGGCCGGGGCCGGGGCCGGGGCTGGGGCAGGGACTGGGGCAGGGACTGGTCTCCAGAAGACCTTGGCTGAGATGAGGACAGCAGCAGAAGGCCTCCTAACTGCTGATTCAGGCAGCACATAGGGCTGGGTGGAGTCAGTCAGCATCTTCCTCCCCCTCTCACATTCTCACAGCTATTTCGTGCTAGTGAGCTACCGAGCGCCACCAGCTCACCTGCTCCCCACTTGTCCTTTGCTTAGATACACTATTCCTGGGGCCTTGTGGCAATATACACATCATGGTGGTCTAAGGGTGGGGGAGCGTTCTATCTTTTGAATTGCGTTTGGGTTTCCACCCAGCCTCGAGGAGCTTTATGTATGTGTGTGTTGGATGGTGGTGAAAAGGGGGGTGTCATGTCTACCCCCGGATGCCTGTAGGACCATTACACACACATACACACCATATACACACACAGAAAGAGAGAGGGGGAGGGGGAGAGAGAGGGGGGAGGGAGAGAGGGAGAGGGAGAGGGAGAGAGGGAGAGGGAGAAAGAGAAAGAGAGAAAGAAGAGAGCTAGCTGGAAACTCTGAGGCAGTGGTGCCTGTGGGATATACACATCCCAGGGGCTGCAATGCCAGTCAACTGAGAAACAACTTTCCCGTCCTTGCAGATTCAGGCCCAGGCCTTTAGTGAGGCCAATGCCAAGCCCCACACGTTTCTCTTACCTACCCTGCCATCACTAAACCTACTGACCATCTGGGAAGTAGATGCCTGCAATTAATTACTGTCCCCACATCACAGAGGAGAAACCATTAAGTTACTGGATGAATGTGGCTGAGCAGGCAGCTGGGAGCGCCCAGGCCTCTGCCCACATCTGGCTCCAAAGTTTACATCTTCCCTTAAGAGACAGTGGTGATGTCCCAGTCTCCCGGGCAGTCTTAGAGATGCTGTAACTTGCCTGGCTGTAAGAATTACCTGAGATGCTCTTCAGCATTCTGGGCCCTAGGCCCTCCCTTTTGAGCAGGACCTGAGCCTCCAGGGAGGGCCTCCATATCTGCGGTTACCTAGTACCGCGCCAGCCTGAGAAGCCTGCGAGACACTGTGCCCAATGCCCTATCAGGGTTCCTAACTCCTGGGTGGCCTGAGATTTTGAGATTCTGTTTTTAGGCAGGTCCTTCCTGAGACACTGTGTCAGACTTTCTGGCACCTTCTGACAGGCTCCAAGGCACCTGGGCTGTCTTAGGAGCCGCCCTGATGCCCCAGAGATACCTGGAGCAGAGCTGGGAGGAGCCACGTAAGGGTCAGGGAGGACAGACGCGTGTGCTTTCATTTCTGGTTCTACTTCTGTTCAGAGATTCTGACAGCCTGAGGCCCACAGTCCGGAGGGAGCCCATGCTTGCTTGGAACCCCCTTTGCCTTTAGTGAGGCATGTGGGTGAAAAGCTACTTTGGTGATGGTTTGGGGAAAGAAGTGGAGACATTGTGGTCTCCTCTGAAGTGCCCTGCTGTCCTGGACTCCACACAAGTGTCCCGTTGACAGTGGCAGTTTCTGAACCCTCGCTTGAGGCTTGCTCTGTCAACAGCACCCTCGCTACAGGCAATCCATTAATCCTCATGTAAGTTTCCTAAAGTAAGTGCCACGATTTTGTTCATTTTTCAGATGATCTAACAGGCCCAGAGAGGCGAAATCCCCTACCCTTGGCACCATACTGACATCACTGATGGAGGCTAGACCGAACAAGCCTCCATGCAGTCTCTCAGATCCGCAGAAAATGTCATTTCATAACCACCATTTGGATCACTGAGAGTTTTGTGTGTGTGGTGGCGGGAAGCAGATGTTTGATTCACCACGAAGACCAGGCTGGCTTGAACTCAGGATCCTCCTGCAATGGCCTCGCGAATGTGGGTGCACAGGTAGGTACCAGGGTCCAGATCATCTGCTTTTTAATTTTAATGCTTAAAGCTGTTACTAGCTATTGATTAGGAATATTTGTCATGGCCAAACTACACAAAGTGTACGAGGTCCTTTGCATGTACTGATTGGGTCAATCCTATGAACCACCACATAGGGTACATATGATTTTGTTGTTGTTGTTGTTTTGTTTGTTTGTTTGTTTTTCCAGACAGGGTTTCTCTGTGTAGCACTGGCTGTCCTGGAACTCATTCTGTAGACCAGGCTGGCGTGGAACTCAGAAATCCTCCTGTCTCTGCCTCCCAAGTGCTGGGATTAAAGGCGTGCGCCACCACTGCCCAGCTGGGTCTATAACTGAGATGGCAGCCTTAGGGAAGCTGGCTAAGTGACAACAGCTGCCATGGTTTTAAACTGCAATCTGGCTGCTCATGGTGGTCATCTTGACTGAAAACAGAGAAGCACAGAGGTCCTCTGTTTCAATAGATGTGGGCTCTGCTCAGGCCCTTTTTTGAGGTCCAGTTCCTGGCGAACAACACTCAAAGCTTAGTTTATTATTTTTGCATGTCACAACACCAGAGACTTGGCTTGGTATTCCAAGTTCCAGATTCCAGCTGCCATGGGCTGAGGTAAGGGTCAGGGATGCCTGTTCATCTCTTCTAACTGACCCCACTGTTAACGTACGGTCCCTGTCTTGTAATCTATGGTCCAACATTTGCCCTTGGGCTAAACTTCGAGCCTGTGAGCCCGAGTTTGAGTCCAGGGAAGGAACCTGCAGGTGGGGCTGGTAGAGGTTTTATCACCAGGTCATTAAGTTCTGAACTTTTAGTTTCCGCCAGTGACCTGTTTAAAGGCAGCTTCCTGGGCTTCCCTCTGAGCGTAGTAGAGAGGCAGCCCTGTACTGTTTTTAAAACGGTCACAGGTTTCTTCATAGTGTGACCCACTGACAGACAAAGGCTACAGACCTCCCTGGTCACGGTTAGAGTCAAAAAGTCACTTGGTTAATCCCTCGTGTTTGGGACGCTGTGTGAGGGTAGAATCCCAGAGGTGTGGACCTAGTCAGTGAGTCCTGGAGACAGTCCTTGGAGCGGCTTGCTGGCTGTGGCCCCCCCTGCTCCTGAGAAGTTCCCAGTGTTCAGTCAGCTGAAACTTCCTCCCTGTTCTGTGTCTGCTCACTGGCCTCTGCTGAGCTTTGACCTGTGTGCTATGCAGGGACAAGACCAGATATGACATAGCAAGACACAATCCCTGGCTGCAAGGGACCGGAATCTAGTTGAGAAGATGGACAGTCAGGAGAGAAATGTTGATGAACCTGAGGTATCTGAAACAGGGGAATGAGGTCGGCTAAGTCCAGGGATGGGAGCCGTGTGTATGTGTGTGTTTGAGTGCATGTATGTACATGTGTGTGCACGTGTGTATATATGTGTATATGTGTGTGCACGTATGTGTATATGTGTGTGTGTGTGTGTGTGTGAGAGAGAGAGAGAGAGAGAGAGAGAGAGAGAGAGAGAGAGAGAGAGAAAGAGAGGGACATGAAGGGTCACTACAGGGGAACCTGGCAAGTGTGGGAGTAAAGAACTGGATTCTCTTAGACAGATGAGTCTATTGTCCAGGATGAAGAAAGGACAGGCAGACTGAGTTCATCCCACAAGCTGACTGTATTCTCCAAGGGACACCTGGACTCTACTCAGGGAAAGGGGGAACCGGTGTGGGCTTGGGGGTGATCACTTATGGGTACCACAACTTGTGAATGTTCGGTCTCTAGCACTGGGATTATAAGCACACATTATGTACATGGTAAGTTTTCTTTATACCAGTTTGGGGCATCAAGTCAGGTCCACACACTTTCAAGGCACTTGATCGCCTGAGCTACTCCTACTTACAGCAACAACAGCAACAACAACATCCAAAAGAACAAAACCAGGCTTGGTAGCTTGGCCTTGAACTCACTTTGTGGCTCAAGCTGGCCTTGAAGTCAACAGTTGTCCTCGTGTGTGCTGAGGTTACAGGCCTGGAATACTGTACCCATAGGAAGCATGGCTTCTATCACAGCCTGGGGCATGTGTGTGCACTTGTACGTGGTAAAAATAGCATATCCTCTTACTTTCTGTTCTATCCAAATCATTTGTTTTAGAGCTGGTTGTAACCCACTAAATTGATTTTACTGCTTTCTAGTAGTTTATGATTCATAGTAAACCAAACAAACTCCAAACACACACACACACACATACACACACACAACCAAATTAACAACAAAAACTGTTTAAGTGGCAGATTCACGGTACAGCCCACTTTTGTTGAGTGGCAGATTCACGGTACAGCCCACATTTGAAGTTCCTTATGCTCACTTACACTTAATACGCAGTGTTTCTCAAAGTGCACTCCAGGTATTACTATCGTTCTCCCACACAGATTGCTCTCCACGGCGGCTCTGTGGGCAAGCACACTGGGGCAATGACACGACACATGGTACCTCACACACCACAGTGTACTCAGCTTTGCCAGCATCCGAGGTCTGTGTTGGTGGAGTTGACCTTCTTTACACATTTTAGCCACAGAGCCACTTTCCATTTGGGCAAGCCCCTGCTCCCTTCCTCCAGGGAACCCCGGTGTATGAGAAAAACCATCAGTCAGGGCCCTGCTGTTTCACTTCCTCCACTGTCCTGCCCACCCTTGCCCCTTCGAGCCCAGGAAGGTCTGTGTGAAATCGGGAGGGAGGGGAGCTGGAACACAGTGACCCTGTTTTCCTACTTCCCACACCAAGAGGCCTGCAGACTTTGGGACCAGTAATTGAACCCATGGCCTCTTGCATGCCAGGCGAGTTCACCGCAGAATTACATCCTCGGTTCCACCCCACCCTTATTTGTTTGAGTCAGGGTCTCACCAAGTTGCCTGGACTGGTTTTCAACTTGGTCCATAGTGCCGTCAGGCCTTAAATTTACAACTCTCCTACCTCTGCCTCCCAAGTAGCCGTGTCAGCAGGCCTGGCTGCACCTTACTTTCTCACTAGAGGATGGGTCTTAGACGTCACTTCCTGTTTGTACACAACGCTTCCTTACTACGGCAGTCTCTGTGTGTGTGTCATGGATGCGTCATTACACGTGGGCAGCCGTCTATTTAGGGATGACCTGGGCTGTTGCCAGGGGTTCTGCTGGGGATGAGGCTGCAGTGAGTAAACCATGCATCTAAGGGACCGAACGTGTGAGTGTGCATGCTACATAACGCCTTACGAGTGATGTTGCTCGCTCAAAGCTCAGCACTTCCTTAGGGCTGGAAGGGCTGTCTGGTGACCTCTGAGGTCCAGCTGGGATCTCAAGAAGAGATCTTTCTTGTTTGATGTTTAATCCCAACCTACTCTACACATTGGCCCAGACCTCAGGAAGCATGGAATGCATTGCTAGTCTGTCTTCGAACAGCTGTTTGATGTCATCAGTGGCAGCTGACAGAAATGGTTTCCTCCAGGGACAGGCTCCCCCATAATTGTCTAACCCCAAGAGGTCAGCCCTGGACACATATGCTTGTGAGCAATGTCTAAATGGGCTCAGAGCAGGTTCTATATAATGCGTGTGTGTGTGCGTG
>NW_022196904.1:184536074-184597604 GCF_008632895.1 Mastomys coucha | reverse complement strand
TTGTGAGCAATGTCTAAATGGGCTCAGAGCAGGTTCTATATAATGCGTGTGTGTGTGCGTGTGTGTGTATGTGTGTGTGTGTGTGTGTGTGTGTGTATGTACAGTCAAAAAAAGAAAAGGCTGGGCCTTTTCTTTTTTTACTTAGACTGGGCATGGGAGGAGTTGGAGGGAGGAGAGGGAGGCGGTGGGTTATGTGCAGGGTTTATCTATGAAGCTGTTAAGAAAAAAAACCCTGTTAAATACAAGCAGAATGTCACCCCCAGCAACTGTTTGGCCTAGCTATTCATGTGCCCAAGTCCATCCCTTCCCCTCCTCTTTGTAAATTGAGCCTCTGAGCCCCACAGTTCCGATATGTCCTCAGTGGCTTTCTCAGAGGTGAGTCAGGGCTTCTGTGAGGGTTATTACTATTTAAAAAAAAAAAAAAGAGTATTTATGTTGTCCACGTTGGCTTTGAACTCATGGTCCTCCTGCCTCAGCCTCCCTACTGCTGAGATGATAGGCATAACAGGTATGGACCACTACATCAACTGGGCCACCATGCCCAACTTGGCATTTCCTTGCAAAAATAATGACGTATTCTTTTATCGCAAGACCAGCAATCCCATCTTTTGGTATTTTCTGAAATGAACTAAATGTTTACATCCACACTGGAGCTTGCCCATCTGTGTTTATAGCAGCTGTAGTCCTCATTGTACAAACCTGGAAGAAAATTAAGTCTCGCTAAATGAGCTGAAGAATAAATTGTTGTGTATCCAGAGAATGGAATAGTATTCACCTCTGAAAGAAATGAGCTATTTGTCCATGAAAAGACCTGGGGGAAGCACACATTCATAGTGCTGAATGGAAGATGCCAATCTGAGAAGGTTCCGTACAGTGACGCCAGCCCTGTGGCCTCCTGGGACAGGCAGGGTTATGGAATCACTAGAAGAATCAGTGTGGCTGCCAGGGATTGTGGGGCGGAGGGTTACATGAAGCCCAGGGAATTCTTCCGGCTGTGATGCTGTCGTGTCTGATGTTCCAGTGGTGCATACCTGACCAACACCAAAGCCATAACACCAACCATGAGCCCCAGTGTATCCCTCAGAGGGTGATAGTATGTCGATGTAGTCCCATCAAGGGTAAGGAATGGGCCGCTCTGGATGGGACATTGGCAGTGGCAAGTTGTGCAGGAGCCATGTAGGAAATCTTGGTACCTTCTGCTCAGTTTCGTGGACCTTGGGCTGGGTGTAGTGGTGTACATCAATAACCTCGGTAGAGGTAGCAGGATCGTAGCAAACTCAGGGCCAACCTGGTCTACACGGTGTCAGTCGGGCTACCCAACAGTATCTCATCTCAGAAAAATGGAAGTAATTTAAAAACGTTTTTAATTAAAAATTTTAATAGGGGCTTTAATAAATGTGAGCCATATATGTAACTTTTTGACAGCAAAGTTTGAGATATAGCTCAAATTTACAAGTAACTTACCTCCTAACCTTTTACCTTCCAGTGGATTTTAGTACACTCAAAAGGTTGCACAGCCATCATCTTGGTCCTAAACCATTCCCATCACCCCAATTGAAATCCCACGTCCGTCCGTCCGTCAGCAGTCTCTCTACCCCTATGCTGTCCTTGCTCTGGTAACCACACATCTCCTTGTAGTTCTAGATCTAGATCTGCATCCATGTGACTGACATCGCACATGGATGCAGAGGTGGGGAGGACCATGCCAGGCAGGACCCCATAGACACTTATCCAAACTCTTGGATGTTATTGAAGTCTCTCATGTACAATGGGTTAAATCTGCATATAACTTACACATATCCCTGCCCCTGCATACTCTAATCATATCTATGTTAATTATAATGCCCAAGATATTGTTGATGCTTATAACCTTAAACCTTTGTTCCTTTTTCTTTTTGGAAGCAGTGTCTGCTACACTGTCCAGAGTAGCCTCAAATTACGACCACTCCCTCCTCCACCTCCAAGTGCTGGATTGCATACCAGCAGCGCAAGTTTACACCTGGTAGCACAAGCTTAGCCCCGTGTTTCCTTCCAGGGTTTTCTTGAGGTAGCTCTTAAGCTTAGAGCTTTGATCACCTGTGTTAATTTTTCATACGGTGCAGAGGTATATCCGGTTTCGGCCTTCAGTGCCGTGGCTCTCTGTTTGCCCCAGATCGGTTGCTGAAAGATCTTCTTTCCTTGTGGAACAGTCCTGGCACCCTGTTGAGAATCAATTACCCCAGCTGTGCGGCTGATTTCTGGCTGCCTAGCCCAATCCAGTCGATCTGTGGGTCTGCCTGTCTGTCTGTCTATCGGTAGGTCAGTTCACACGGTTCTGAGGACCGTCGCTTCTAGTAAGTTTTACGTTTGGAAAATGTGTGCCCCTCTGTGTTTCTTTTCTATGCTTTTGTTTGTTTGCTCGGCTAATCTGCGTTCCTCAACTTTCCACATTAATTTCAGGATCAGCTTCTGGACGACTGCAAAGAAGTCAGGTGGGCATTTTGCATTGAACTCATACATTATGACAACGAGCTATAAGGAAGTGTTGCTGTCTTCCAGTTCCTTCCAGTGTCTACACGAGTCTTTGTAGCCATGGGTTGGCTTTCCATTCATTTGGGCCTTTAATTTCTTTTAACATTTTCCTGCCCAAAGTGTATACTACGATTGCATTTATTCCTAAGCATCCTATTCCTCTTGATACTATTTAAGTAAAACTTTTTCCATGTTCAGTTTTGGACTTCCTGTTGGATGTAGAATGCATTCTGTTAGCTCTTGTGTCCCAAAGCCTTGCTAGACATACCCATTAGCTCTGGCATCCTTTTTGGGGGGTTGGGGTTGGGTGATGGAGGGTTCTTAGAACCTTCAGTGTAAAAGATCACTTGTCTATGTAGACAGACATGCAGACATAAATAGAAATGCTTGCACTCTTTCTTTGTCAAGCGGAGCACCTTTCCCTTACTGTGTCCTCTTAGCTTCCCTGCCTTGACCCTCTGCTGTAACACTTATCAAAAGTGTCTCGAGCAGACAGCCGGCATTTGTGTGTGAGCTTAGGGGCAAGCTTTGTGGACTTCGCCATTGTGACTTTGGTTGTGTACTGTGCTGTTTTAAAATTTCCTAGGAACCGTATTTAAAAAAGGCAAAGATCATTATAACGGCAAACGATGCCATTATAGTTCATTCAAGCCAGGATATCATTCCTATATCGCTAATATTAAAAGTCACTACTTTGTTTGCACATCAAGTCTTTGAAACATGGCCATGTATTAGACTCTCAACATGTCTCCATTCAGAGTCTACACTTTAAGTGCTGGCTCCTTCCACATCAGACAGCACCTGTCTAGAATATGTCTGGCTCAAGACAGTAACATATTCTATGTATTTATTGAATACTTAACACGGCCCAGGTACTTAGGCTCTATGCAGTCTCAACAGTGACCATGTAAGGCGATGGAGCATCTAGACTCAGCGGTGACCATGTAAGGCGATATAGCATCTAGACTGATGATTTTGCCCGAATCATCTAGTAAGATGAGCACAGCTGGGCTTCTAACCTGGGAAGCCAGACTTCAGAGCTAGGACGCTATTTTGTTTTTCAAGAATTTCAACCAGATGTGGTAGTGTACACCTTTAATCCCAGCACTCAGGAGGCGGAGGCAGGCAGATCTCCGTGAGTTCCAGGCCAGCCTGGTCTTCAGAGCCAGTTCTGAGACAGCCAGAGCCACATACTGAGAGACCTGTTTCAAAACAAACAGAAGAATTTCATTATAGGGTTTATTAAATAAAGTTTAAGTAGACTATACTGGTTCTCTGAGAAAAAATTTCTTAAGAGATACATTAACAATGTGGAAAATGTTTCTATCTTCCCCTGCATTGTTCATGCTCTCCTCTCCCCCGCCTTCCTCCCCACTTCTCCCATCTTCATTTTAAGATTTTATGGAGGAGAAAATAACTTCTGTAAACTTCTCACCTGGTTCTAGTAACTGATTAGCCAGCACACATCCGACAGACTGTGTTACATCCCATCCCAGGAAGGGCTCTGGAGGCCCCACTCTTCCCCAGGGACCATTGAGACTTGATAATGGCGGAGAGAAGGGAGGTCACATTCATCCGTGTGACCACTGATAGGTTGTCCTTACTCTGGTAATAGCTTCCCGCCGACACTCGTGCAGGCAACCCTAACTAAGCTCAGTGGGACACACATGTACACACACACATACACTAACATACACCTACACTAATATACACACCAACACACATACACACAGAGGCACATACACACTTATATATATCCACACACACTCACACACAAATTTTCACACACAGTAACACACAGAGGCACACATACTTGTAATAAACTCACACACACGCTCATACACACATACACATTCACACACACACTACTACACATGTATACGCAGAGGCACACACATACTTATATATACTCACTCACACATTCACACACTCTCATATACTCATACATGCCCACACACACATTCACAGTTACATATTCACACACAGCTACTCAGACACACACATTCACACACTCTCACACACACTAACACACATACACACACTCACATATTCACACACTCACACACAGGGACTTGCTGAGAAGGAGAGGGGGTTTCATCAGGAGAGGGAGTGGGAAGGAGACAGAACAGGGACCAAGAAGCATGAAAATTCATTATAAATGCAGAAGAAACTGTCAAAGAATACAGAATTAAATAAATTTAAAAACTACAAAGTTTAAAATCTACTAAAGAAAATAAAAAATCAGACTCCTTAACATAATCTTCAATCTTTTGATATATGATAGAATTTCTTTTCTTTTCTTCTTTCTCTTCTTCTCTTTCTTTTCTTTTCTTCCCTTTTCTTCTCTTTCTTTTCTTTTCCAAGTCAGAGTTTCTCAGTGTCCTAGAACTCTATCTGTAGGACAGGCTGGCCTTGAACTCAGAGATCATCTTGCCTTTGCCTCCCTCATGTTGGGGCTAAAGGTGT
Organism: Mastomys coucha; assembly: GCF_008632895.1. Taxonomy (NCBI): domain Eukaryota; kingdom Metazoa; phylum Chordata; class Mammalia; order Rodentia; family Muridae; genus Mastomys; species Mastomys coucha. The sequence goes on along the minus strand of NW_022196904.1, from coordinate 184,592,627 downwards.
GTGCCACCACAACTGGGTAATATATAGTTAATTTTTTGGTTTTGATAGTAGAGTTATTGAGGCCTAGTTTGAATTTCATGATTTCACAGAGTCTCACCATTCAGCCGTATAGGGTTTCATCATCTCAGGGAGTGGGTGGTCATCACATTTCCCGGCCCTTCGTAATACCTACCTACTTCCTGTTTCTGTGTGATTGCTGATCTCGGCACGCCATGGAGGTGAAGCCAGGCGAGATGTGGTCCTTTGGGACCTGCTTCCTTCACTTAGATGTTTCCAAGGTTCTTCTGTGCTCAGTATGTATCCAGACCTCGTCCTGATGGTGGCACCCGTCCTGCAGATGGTCCACCTTTGGTTTGTTCAGTCATCCTGTGATACACATTGCTTTATTTTCCTTTTTAAATAAGATTTGTTTTATTTTTATTTATATGTGTGTCTGTGCGCCATGTGTGGCCATGAAGACCGGAAGAGGGGGTGGGATCCCATGGAGCTGGAGTTACAGGAGACCATGAGCTGCCTGACACGGCACTGGGAACCAAACTCTATCATCTGGGAGAGTATCTTCACTTTTAGCTGCTGGACCATTTCTTCTGCTTTCATTTTTTAAAGGGTTTTTATTTGGGAATTTGTTTTGCTTTTTTTTTTTGAGACATAGTCTCTCACTGCATAGCCTAGGCTGTCTTAGAACTCAGTCCTACTGCCTCATTCTCTCAAGTGCTGGGGTTACAAGAGACACTGAATGGATATTGTGTGTGTGTTAGGACTACAGACAGATGAGGGACAGACTGGCATACTCTTAAGAACACATATGGAGGCCAGTGGATGATGTCAGGTGTCTCCCTCTGTCTCTCTCTACCTTCTTTAATTAATTTATTTATTTTACTTTCTCATTTTTTCTCACTTTTTAAAAAATGACAAATATTCCTGATTTCTTCTGATCAAAAGCTCTTTGAGACAATTCCATCAGCCTTAGCCAAATGGAGAAGAGAATCCTCTAACTCGCCTGTCCTGTGAATGGCCCCACAAATGGCATAGGTATTAAACTGCCCATTAAGCCGGCCTCCGGTCCTGTCAACCTTGGCCACATTCGTCTGGATGGGTTCTTGGTCCTTGGCACGATGCAGTTGCTGGAGGACCTCTTCTGAGGCACGTACAGGTCCACACACTCGCTGGCATCGTTGTTGCATGCTGAGGCCCTGACTACTCACTGGTCTGGTGGCAGTGCAGAGAAGTCTCTACCTTCTTTTTGATCAAGGATTTCTCACTGAACTCACAGATCACCATTAGGGCCTCACTGGGTGGCCACTGAGCTCTGAGGACCCGCCTGTCTCCACATTCCAACACCAGGGTTCCAGGCACAGCCCTGCTTCTATGTGAGACTTAGGGATATGAACTCAGGTCCTGGCGCTTGCACAGAGCGTGCTCTCGGCTGCTTTATTGGGTCCTTATTACGTATTGTTGAATGAGGGAGACAACCAGCCCATCTCTTCATGGCCAGTGGATATTCTGGGTGACGAGGCAAAGCAGCCACAGCATGTTAGCACGGAGCTTCAGCGAGACCACTGTGTGTCCCCAAGGACTGACCACCATGTGTCCCCAAGGGCTGTGGCCTCCTTGCCGCCCGAGGCACCTGAGGATCAAGTGCAGATAGATGCCCAGGTCCTCCTCCTGGAGCTTGATGATGCAGGGAAGATGGGCTCTAAGAATCTATATCTCACTTCTTTACTTATTTGACAGGGTCTCACTATATACAGCCCTGGGTGGCCTGGAACTTATGTAGACTGGGCTGGCCTTGAACTCTGCCTCCCCAGTGCTGGGAATGAAGGCATGTGCCACCACACATAGCCTAGGAATTTGTATTCACTTTGCCACACAGCCAGTGCCTACCAAGGAGGTTGAACTTGTCAGTGGCAATAAGACCTGGTTGAGCAGCCACAGCCCTGCTGGGGACTAAATGTCACATGGCAGCAGGAAAAAGAGGAATAAGCAGGACTCAGCGTGAACATACTATATTTTGTGTAAACTCACACACGTGGCACTTCACTTGATCTTCAAAACAACTGTCCTAGAGGAAGGTGTTTATTTGTTTGTTATTTGTAGACAGGGTCTGACTGTGTAGCTTGGGTAGCCTTGAACCCACAATCCTCAAGGGTGCTGGGATTACAGGCATGCACCGTCACGCCCAGCCGAAGAGAAAGGTTCTCTTAATTAGTCCTTCCTTACAGTTGAATAAACAGAGTCTGCAGGGAGAAGGTTGTACGGGGTCTCGAAGCTCCCGGCTGGCTGCAAGCCAGGACAGGCTCTGCTCCCCGCCTTCCTATCCTTCCCAGCCTTGAACCTCTCCTGTAAGTCACGTGGTAGCTATAAGGTCCAACAAGAAAGGAGTAAGACAGACACACTTGGTGGGTGTGTGGTGTAGATGGACTCAGAGTGGGGCATGCTGGGAGAAGAGTCAAATTAGGGGTAGAGGTCACTATGGCAGGGCCTTTGAACGATTCCTAAGCCCCGCACTGACCTGCTGAGCACACACTCCTTTATTTATCACGGGCGCCTGAACCAGCTCACGGGCGCCTGAACCAGAACTCGGCGCTGCTTGCATACTTGCCCCCAAGATGCTCTTCCATGCTCCCAGGGGAGTCAGAATCAGCGACCGGCTTTCAAATCAGAAGGAACTGATTTTGCACGCAGCACCTCATTGAGATAACATTTCAGTGATGAAACCCAGACTGGGAGATATCAAATAGCTTGCCTGAAATCACACAGCAAATAAAGTTACAAGACTGAGATTCGAATCTTGTTTCTGTCTTTCTCAAAACTCACATGCTGATATCTGGCATTGACTGTGATGGTGTTTGAAGGTGAAGCCATTTCGAATGTGATTAGGTCATTGAGAGCAGAACTCTCAGGCTGGGATTGGTGCCTGCTAGAAAAGAGGGGAGTGGGGAGGAAGGGAGGTAGGGGGAGGGGAGGAGGGAGAGGGAGAGGGAGCACTCGAGCAAGCGCACTCAGTACCACAGCAGACCTTGGCTGAGTGAGGAAAAGACCCTCTTCAGTCTCTAGTTCTATAAGGAAGAAGTTTCTGGGGCTGAGGATGTGGCTCAGAGGAGGAGTACATGCTGTACTTAACTTGCGGGACCCTGGGTTCATTTCTCAGCGCCTCAAAAATAAACTCCAAAGCTGTGTACTTTAGAACAGAGGTTTCTGTTTATAAGCCACTCAGCTTGGAGCGTTTACTCATAGTGCCCGGAGCAGACCAAGGTGCTTGTAGCTCAGTGCTTTCTCTACCTGGAGGCGGGGAGTTGATCCGGGAGAGCTCTGATGGAAGCTAACTAACCATCATTGTCGGGAGTGAGCGTGCTCCCGAGTGTCTGCCCCCAGCCCACTCCCAGCCCTATTTACAGCAATGCCAAGCCCCTGGTTAACACATCCCGGTCTTATTCCTGAGGAACCTCTCTCAGGGCAGCTTTGCATGATTCTAATAGATCGCTCAGAGACAAAGGCAACAACTTAAAAGGGTTGGTTTATCACCTCAGTGGGCCTCTTTTCAATAGGCCCAAGGGGACCAGGAAACCATCAAAAGCTGAGGCTGGGAAACCCAGCTTCCTGTGTCTGGCCTCAATTCCCCACCACCACCACCACTATGACCACTTAAAATAAGCTCAGTTCATGCTAGCCCTGCCCCCCAGAGCCGCTCTTCTCCTGATTCGGTCTCTGGATTTCCTGTTGATCCTGAAGGTTGTTTTCATTTCACAGCCTGTAAGTTCTGTTCATAGCCCACTGGGTACTTCCCCAGCTTAGGAGGAAATAGTGTCTAAGGAAGAAGGCAAAGAGAAGATGAAGGCGGAGATCAGCAGGCGACAGAGGGCCCACCCTCCCTTTGTCCTCTCCCCATCCCATTTTGCTCACCGGTATGGCTGCCCCAGAGAGCTATGGTCCAGACTGCCAGCCTGGCCATGCTATGGACGAACGCGCACACTTCGCACACTTTTCCCCACTGACGGTTGTAAGTGTGTGCCAGCTCTGGGGGCGGGGGGGGGGGGGAACAGTCCACAGGACCCAGGATCTTTGGGGAGATTGATAAGAAATGTCTTTTTTGTTGTTTTAATAGATTTCTATTTACTCAGAACTGAGGCAAATTAATTTCGATAAAAGAATAGAACACCTTAAATTCAGATGAGATCGATGGGTGGGCGAAGAATCCACGAGCATGAGCTGCAGAGTGTGGCTCCATCAACCGACTTTTCTCAAGTTGGCCCGCTTGGAATGAGTGTTCTAACTGGGTTCTTTTGCATGCCACTTTCTGGAAAGTACCCTAGTTAGTAATTAATTCCTTGGAGATTGATTACTGTTGGAATAATTACTAAGACCTGGAAAAGTCCCTTTAAGCTTCACAGAAGGTGGTCATCTGGCCGTGTTTGGGAGGATTTCGTTGTTGTGTTGCTTGTTTGTTTATTAGGCAAGGTCTCATAATGTAGCCTTAGTGGTCTAGAACTTGCTACGTAGACCAGGCTGGCCCTGAACTCAGAGATCCTCCTGCTTCTTCCTCACAAGGGTTGGAATTAAAGGGGTGGGCCACCACACCCAGCACCTCTGGAAGTTTTTAGGTGTACCAGGTCCCCTGGCACACCTGGCTGAGGCCATGGTTCTTGGTTGGCAGGCTGACTGTTTCGAAACGTAGACTGCCAAAAGTGAATGTACCTTTTTCCTGTCAAGGTCAGGCCAGGCTCCACAGGGACTCAGCAGAGCCCTGGGCTTAACTTTTCCTTCACCCGTTGCTGCATCTGCTGAAGCGGCTTAGGGGCTGGTGGGCTTTGTAGCATCCCTCAGAAGCACAGGAGACATTTCCGCTTCGCTGATTCCCTCCTTTGTACAATGAGCACTTGTTAAGAGTCAGGCTCATCGCCGGGCGGTGGTGGCGCACGCCTTTAATCCCAGCACTTGGGAGGCAGAGGCAGGCGGATTTCTGAGTTCGAGGCCAGCCTGGTCTACACAGTGAGTACCAGGACAGCCAGGGCTACACAGAGAAACCCTGTCTCAAAAAAACAAACAAACAAACAAAAAAACCAACCAACCAAACAAACAAAAGAGTCAGGCTCTGGGGTCTCTGTGACCTTTCTGATCAAAAGGAGAGGTGACTTCTGGAGTCGTAAGGCCTCCAGACCCTCTTGAGGATTCCCATCCTCTGGGTCTTGGGTGACCGCAAGGAGTGTGTTGCTCTTCTGTTTCTTATGATCAAATGCTTAGTGAGTGGCAACCTAAGGAAGATGGGGTTCATCTTGGCTCACAGTTTGAGGGTACTTTCCACGCTGGTGGGAAAGGCATGGTGATACACCTGAGGTAGCCCATCAAAGCCACAGTCAGGAAGCAGAGATGAACACTGGTGCCCAGCTGACGTTCTTTGTTCAGTTTGGGACCCAGCTTCACCGAAGGTGCTGCTCACGGTCAGGGCGGAGCTTCACACTTAAGAATTTCTAGAAACATCTTCATAGATGTGTTTCCGTGCTGATTCTAAATCTAATCACGTTGATAATAGCGATCGACCCACAAGGGTGAACTTGGCTGTTCTTTAAGGCCCTTTAGCCCTTATTAGCTTTGCCCTCAGAGCTCTGGCTGTTGAACAGTCCAAAGGAAAGCAGTTTTCTAGGTCTTGAAGAGGGATTGATAGATCTCAGTCTCCACATTCAAACAGAGACTGGACAAGAATACAGTAAATGCTGATGTCCCTGGAGCCCCTTACTGAGACTGAACACTGCTGTGTTCCATTCTCTTAACTTCTGCCCCCTAGATTGTGGGTTCTTGGCTACATTGTGAGCCAGGTGGGAAGCAGGCAGGATGACTTCTTATTCTTTCAGCTTATAAGTCACACAGCTTGGGGTTGGGGGTTTAGCTCAGTGGTAGAGGGCTTGCCTAGCAAGCACAAGGCCCTGGGTTCGGTCCTCAGCTCTGGGGGAAAAAAAATCACACACCTGATATTTGTTTACTGTATGAAGACTTTAGAATGTTCAAATAGACTCTCCCAACCCCACCACCCCCTGGCTTATGAAAGGATAAATGTATCCATGATGCCCCAGAAAAGACTTTTGATATCTCCCCCCCCACACCCCTGTCCCCCGGGCAGACTACACGAGCACACATGCTCACACAATGCATGCACACACTCACGCACATCTGCACACGCACATGCTCAGGCATACACATTTATACATATGCATGAATGTGCACACACTCACACACCCCTAGCATGGGATCAAATGCTCTGTTTTGAGTTCCATAACTTCTTTGTTGCTATTCATCAACTCTTTTAAAAAAAATTATTTATTTACTTACTTTGTGTATATAAGTACACTGTAGCTGTCTTCAGACACACCAGAAGCTACCATGTGGTTGCTGGGAATTGAACTCAGGACCTCTGGAAGAGCAATCAGTGCCCTTAACCGCTGAGCCATCTCTCCAGCCTGCTATATGTCAATTTTAAAAGGTTTTCACATCAACCTTTTGTACCACTGGTAACACCTGTCGTTTTCTCTCCTATCATGGGCACGTAGGTTATCTCTTTCACTTTCTTGAGATAAACTCATACACTGACACTCAGATTGCTCTCCAGCTGGTTTTGAGCCACATACAGACTGGATACAGGAGCTAGTGAGCCTGTGCTTGTTGGAGTAGTCCTTCGTGGATACCAACAAAAGAGTTTTCCTCTCTGAAATTCACACACACACAATACCTAGCTCCCCACAAGACATGGAGCCAGATCCAGCTACCATGCCTGGAGCGGTGGAAGGCTGTGGAAAGACAGGGACACTGGAAGAGGTGACAGCAGAAAGAGAAGGTCATGGGTTCAAGGGCAGGGTGGATCTGGATGGTACGGGCTCATCCTTGACCTGATCAAGGTGGGATGCTCATAGCACATGCAAGTGCTTGGCACATACCCTGCTTATGGCAGATGCCCCCCTGTCCACAAGAGCTTGGTGAAGTTATGCCAAAAAAAGAGCCCGTGTAAAGGCCTAGGTGACAGAGCAAGGAGCTTCAGTGGGGGGACTGGGTGGCAGTGTGGACATAAAGCCAGGAGGCAGGCAGGACCAGGTCACCCTTGACTACCTGGTGTGGAAAGGAGGTTAGGTTTCATTTCTTTGCTACGTCACAGGGCCATGAGGCCACAGTGAGAGGGCTGTAAGTGTGTTTGCAAGAGCTCCTTCTCTAGCTGAGGCTGGGTGGCAGGACCCAGACTGGGCGCAGTGAGGGGAATGGGGGTGGGGGTCCAGAGTGGGCATGAGAGGGGTGCCAATGAATTCATTGTTTAAATGATTCAGGTGAGCAATAGGGAACATAGACTAGGCCTTGACAATGGCCAGGAAAAGGCGCCAAAGGGAGATTTCAGAGATATCATTACAGGGTTCAGTGGCCTTATGACCTCTGAGTTATGGTCCTAGAGCACCTCCCAAGATTAGAGGGAGGGACAGTAGGTCTGACTCCACACACACATCCTTCATTTTCCCACATACAGATGAGGGAACCTGGGCCGAAAGAAATCGGTTCTCTCTGGGAAGGACTTAGCTGCATGCTGCCTGGGATGGGCCTGGAAAGAGAGGAGAAGTTTTGGGTAGCTGAGAAGGTGTGGGCTTCAGTGGGCCAGGCAGAGGCAAGAAGGCCTCTCCAGGGATTGGAGGAGAAGCAACAGAGGAACAATTTTTCCAGAGAGAGTGGGCATGTATCAGGTCCTGTCTCTTGTTCAGACTATGAAGTATGGTAAAGAGACAGGAACAGGAGGAGAGGTGGTACAGGGACCCAGTTCTAGAGCTCTTTCCTCCTCACTCTGTCTTCTTCTGGGGGCCAGACTCAGAAGTATGGGTCCCAGGACAAGTGTTTGAGGCTAGACAGCCCCCAAACAGCCCTGAGCTCTTTTAAGCTCTGATATCAGCAGGCTTGTAGGGACCTCAGGCCCTTGGTCAAAAAAAAAAATTTGAGAGACTACCTGGTGCTTCCTTACCTCATAGGAGGGGATGAGCTGAGGGATAGCACGGACAGGACATACGATTCGCCTAAAGTGGGAGCTTGGGACTTCTCTCTTGGTCCCTGGGAATGGCGACATTCAGAGTGGAGTACCGAGCCGTGAGGCTATGGAAGGAGAAAAACCAAGCTTGATGTACTGGCTGGTTCTCTATGTCAACTTGACACACTGGCTGGAGTTATCACAGAGAAGGGAGCTTCAGTTGGGGAAGTGCCTCCATGAGATCCAGCTGTGGGGCATTTTCTCAATTGCCCCTTGTGGGTGGTGCCATCCCTGGGCTGGAAGTCTTGGGTTCTATAAGAGAGCAGGCTGAGCAAGCCAGGGGAAGCAAGCCAGTAAGGAACATCCCTCCATGGTCTCTGCATCAGCTCCTGCTTCCTGACCTGCTTGAGTTCCATGCCTGACTTCCTCTGGTGATCAACAGCAATGTGGAAGTGTAAGCTGAATAAACCCTTTCCTCCCCAACTTGCTTCTTGGTCACGATGTTTGTGCAGGAATAGAAACCCTGACTCAGACACTTGTCTCCACCATTTTCCTCAGGCCACACCTCCTTCAGTGCTCATTAGCCTTTGTCTGCCAGGCCCTGCTCACTTGGCTTAAAGTTAGCAGAGGCCCAGATGGCGACATGTAGGAGCCATGGGGATTTCTCCCAAGACCTCAGCCCCTGCCCCTCCCAATGCCTTGCCCCAATGAACTCCTGCCCCTTTACCACAGACCCGGAGTCTTTATTCTGATTGCTATCTGTCAGTTAGCCAGCCCCAGTACCCAGCACACAGAAAGACGGCCATCCGCGTGTGGTAGTCCCCACCCTTCCCCACGCCTCTTTCCTCTGGGCATGGGGAAAAGAGAAAAAGAAAGAACAGAAGTCTGCGGTGTCCTTTTCCAGCTAAAATGGCCATGGCTGTGGTCTCTGTAGTAATCTCGGCTCCTTCCCCAGCCCAAGATCGAGCCCCCAGGTGGAGGTCACGGTGAGAATGAGGGCCGCCTGGTAGAGGCCTGTGGTGAGGGGTGCTGCCGAGACCGCGGGCACGGGCTTGGCTGTCTCGGGCACGGTTCATTGGATGACTCAGGACCTGGCTTAGTTACCTTTCTGGGCAAAGTGTTACAGGTGTGTCAGTGGCACTACCTGAGTGAGGGCAAGGCTTGGCCCGGTCTCTCCCTGCCCAATTGGAGACTTCCAGCCACCACGAAGAACGAAAGTGGAAGAGGAAGGAGACAGGAAGACGCCGTGGTGGGGGTGGGGACAGCAGGTAGGCTCCAGGAAGGGTCTCGCCTCACAGGGGCTTTTAACTGACATCAGGATGCCTGGGGTTGGGACAACAGAGTGCCAGGAATTTGGCTCACATTTCCTTCTGTCCCAGTGTGGATACCATGAGGAAGATAGCTCATCCCCACTTCACAGCCCAGAAAACTGAGCACAGAGGACATTTGCCTGAGGCCACGAGGCTGTCTCAGAGCAGGGCTTATGGTTCCAAAGGTCACCTACTTCGAAGCCGCAGCCTCTGCCTTGCTATCCTCTGGAGGCAGAGTCTGTCCGGTCTAATCGCAGCCCAGGGCACCTGGCACCCAGCACCCTCTTACTAGGCTGGGCTCTGCTTCCTAAAGGACACGCACCCGATTTGTTCTGGAAAAGCTTGTCTTGCTTCAGGGAATCACATGGGCCACCCAAGCAGCTTCCAGGGTGAGAGGGCACTGCACTGCCCCTGTATCTGGGGTGGGGGAATGCAAGGAGGCAGGGCAGAGATGCAGAAGGGCAAGAAACGGGGATGATGGGCACAGAAGCGATGACTCCTCTTAGAGACATAGTGGCTCATGGGACTCAGGAACCAGGGACAGCAGACTTAGAATTCCCACCCCACTTAAATCATGGCTTGGGCACAGTGTTCAATCTCTGTGGGCCTGCAGGTCATCACTCATGCTCAGGGTAGGTGGTCATAGCCCGACACCGTCATAGTCACGGGCCAGATGTTCCTGTGCTCCTGCCTTTGCCATCCTGAGGCCACTTATCATTCCCATCCACTCTACCATTAGGCAGCCTCTCCAGAGCCACATGGCACTCTTTCAGGGGCCCAGGGTGACTTGGTAAAAGGCCACTGTGCAGGGGTTGGTTCAGGGGCTCACAGCACAGACTGGCACTGACTGGCGCTGGCCACCAGGAAAGATCTAGACTCACCCTGCTCTACCCATCAATGTCATAAGTCCTGGAGCTCCAAGGAAGGGGCCACGCCAGCTGTGAGGAAAGTGGAAGGTCAGTTCTAAATTGCAGGCTTTAAAGCCAGGATGAAGGTCTGATGCAGCCAGTCAGAGGTAGGTTTATAGACATGGTCACTCCCAGTCTCCCTGTACTCCATGAAGGGTGGCTCTGGCCCATCCCATAAAGTGCCTGCTGGGATGGGCAACTTGCCCAAAAACTTATAGGTCTCATATCCAAACCAACCAAGACCCAATTACTCTACAGGGCTAGAGCCTGAAGCCTGTCTCTGCTCCCCTTTACTCTTCCACCCAGAGAGGACCTTAAGCCACACCCAGAGACAGCTCTGGCTGGTAGCCAGGTCATCTTTGGCAACCAATGGATGTCAGAAGTCTTAAGTCTCCCCTAAGTATCGCATCGCATGGTTTATCTCCTCACAGGTAGTGAGTGTTCTTCCTATCAGCTACTTTGGTAAACCGACCTTCTTCATTTTGCCTGCCTGTCCCAGGAGCAAGATTAATAGGTCAGTAGACAAGCTTCTTATTTAGGCTCCAGGTCCAACAAGAAGAGTCTAGGCCTTTCGGGCTTTTGTTTTGTTTTGTTTGTTTTTTGAGACAGGGTTTCTCTGTATAGCCCTGGCTGTCCTGGAACTCACTCTGTAGACCAGGCTGGCCTTGAACTCAGAAATCCACCTGCCTTTGCCTCCCAAGTACTGGGATTAAAGGTGTACGCCACCACCGCCCAGCAGCCTTCCAGTTTTGAATTCAGGGGAAATTCTCTGTGCAAATACATGTGCCTTCGATGAGTACCAGTGGAGAATACTGGTGATTCCCCAGGTGTGAGCCTTGGCAGAATGGAGAGTAGGTGACAGAAACATTTGTTTCCAGGAGGATGGGACTGCCACTGCAGAAAGGAGGTAGAAGTGGGAAGTCAGCCTTGCTTTCTGGTCCCCAGACACTAAGCTGACACTGGTGAGAGCTAGCCCTATCCTGGATCAGCTCCATCTCCCAGCTGAGAGGACAGGCAGCTACCTCTAGAAGAAACACTGCAGTGACTATGGACCCGTGCAGAGTGGGGAGAAATCTATATTTGGAAACACACACGAGTTGGGTGGGTGGTTCCCTGGCCTTATCAGGTGTCCACAGTACAGCAAGGCACCAGGACTGGTGGGATGTCCTATCTCCACTCTGCTGGACTTGGCTCTGTCCCCATACAAGGGAGGAGGGCCTTGTCCTCTTATACCTCTGGGCTCAGCATCAGTCTGCTCTGTTGACCCTATAGGCTTCCATGCTACCAGCAGCCATAATGAGGGGCTGGATGCTTTCCCAAGCCAGGGGTTAAATGAGGCAGATATGGGGTAAAAGACGACACAGAGGTACAGCTGGAGGGACACTCCACACCCGTGTGATCTGTGTGTTAGAAGCACAGCAAACAGCTCTGTTAGAACTCATTTGCCTTCATATGCTAATCTCATTTCTCACTGGTGGCAGAATGGCCTTGGCTTAGAGAGTCAATGCAGTAAGTTCTTAGGGATTCTCTGTTTTGCATTGAGGATGGGGAGGGGACCTTGGGTTGCTGTAGATAATGTGCTCCTCTGTCACTGGTTATGACCTCGAGCAAGCTCTTCCTCCTCTCCAGAGCTCCACTTTCCTTATTCTAAGAGTCCAGCCCCACCATGGATACCAAGTACACGGCAAACACCCATGATTCAAAAGAGATCTTGCCTAGAGTGCCTTCCCTGCACTCTGCGGTCACCTAACGTCACTAATTGATGGTCTGAATGAGAATGGCCCCATGGGCTCATGATGAATCCTTAGCCATGACACAGTGGCTCTATTTGAAAGGATTAAAAGGATTAGGAGGTGTGGTCTTGTTGGAGGAGGTGTGTCCCTGGGGGTAGGCCTAAACTTCATGTGTCTCCGCCTACAGATGAGAATGCAGCTTTCAACCACTGCTCCCACTGCTTGCTTGTCGCCAGGCTCTCCACCAGGATGATGGACTAAACCTGTGAGACTGTGGGCAAGGCCCAGTCAAGTACTTTCCTTTATAGGAATTGTCTTGGTCATGGTACCCTTTCACAACAGTAGAACATCAGCTAAGACAGACACTAATCCTCTGACATGCTTCTCTCCCAAGGTAAAAATTAATGTGTCTAGGGGGACTAGGTGGCTTGCTTATCTGTCCTCTCCTTTCTGTTTTTCCCCATTTGAGATGGGATCCTTGCTATTTTGACCAGATTGGTTTCCAGCTTATAGGCTTAACTTCTCCTCTTACCTGCATCTCTAGGGTAGCAGGGGCTACAGGTGTGTACGGCCACAGCCAGCTCGAGGTCTTGTTATGGAAGCTCAAGCTAGCCTCCTGAATGCTGGGATTACAGGTGTACACTACTTAGCTAGTGATGGATGAAACCTGGCTGAAATGGAGGCACATGACAGCTGCCCAGGTGCTACGGTTTCCACTTTGTTGAGTTATTCTGGGGACAACCTTGTCAGGAGGACAGTAGAGAAGACCAGAAAAAGTCCATAAAGGGAATCTAATGCCCACTATCAGCTAATACCAACAATGCTCAAGTCTGACAGATTCTCAGATGGCTCTGGCTGACATCCTAGCTGCAACTTCTGAGACTCCAAGCAACATTCTTGACTTTCAGCCTCATAGAAATTGAGATATAGTAGCAAATGTGCACTGTCTTATTTTATGTGTTACATAAGTGTGGTGGTGGAGACAGCACATGCATGTGAGTGTATCCCTGAAGGTGGAAAAACCTGGAGTTACAGGCTGATGTGACCTGCTGTTGTAGGTGCTGGGAGTTACAGGCTGATGTGACCTGCTGTTGTAGGTGCTGGGAGTTACAGGCTGATGTGACCTGCTGTTGTAGGTGCTGGGAGTTACAGGCTGATGTGATCTGCTGTTGTAGGTGCTGGGAAACAAACTTGGATCTTCTTGGAGTGGCAAGGGCTCTGAACTACAGAGCCATCTCTCCAGCCCTCTTCAGGGTGCATCGTTTTAAGCATTTACATTTTGGAGTGATTTATTATCTAGCACTAGGTACCCACTGCCTTCCAAAAAGGTTTTGAAACCACATGTAGGTAAAAGTGTAACAGGATGGAAAGCTAGGGGAATATCTGAAAGGTGACTGACGTCATAAATGGTGGGTCAGCCCAGGTGTACTAGGGTATCTCTATAACCCCAAGAGGTGGAGACAGGAGCATCACAAATATACAAGTGGATGGTGGGTGTGGGTCTGCTGTACCAGAAAATGAAGATCAAACACAGCTGTAAGCTCTTGGAAGATGGGACGGCCACTCGACACATGGCCTCTGGATAAACAGCACCGCACAGTAGGATGGCTGATACTTTGAAACTGTCTACCTACTCAGGTCACACTAAGCATCTCTGAGATGGCAAACACAGCCATGCTAATGGCTCACTTCTATAGTGAACATTTTCTGACAGTTTTCAGGGACTCTAGGCATTACAAAGAAGGCACTGTGTCATGAAAACATCACTTTTGGCAGGAAGCAGACAGAAAAGAGTTAGAACAAACAAAGGTTAGTTGGGAAGGGCTCCCTCCCACCCCCAGGCTTATTCTTCTTCTTCCTGAACACCCGGTGTGATGTGTACTGTTTCTGCAATGTTCATGCACATGCAAATACATGAACTAAACTGTCTCCGTTCGTTACTAGATGCTGGCTGCTCTGCACTGCAACGTTCACCATTTGGCATTGATATGACTTTCGCAGCATCTTCCAATTAGCACAAGTTTTGATTTTCAAAGTCCTCCTGTCAAACATTCTTCGGAAGACACTATGTTGCCTTGCAGCCGTGTCTGGTTCTCTACAAGCCACCCTGCTCCGACTTGTAGTCAGTCATACTCTCGTTTCAGGCTCCTGAGTGCTGAGGGGACAACTATAAGTCCCCATGCTGGGTGATCTTTCCTATGTTCATTTTTTGTTGGTGTCATTCAATGTTCAGAAACATAGAGTCAAGAATTAAGTCACACATTCTATCACCAAGAAAGCACCATGTGTGTATGTGTGTACGTGTGTGTAATGTGTGTGCGCGTGCATGTGTGTGTGTGTGTACATGTGTATGTGTGTGTGTGTACATGTGTATGTGTGTGTGTGCGCACGTGTGTGTGTAGACAGGATCTCCCTATATCCCTGGAACTCACTGTCACCTGTGAGTGCTGAGATTAAAGGTATGACAGCACATTGTTAAAGATCCACTGTTTGGCTGGTTCTTTTCTTGGATTTTTTTCCCGTATACATACAAATGTGTGTAATATATTAAATTTCAAGACAAATTTGGCACCAGATGGTAGGAAAGAATTTTAAATTTTTTTCCCTCATTCTATATACAACCATTATACTATGATATACACATAGGTGTTGTGTTTGAAAAGCATAGGTAGTGGGGCTGGGCATAGCTTACACATCTTTAATTCCAGCACTCTGGAGGCAGAGGAGGCAGATCTGCGAGTTTGAGGGCAGAATGGTCTATATAGTGAGCCCCAAGACAGTTAACATTGTATAGAGACTGTGTCAAAAACAGTAAAGCAAAGAAACCAACCCCCAACCCTTCCCCCAACAAAACCCAACAAAAGAAAACCAATTGAAAGCAAAGGCAGCGGTATACATAGTTGCCTGGTAATGCAGGCCTGTGATTCACAAAGTGTTTCACAACACTTTGGAAATGGGGGAAAATCTAGTTCAAGGTTGTTCTCAACTCTGGGTGGATCTTAGGCTAGTCTGGGCTCTACAACACTCAAACCCAAAACTAAAACAGGAGGAGGAGGAGGAGGAGGAAGAGGAGGAGGAGGAGGAGGAGGAGTAAGAGGAGGACCAGCAAGCAGATAGCAGGGCGATGAAGAGCATCACAGTCAGCCCAGGACTGGTGTGGACCTGTCTTTCTGCCCCTTCTCCAGACTATCAGTCTGCATTAGCTAGTTACCAACCAGAGCACCTCCAAGATGGAAACCAGAGGCATGTGAGTCTTTTCATAAGACTTCTTTTAAAGAAATGTTATTTTAATTATAATTGTGAAAATGTCTTTGGTTTATGTACATGTTATGAACGTAACCAAAGTGAATTGTGTTATCAATCACGAGTGATAAGATGATGCCTATTTTTGGCTGAGCACAGCTGAGCCTCTGTTTTTGTGGAGCTGGAATCAATGGTGCTGACTGACAACAGGCTGGCAACTATGGTCCTCAAGTACTGCCCAAGTTTAGCGAAGTCTTATTTTAAATTCTTATTTTTGGGGTGCCTACTTTATTATTACAACTTTATCATAAAGAACTTACAAATAAAAACTATCACACAGTGAAATTAATCAGACCCAAAGTTTATGCACACCAATGAACTTCTATCTTGTTAGACTTTACTTATGGCTTTGCTTTTGAGCCAGGGTTCCATGTGCCCAGGCTGGACCTGAACTTGGGATCCTCTTGATTCAGTGTCAGAGTGCTAGCCAATGATAGAGCTGTAGCATGCACTCAGCAGAGTTACCTTGGTGAATGCAAACATCTTCCTCCAGTGGGGCCAAGTGAGGAAGATGCGAGCCTGGGGCAGTGACAGGGGTCCGACCTGCCAGTGGTAGCTCAGCCACTGTTTGGAATCCTGCAGGTGCAGAGCTGCTCTTGCAGGGTAGCCTTGAACAGCAGGCTGGGGGAGCGAATGAGATGCTATTGCTTGGGCAAGTGTGGCAACACAACTCAGAGGCCTCTGACTCAGTGGCAGAAGCTGTGAGCCCGGGCAGGTCATGAAGGACAAGCCAGAACCAAGACTCCCTCTCGGGCGCAACTGGAAGCCCTGACCACACTCTGATCCTCTGCCCAGCAGTGGTCCTGAGGTGCATTTTTAGTGCTCTATGGGAAATGACCTCCAGACACTCAAAACAGAAGAGCATCTCCACAGCTCTGGGTAGCACTTGGCCTTTGCTCAATTAGTCCTTCCTCTTGTTCTCCTTCTCGGCAGGTTCTGGCGCAACACTCTCCTTGCGGCACAGCACCTCGTTATCACACAGGCCACTTCCTGTGAAAAACCAATCAGGCCTTCTCTGCCTCTGAAGTACTGGCCACCTACCTGTTCATCTGGCTGTGGGTTCCAGGACTAGCTCTTGTGGATGGAGAAACTGAGGCACCTAGCTTCTCTTTCCAGCACTCACACAAAGTCAAGTTAGCACCCAGCCAGGCCAGACTTTGCCTGGTCTCTGCTTTCTCAGTGGTAACAGGATTCTCATGGGCCATTCTCCTCAAGTCTGAGTTCCTGTCTTAAGTGCTAGGTGCACCCTGGTCCCTTAGACCTGAGGTCCTGCCTAGATTCTGACATTAGTCCGGAGGAAAGCAAGAGAGTGCTGTTCTTGAAGCTTCCTTTGGCTCCCACTGCTGCCGCTCTTCCTTTAGCTCCCTGTGCTCTTGCTAAGATAGTGACGGGGACTGGAGCATCCTCAACACAGAGCACTCTACCAGATGCTACTGCGGCTGCCCTCTGGAGGGTCCAGGTCTCACTTGTTGGCCTGAACTTGTGAGTGGCTCTTTCACCTCAAGCTGGCCTCATACCTGACCTGCTCAGTGAGTAGGAACAATTCCAGAATTGCCCCACCCAGTCTGCCCAGCTTTGCAGTTAGTTGAGCCATGCTTGCTCTTTGGCAAGTATATATGTATATACTCTCTTGCTCAATATTCACCTAAAGGTCAGATGGAGCCAAAATACTTTTATTACACAGTCCTAAGACTCAAAGCTATTTAAGAAATATCTTAAACAAAGCCCCTATCATACTTTATGTGTGTGTGTGTGTATGTGCACATGTGGGTGTGTGCACACACACAAATATGCATTGTCTTAATTGAAAAAATGATGGGATACGGTCTTACAATGTATACATTTTTTAAACTAAGTAGAGAAGCCTCCAAACCAAAGAAGCTCAGAAGGACAGAGCCTTATTCCTCCTAGCCTCTGTGGATTAGCAAGTCCTATTTGGGATACATTCAGGGTTTTCTCAAATGAGCTTTCTTTCAGTTGAAACAATTGAAGCCAACATTTCCAATAGCAAGCAGGTAGGAAGTAATGTGTGACCTTCTTAGTCCAGTAGATGACATTGGAAGTTCTGCCTGTGCTTGCAAAAAGTTGGCTGTATCTACACATTCTGTCATAAAACTGGGGCCACTGACTCTGGAGTCATTGTCTGTCACACCAGTCACCACTGCACTCCACCCTTAGCATTACCCAACAGGAACAGGCCAGTGACAGCACAGTACTTCCCTGACCAGAGCTTGGTGGGGACCTTAGCAGGCGACACTCGAGGAGGTTTGCTTGCATCCTGTCTGTGAAGAAAAAGTCCCTCCGTCCAAGGGCTTGGCCTGGCCAGCAATCACTGGAGAGACCCTAGCACTACCTGGGCTCTAGGGCTGGGCTGGGCTGGGCTGGGCTGCTAACCTTTTATTTTTTTAATTGAAAATAAATTTTGTCACACAATATATTTTGATTATGTTTTTTTTTCTTCTCTTCCAGTTTCTTCCAGACCCTCCTGACCTTCTTACCAACCCAACCTTGTTCTTTCTGTTAAAAAACAAAACAAAAACAAGCAAAAAGAAATACACATATACTACCCCCCTCCAAGAAAACCAGAAATCAAAATAGCAAGCAAGAGAGAGAAATAAGACAAAAATATCCAAAGCCAACAGGACTGATGCATAGCTGGACTGACAGAAACCGAGGCAGTGTGCAAAGCCTGCACAGGCTGAAGTTGGACGGGATCCCAGCATCAACAAGGAGCAGTGGCACGGGCTCCCGGGCTCCCACCCCTACCCTGTCTCCTCCAGTGGAAGCACTTTTCTGCAGTGTTGGGGATTGAACCTAGTGCAGTGCACATTTTAGGTTCAGGCCCTAGCATTGGGCTACAGTGTGCCCCCCAACCCCGTCAAGTAGGGGGTCTCACTACGTAGCTCAGACTGGCCTTAATATTCAGATCCTTTTTGCCTCAGTCTTCTGAATGCTGAAATGAAATTACAGATGTGTACACCACGCCGGGCTTACTGGCTTTCTGAGGAGCAGAGTCTAATAATGAAGCAAAGCAGTGTCCATACATCCTGTCATTTGATAATGCTTGTCATACAATCCGTTGACCCTTAGTTGCCATTTCAAAATCACATTAAAAAAAATCTTAAGAGTTTCTCAGAAACTCCATCCCCTTCAGTATACACCCCAGAAGCTCCACCCCCTTCAGTATACATCCCAGAAGCTCCACCCTCTTCGGTATACACCTGAGAAGCTCCACCCCCTTCAGTTTACACCCCAGAAGCTCCACCCCCTTCAGTATACACCCCAAGTCAATGAGCAAATGCTACTTCTTTTGAGGAAAGACACTCAGCAGGAGACTTGTCTAATGACAGGCCTTACATGAGACTGAAAACAAAGGATTTGCATGCCCTCAGAATCAAGTTCAAGGTTGGCTGTAGAGAAGGGCAAACCCCTAAAGTGTGTAACAACGGGAAAGCCTAGAAGCAGAAACTGGCTTATTTCAATAGCCCTCAGCATAGGCTGTGTCAACCCTTCCCAACCGAAATGCTACAGGCCTCAAAAACAACTGTAGACTAGATCTGTCTGTCTGTCTGTCTGTCTGTCTTTCTGTCTCTTCCTGCTAGGCACTAGGAATATAAAAATGTGCATTTGTAATTTAAATCAGAAGTGACTTATCCACATGGAAAGAAAGCAGCGCCATGGTTAACTGGAGAGAATATTGAATACTTAAAACAATTCAAGGAGAATCTAATGCTTAAAAACATGTCAAAGTTTCATTTTTTATTAATTTAAAATTTTTGGCTGCCAGGCAGTGGTGGCGCACGACTTTAATCCCAGCACTTGGGAGGCAGAGGCAGGCAGATTTCTGAGTTCGAGGCCAGCCTGGTCTACAGAGTGAGTTCCAGGACAGCCAGGGCTATGCAGAGAAACCCTGTCTCCAAAAACAAACAAACAAACAAAATTTTATGTGTATGAATGTTTTGCCTGAATGTGTGTCTGTGTACCACATGTGCCGGGAGCCTTGGAGGTCCTAAGAGGGCACTGGTCTCCTAGAGTTGAAGATGAAGCCATGGAAGCCAGGCCTCTGGTGCTCCAAACCACAGAGTCTTCAGCCCCCAGTGAGCTTAAACGTTAAGAACACAGTGAGTGGTCAGTACCACTGGGGCCTGGCCTTGCAGTTCATGTCCTTACCCACCCATTCCTATCCTGAATGTTTGCAGAAGCATTAGCATTCCCTCAATCCAGAGTTGTGTGCCCTGGGTTCTGAGGAAGCCCATAGCATGGTAGGAAAGCCGGGGCACAGATGTGGAAGGCCCTGCTTGGATTCTGACTTGGTGCCCTTTGCGGTGTGTCAGGTAAGTGCAATCTCTCTGAAGAACTGATAACTGGCTCTAAGGACCACAGACATGATCTGGTATCTATAAACTTTCCTCATCTTTAGACTGTACCGACTGATGCACACTCATTCCAATCCAAGTCAAGAATTAAAATAATAATTAAAGGCAGTTCCCTCCACTAACTGTGGACTCAGGACTGCCTCCTTACAGCCGTTTCCTGGCAACAAACTCATTTGACAACCAAGTTTACCACTTTCTTCTATAACAGCCCCTCCAAACTTAACCGTTCCCCAGTACAGCATGTGATTAGATAAGTCTCCCCAGGAAAGGCCATCTCAACATTCACTTTAATAGGTGTCTCCCTTCACTGTGAAATCTACATTCATGTCAGCCCAAGCCAACTCTGCAGGTTTCCAAACTGTCTCTGTCTGTCTCCTCTGAGTCCCCACAGCAGGACACGGTGCCCCTGGGCCACAAGCACCTCTGAAGCAGATGCAGTTATCTTGCTTGGCTGGCATGCAGATCCAAGAGCGGCCACTCCAGCAGACACCACCACGGCACATCTCCACTTCCGCAGGTTCTTCATTCTGAGGTGACTTTGAGGAAGAAAATTTCTTTCATATCCAATGTCAGTGTTTTATCTAAATAAACTTAGCTATTAGTTCGATGTGGCTGGACTTGGCTCTTTTCTAAAAACAAAACTGCACAAAACAAAACAACTAATTTGAGCCACATGGAGAGAAGCACAAAGCACTGCAAATTCTGGTGTTCTCAATCGATGGTCAAAGCCCAGGACTTCCGGTCTTTCATCTACAAACCTGAGTTTTATCATCTACTAGATGGGGGTACCACCTTCTTCTTTATTGGGACACTATAATCTTTGTTGTAAAGAGACATAAAAGGGACAGGCATTATTATTCACTCTCTTAGTGAAAAGAAGGAATTATTACATTGTCACAAGCATGCCTGTGGGCCATCTCTTGCTCTTGTCACTGTCTAGGCGACTCTCTCCATGGGTATCATGACTGCTGTGGGCGACACTGTCCTGGTGAACTAGGAACTGCTGAAACAGTATAGCTGAGGAACACAGAGAGAGAATAAGCAACAAGAGAAACGTCATCCAAGTCCCTCACAAGCATGGTATCTACAGTCTAAGAAAAAAGTAGCTTGCAAGCACTGGACACTGATTGTTAAGTTACTTGCACCCCCTAGTGGCCACAAAGAGAACTGCTTTTTAAAATGTCAGCCTAGCCAAGATCATTTGCATAGAAGCATAGTATCAGAGTTTAAAAAGTAGTTAAGCTAAGGTCCACTCAGATGAGAACATGGGTAACGGTCTGTGCTGCTCTCTGAAAGCAAGCTTTGGTCTGAAAGTCTGCTTTTCACCACTGAGCTATTTACAAGGGGAGGGAACAATCATTGTGCCCAGGACTATCATCTAGTCTTCTCTGAAGTCCTTTGTTTTTGTAATAGGTAATCATAGTCAGAGCTTTGATTAACTAGGCCCTCTAGTTATTACATCTTCCTCTTGCACTTCATTTCTAGGACAAAGTAGAAAAAATCAAAGTAAATTATTCATGTGAGGGATTTGGTTGAAAACCTGAGGGTGTGGTTCTGTCTCTGAGGGTAGGGCCTCACAGAGCTGAGGCCTGAGCTAAGCCTCCATGCTTCCATGCCTCTGCCTCCAAGTGCTGAGGCTACAAGTGTCTCTAGGCTGGGTTCTTTTAAGTAGGAAAAACCAGGACACAAATGACATTCATGTTATGATGGCTGACATACAGGAAATACAAATGTAACTGGGCGGGAACTAGGGGAACAGAAATCAAACCTTAATGGAGAAGGTGATCTCTCTCTTCTGCTCTTTTCCCTACACAGTGTCTGTGTGATTTTAGTGTTTGAGCTTAGTACACAGCTTAGATCTCCTATCCCATCAGCATCCTTAGGCCACCATACCTAACCAAGACAAAACAGTTTTACACACACACACATACACATGCAAATACTTGTAGTTCAGAATGTACACACACACACACACACACACACACACACACACACACATACATACACACATATACACATATGTATATATAAAATTATTTTAGGACACAGTTTACTATTGTAGCCTTGGCTGTTCTGGAATTCAGAGATCCATTTGCCTCTGCTTCCTGGGTATTGGGATTAAAGACATGTGCCACCAAGACCAGGTATATGTATGAACTTTTAACTAAATTGAAAACAAGCTTATCAAGACCCCTCAACTCAGAGGACAATTTTAATCACTTCACTGTTTCATATACAGTTTGACAGATCACAAAGTCTAAACTAAGAAACCACTCCTGAATGGAAACTTCATTATACCAAATGCATATATTTAAAATACCGTTTATTGTGATTTAACATTAATTAGCATAACATCTAAGAGCAATATCAGATAACTTTTACACATTTTCCACAGGACACTGCGTTCACTGGCTCATTCATTATGTCAAAGCAAGTAAGGAGAAGCATTAGCAAAAAGGTGCAATAGTTTACTGTTGTGTTTAAAAAATATTTATGCACATTGCATTCATTTAGATATATATATTCTTTCAAAGTTATGGAAAGGATAGGTCATAGGTTACTGTGTCTACATATGCTGTAATACAACAAAGATGATGTAGAACATAAAACAACCCTCAGACACACAGTTCAGCAACTCAAAGTTTCCACTATGAGATTAACAGGTTCCAGTAGTTAGTGAGATCTAAGAGGACCAGCATCACACGGTCAGAACCAGCCCAGAGAGCGCTGTGGTCAGCGTCACGTCTGCATGCCAACTCACCACCAGAGCGCTTTATGTTCACTCACCGAGTAATCGGGATCAGCCATTTACATTGATCTGTAACATTACTTGGGAAAATGGAGAAAACTATATTAAACCTACATTTCAATTTGTATTTACAGTAGAAAGGAAGTTAAAAGAAAATTTAAGTTTATAAAAATCAAGATTAAGTTTGCAAAAAATCAAGACGTGGTAGTTTTCTTGCTGGTGGGATTAGACCTGCTGATTTATTCTAGTGCTGTCTTCTAAAAGGATGTACACTTTAACCTTTTCTAAAACTCAAATGACGACCAAGACATTGATTTTGGCAGGAAATAGGATTTTAGAAATTTGGGCCTTACTTTCAGTAAGTCGATCTCCATGTTCTACTGTCACACATGACTGTCAAGCTGCCCCTCACTCCTGTCCTGCCCCTGACTCTCCCTTTCCCTTCAGCCCTTCATCTTGTTACCTCATGAGATGTTCTCCATCCATTAGCAATACTAAGAGAAAAATACATTCTGCGGTTCGACTCTGACTCCAGCCCTTTCTGTGCCCTTTGGAGGCCATGTCCTGGGACTCTTGAGTCACACGTAGGACCAAGAAGCCACAGGCATGCCTTACTCCTAACTGATTGGCTAAAATGCACATGACATCTTATACTGAAGGTATACAAACGTTTTAACATACAAAAATTGTTTTTTGCAATAGTTAAACTAAATAACTCATATTATGTATACAAAATCCCCTCTATGAAAAATAAGGGGCTTTCTAAACTAATAAAAAAGGAAGTTCTTCAAAAATTATAGTTTATTAAAATGACTTTTTTGGCAAACAGTTACTTCAGGTAAGGGAATTCATACTATGAGTAAAATTCCAAACAAATCTTTTCTTAAAATAGTTTTAAAAAATTATGTGCCAATGTATACTACTGTTCTAGAGTCTTTTGTAGAAGCTTTTAAAGCATTTCATTAATGTCCATGGAAACAATGGGGACCCAAAAGATACAGTCAATAACCATGATAAAATTATAGTCTGACTAGCAAGTGAAGCGGCTGTTGAGAAGTAAAAATTCTCTCTTGTTCACTGGCAATTTTTTTCCAACAGATAAGATGCAGAAAGCCTGAGGTACCAGGCAGTGTCTGCTGATGAGCAACGACAGGCTCCACAAGGGCAGAGTAAGTACGTCTAGCCACTGCTGAAAAGTTCAGTCATTTGGACATATAAAAAGAGATGAATTTGAAAGTTTTCAATAATATTTTTCTTTTAGTAAAACCTCTTTCCAGTTTTTGAAAGTCCAGTTTGCTACATACTCCCAACCTGATCTACCACCGTATATTAACAATTAACTAAAATATGGTATTTAACTGTGCAATGTCACAATGTAATATACAAATTACAAAAAGACTACTCAGGCCTCAACTTTCTCCTTTTTTTTGTTCTTTTTGAGAAAAGAAGGCGTGCGGAATTTCTTCTTTTTCTTGGATGGTGACTTTGAAGGCGAGCCGTCAGGTGACAGGACCTCCTCAGTTCTCTCTGGGGACTTAACGGTGATCTCGATGTTCTCTATGGTCATGCCTGTCGTTAGCCTGCTGACTCGCTGAGCAAGCTCATCTTCAACATCATGCATCTCGTCCTTGCCGTTCACAATCATGACAGGCACGTCCATGGAGGTGAAGCTCTTGGAAAATAGCTCGTGGTTTTCTACAAAAGGAGAAGTTGGGGGGGGGTCAGATTATTTATTTAGTCAACATTTCTGTTTCATTTGCAAAACTGAGAAGTTTCAGCAATGTCCTAAGCCAATTTAATTTTAATGAGGATAGGTTATTATTTTAATAACATATGTATCTATAAGCATGAAGCTAATTTTCTTAAATGAAAGAAAGGGGAAGAGTAGATAAATGTCAAACAGAGTCAAAAATTATAGATTGGTGACCTGCCTTCCCACTGTAGATCCAATCATTATAAGCGAAGATGATGACAGATACGTTTTTCTTTAATTTGAGGGTCTTTTGACATTTAAAACTGTACAGAGCTTCATGCTATTGATTAGAAGGTGCATTAAAACTGTACAGAGCTTCATGCTATTGATTAGAAGGTGCATGACAGCGCAAGTCATTTTTAATTCCACAAATTCATACAAACTATGGGTTGGCCCAAACCAGGCAAAAATGAGTAAGCATAAATGACAGTGAGTAAAAGCAGTACCTATCCCTTCCATGTGGGACACTCTGACAGAGGCCGGGAGCAAGTGTCCCATCCCTTACGTGTGGGACACTCTGACAGAGGCTGGGAGCAAGTGTCCCATTCCTTTCGTGGGACACTCTGACAGAGGCTGGGAGCAAGTGTCCCATCCCTTCCGTGGGACACATGACTTAGGAGGTGACGGCTATGGGGAGTTACATTGAATACCTTCTAATCTCTCAGGGACACTTTGCGGTGACTGAGTTTGAGACTGAATTTGTGAAACAGATGCAGCGTCATCTGAGAATGAGTCCTGCTCAGCGTCTGTTGAATAAGATGTTCAGTTAAAAGCCATGCAACAAAATAAGGAAGCTTACGGTTTAAGAGAGGTTAGTGCACACATCCAATGCTCGCAGAGACGGCAAGCTCATCAGCTATGAAATGAGCATGCTAACTGCCATCTCACATGTCAATCACTAGGATTCTGAGGAGGTTGATGTGTTAAACTTCTGGCCATGAACAGTAATTTGCACAGTGAGTTAAAAGCAGCATGGGTATTGGCAGCCCAGACAGAGACTCTGTATGTGTTTAGCTTTGGCTAGTATAGGAAACCAAATTACACAGTCAGATGAAAAGACTGGTGACGCCTCAGCAGGCTTGCTACATTACTGAGGCAGAGGCTTCACTGAGTCCCTAGCAATTTCTTGTTAGTGATTTGGGTTAGAGCAGTATTAGAGAGCTTATGCAGGAATGTAAAAGGAACTAATTACAAAACTATATGCAAAAGGTGACATCCAGAGTATGGCATTCGTTACCTGGCATCGTTAGGCTTTCAAAAATAAGAGATTAATAAGGACATTTTATAAAGTATAAAAGATGTTCCCTTCCATCTTATGTTAGAACAAACAAGGTAAATATGACCCTTAGAACTACTTTCTGTAAGTGCATTAATGAGTAAGGTAATTTGCTTTTGTGCTAAAGGCACAAATATGTGTATAAAAATGGTTTCTTGGATGGCCCAGATGTCATTAGCCTTTAGCTATTAGGTAAGACCATGGTATCTAACACAGTTGACAACTCTTTTGTTACTGACTGTTTTCCTTGGGTAGAAATGCCAGGTGTAGCTAAGTGCAGATGTGCCAACGCGGAGGCTCCACTGGATCAGACTTCTAACCCTCCTTGAATTCTTCTTGCCCAGACATCTTTATACACAATTCACAACTGTGATCACAATACACAATTTCAGGTGGCTTAGCACCCCAGCACCATTGCCCCAGCGCCATGGCCCTACTAAGGTCAATCCTTAATTCTGGAGCAAAGCAGAGCTAGAGACTCAAGCACTAGCGCTTCTTAGTAATAATAATAATAATATTATTATTATTGTTACTATTATTGACAAGATTTCCCACTTGGCCTAGGCTACCCTTCAAAAAATCCTCCTGGATCAGCCTCGGGTGCTGGGCTCATAGCATATGCCTCTTCGGTTGGCTCTCATCATCAGTTCTCAACTATCCTACTTTTAAACTTACAAAGACTTGCAAAGTCAGAAAAACTCCACTGCATTAGAGCATCCATGTGTCCAGGAAAGTCACTTCAAATTCCTAGCAGTTTACGTTAAATGTTGATTTTGAAATGAGTATATTGGCAACTTGAGACACCAGGAACAGAGATTTCGTAAAGCATTAAAATCATGTATTGGAGAATCGGTGACTAAAAATCCACATACCACCCAATGTTCAAAGTAAGACCTGTGTTCTTGTGTCTGGCAATTCTTTATTCTTATGGCCTTGGTGTTATAAATTGTATGATAGCACAGCCCATGCTCTGATTACGTTCCGAGAAGAACAGGTTCCTCTGTCTGAACTGCAGAGTGGTTCTCTGTACTCAGAAAGGTCTAGAGCAGAGGAGCTGGAAGAGCGCGCAGAGGCCCTCCTTCGTCTTCCCGCTCCAGGGCTGTGTTGTCAGTGTGCTCACCCCAGACCTAAGCTAAGCATGAACTGACCCTCCAGGCCTTGCTGCTTTCTCTCGATTGTCTTCGTATACTCTTCAAGTTCTCCTTCCGTGAGATGGCTGAATGGGTTAGGAGGAGCTGGTGGACCCTGATCGTCATCTTCAAACTGCATGGTCTTATAAAGAAAAACCCAACAGGTTAGATTCATTACCAAGTACTTTACATATCTTTACTTACTTGTTACCTATTTACACACACACACACACACACACACACACACACGCACACACACACACGCACATGCATACACACAAATTACACACTTATACAAATGTTTGTGACTACCCACTTCATAGCAACTCTAAGCAATTTCTTACTTTGAAGCACTTATTCCAAGGCCTGAGGTGACGTGTGAAACACAAGGGTAGAGGTCTGGCCTAGTTGCTCAGGATTACTTGGGGTACTTGGGGTCCTTTGTACTTCCAGGTAAATTTTAGTTTTGTTTTCATTTTGTTTAATTTTTTTAAAAAGGTTTATTTTATGTATATGAGTACACTGTAGCTGTCTTCAGACGCACCAGAAGAGAGCATCAGATCCCATTACAAATGGTTGTGAGCCACCCCTCTCCAGCCCATTTCCCAGTATGTTTTTCACAGCAGTGTCAGACAGAGCTCTAAGTCCTAAGTGATTTCTGTGCAGGGTGAGAAGCAGGGACCTAGTTTTATCCCTCTCCAAGTGGATAAGCAGTTCCCAGCCTTTTCTTGATAGATGCCTTTGGTACTCTGTCACAAGTGCCATCAATATTGGTGTGTGGGCTTATTCTGGGCTCTCTATTGTACTCACTGATTTACACGAAGGGCTTTGTGCCACTTTATGTTCCTATGGCTCTGCAGTGTCATTTGGAGTCAGGTACTGTAATACTGCCAGCCCTTCCTTTTCTCCCCTGCAGCAGGCTCCCCCCCGCCCCCCCACCTCTCCCCGTGAGTGCGCGCGCATGTGAGACTACATTGAATCTGCAGATTGCTTTCAGTAATATAGCTATTTTCTTATAAGGATAATTCAGTTTCTTCTCCTATGTCCTTTATTTCTTTTCTTGCTCACTGCTCAAGAACGTCTTACCCCGTCTTAGTCTCTGGCCACTCAGTACAATGTTAGCTACAGGCCTCCTGTGCACTGTCTTTATGTTGAGGAAAGGAATGTCTGATCCTCTCAGAGACGACCCGGCTGTTTCTGCTTTGGTCGTGACTTTTGGTATTCATCTGTTGGTTTGTTTTTGTTTGTTTTTAAACTTCTTGGCCAAATTTTGATAAGACATACATATGTAGAAATTTATCAATTTCTTCTAGATTTTCTAACTTATTAGAATATGAATTTTCAGAGTACTCCCCAGTGATTTTCTTATTTTTAAGATAAACTTTACTCCATATTTAACAATCGCTGAAATTGGGAATTATAATTTACAGCTTCTTATAACAGAAGTGGCAGTGCTTTTCCTCTTTAAGGGAGAAACAAGTAATACTTGAAGCTGATAAATGAATCAAAGTTTAAAACTAATATATCAAGCCAGGCGGTGGTGGTGCACGCCTTTAATCCCAGCACTTGGGAGGCAGAGGCAGGTGGATTTCTGAGTTCGAGGCCAGCCTGGTCTCCAGAGTGAGTTCCAGGACAGCCAGGGCTACACAGAGAAACCCTGTCTCTGAAAAGCCAAAAAAAAAAAAAAAAAACCCAAAACAAAAAAACCTAATATATCAAGAGAAGGCAGATACATTTTTTTATTTGTTTGTTTGGTTTTGGTTTTTCGAGAGAGGGTTTCTCTGTGTAGCCTTGGCTGTCTTGGAACTCACTCTGTAGACCAGGCTGGCCTCGAACTCAGAAATCCGCCTGCCTCTGCCTCCCAAGTGCTGGGATTAAAGGCGTGCTCCACCACTGCCTGGCTGATACATTTTTTTAGATAGGTGTCATGCATGCTCTGCTGTCTGTGTTGTCCTCGAACCTGCAAGTTTACCTTTGCCTCTGAAAACTGGGGATAAAATGTGGCATTTAAGTTTTATGGGTTCTTTTCAGTTTTAAAAAAGTTACTTACAGCAACTTCAGTAAGATAAAAGAAGAAAATTAAAAAGCAAAGCATTTCTGTGGAGGGTGGAGCCCTGAGAGGCAGCACTTCCGACTTACAGAAGGGGGCTTGTCCACAACGATCCCCGCCAGCAGCTGAGACTGTGGCCCTGCTGTCTTCAGGTCATAGCGATTCTGTTCCCGAATCTGAATGGAAATAACAAGTTCTTGGGGTGACCATGGACATCACCTCTGCCTTCTCTTTTCCTAAAAGCTGTTGTCTTACACTCTTGAGTAAGAGTCCCTGTAATTTTCATCTCCACGAAGCCTTTTTCACCATCTGAACATTGGCTAGTACTAATCTCCACCCCGTTGCCAGTCAGTGTCCTACTGTCTTACCTGTGAGAGAATTGTACTTCTCACAGACACAAGGACTTTAAACCACAAAGGTGTTGAGGATTTTCTTCTCAGAGTCTGTTCACTACTGACTAGCACAGAGCTGGAGGTCATAGGTCAGGCTAAAATCAATGCAATTAACTCTTAGGTATGCAAATTTCTAAGCTTGTGCCCAGATGCCACCCCTGGTGATGTAACTACCGGGCAGGGTAAGAACTGTAGTGAGAATTTTGGTTTCTTAAAAAACCCAGTTATGTTGTGAATGCAATTCTGCTTTAAGACAGGTGCGGGGTATGGAAGACAGGTGCGGGGTATGGAAGACAGGTGCGGGGTATGGAAGACAGGTGTGGGGTATGGAAGACAGGTGCGGGGTATGGAAGACAGGTGTGGGGTATGGAAGACAGGTGTGGGGTATGGAAGACAGGTGTGGGGTATGGAAGACAGGTGTTGGGTATGGAAGACAGGTGTTGGGTATGGAAGACAGGTATGGGGTATGAAGTCACTGACTAGGGTTGTCCCGTGCTCTGGCAGGAGTGTGACTTTTGCCAGTTGCACATAGTTTAGAGTTCTGGGGACTCTTGAGAGGGCATAAATGTGAGAGCCCTGAGGTGGGCTGGGGTGGCTGCTGCAGCACCCTCCACCCTGCTGCTGGGCTCTGCTGCTGAGTCTGCTGCTGCTGAATTGCTGGCTGGAGAGATCCTGATGAAGGAGACTGGACTTGCTCCAAGGACCTCAATGCCCCTAATCAGCAGAGAGTAGTCTAAAGAGGTCTATGCCCCCTCCCCCTCTATCCTTCTTTCTCTCCTACCTAGTGTTGGGGGCTTGGAAGGGATTGGGGTAAATAAGGGTTGGAAGGGTGCTAGCTAATAGAACCCAATGAAGTAGCTCAAAAAGTCCCCTTCAAGGAGGGAGTACCTCGTCTGACCACAGAGCTGTGGCTTACCTTATTTCTCTTTTCTAGCACCTCAGTCGGGTTTGTATTTAGAGGAACAAACTGATTGGGATCTTCAATTTTGATAGGTGTTCCACTGCTAACTCTAGAGGGGTCCTCTGCTTTCATCCACTAAAGAATAAAGAACAAAATCATTTCTAGAGTGAAGCTTTGCATTAAAGAAATATTAGACATTGAGTAGCTGTGTTGAGTCTCATGGGGTCATATTACTGCCAATCATATTTACTCAGCAGTTTCTTGGTGGTTAACTTATACCTCAAGCTAGTTAGAGCAGCTTCACAAAAACACCCACTTAAGATGAAGCAAAGCGCAGTACAGTGCACATGAGTAATTAATTACACTGCTAACTAAAGCCCTGTCCTTGACAGCTGAAAGCAGGATGCGGAAACTACTTCAGCCAGACATATGCATGGCTGTGCATTGGCTGGCATTTGGATGGAGTTGTCTCCTGCACTGAATCTCACAACAGGTCATAAGAAGTCGAGAAATGTCTTTAAGGTGCTTGCTGCCTTTTAGTTTTGGTTGCCATTAGGACGAGGCCCGAAGCATGTGGTCTAATGGACCACAGGGTGAGCTACAGGGTGGCTCACCAGCATTATTAAATAAATTCTAGGAGACTTATGAATTTAATTATGAATCTTTTTCTGAAGAAACCTTATAGACAGGTAAAATAAATGTCTAAGCGTTTCCATATTGAATTTATTTATTTATATGATAGTTTGAACTAATTTTAAGTAGCTAGGGAATGTTTGGTGGAGCTGGGCATTAGGGAAAAAGCCTTTTATACAAGCACTCAGAAGGCAAAGATGGGCAGGTCTCTGTACGTTCCAGGACAGCCAGGACTACACAGTGAGACCTTCTTACTTCTCCCAACCCTAAGTAAGTTTAGTGGTATGTACTCCAAAACCAAACCAAATCTGAACTATAAAATTTAAAACAGATAAAGTAACCCAACCTCTAACTACAGGGTCATACCGAAAAATAACTATATATCCTGTACTAACTTACATACTAAGGCACAATTTGGAGTTGGAAGTGTTCTCGTTTGAATGTACTGAGCTATATCAGCTACGCAGCAGTGTAATGTAGTGAGTAACAAGAAGGTTCAAGATAGTGTTGTTATTCAAACTATGATTTTTACCCTAAAAACCACTCAGCCTCTTTTGATTTTGATTTTCTCATCTAAAAAGGGAGAAAAAAGCTGGGCAGTGGTGGTGCGTGCCTTTAATCCCAGCACTTGGGAGGCAGAGGCAGGTGGATTTCTGAGTTCGAGGCCAGCCTGGTCTACAGAGTGAGTTCCAGGACAGCCAGGGCTACACAGAGAAACCCTATCTTGGAAAAAAAAAAAAAAAAAAAAAAAAAAAAAAAAACCAAAAAGGGAGAAAAAAAGTATCCACTTTGTATTAGAAGAAAGTGAGATTATCCATGAATGGGGCTTAGAACAGAGCCTTAAAATTAATACCTGATAAGCAACAGCAGCATTATGTTTATAGTATCTCCTACTTTTCTAATAACTCAGACATGGGACATTCTACTCATGAGTAACCAGGTAAACACTTGAGAAGGCAATGCTATGCAGAATGGAGGCGTACTGTGATCTTGGTCCTGGGACTAGTTTCCCCATTCCGAGACTCCTCCGGCACGTTCACTTTCATGTAAGTATTGGGTGAATTCAGCCATCTTGTTTTTTCACGCTGCTGTCGCTGTGCCATGTACTTGAGGGGAGAGAGTGGCGCACTATCATCTTCAAAGGAGAATGCGGTCACAGTTGCTGGGATCTCCACGTCACTCTTGTGCCTAGGCTTCTCTCGCACTAGAGGGTGCCTGTACGCATAGCCTGTCCTGTAGCCCTGTGGAGGCAAAGGCCACACTGAAGCAACCACGCCTGTACCAACCAAGCACTTAGTGCTAGATCATTAAGCAAGTGACTCAAAGAGTCTCCTGTTGAAAAACAAAAGGGAAAATAAACTGCACATAGCCTCCATATAACACCGGAGTTGAAATCAAGCCAATTTCAAGATATGATTGCAAGTGGCTGCAGCCGGTACTCCAGCTTCTAGCCAGCTGCCCTGACAGAGGCGACTTCTACACATGAGATTGGTTTTAGGAAAACGGAGTTGGGAGTCTTCCTTCCTAGGTCTAAAGAGAACCTGTCTCCTGCCCCTCCACTGAAGGTGGTAAGCTAATCAAGATGGCATCTTCCATGCCATGTGTCTAAGTGGTCAATATCCTATATCTAAGAAGCTAAATAAAAAATAAAGCAAAAACTACCTAGTAAAGAAACACAAGCAAAGGATTTGAGTATTTTGTAAAAAAGACTACACTCAAATGCACAGATCTATGAAAAATGCAAATGAAACCACATCTGTTAGGGTGTCTAATAACAGGCAGACCAGAGATGAGTCTCAGGGAAAAGAGACAAATGCTCCTGTGCATTGTTTGGTGGGATTATAAATTAATACACCTACAATCCTATTAAAGTAGATTAAATAAAACTACTACATAATCTAGTATTCTCACTACTTACTGGATATTGATCTGAAGGAAGTAAAATCAGTAGGCTGAGAGATACTCATACCTCCATTTTTATTGCAGAATTAGTCACAATAAGATAGGGAATCAACCTATGTGTTTATCAATAAAGGAATGGATAAAGAAAATGTGGGTAGCTTTGGAAAAAGATAGATTTTTCTGTTGTGCAGACTTAAAAAACTTTTGAGCTTTGTGCATTATGTTTCAACAAACCTCAGAAAACTATAGAAGAAAATGTAAGGAAAATGTGGCATATCTATAATGGAATACTATACAGCTTCTAAAAGAAGGGAATTCTGGCATTAGTGTCAACCTGGATGAACTTGGAGGACATTATGGTAACTGAAGTAAGTCAGGCATCAAACACCAAGCACCATATGGACATACCTACATGTGTAAACAGCTGAATTCACAGATATGATTAAGGTGGTAGTGACCAGAGGGTAGAGATAGGAAGAAATTGGTCCAAGAATACAACCTTCAAGTATGTAGGGGGATTTGATTCAAGAACACATGTAGGGGCTAGAGAGATGGCTCAGTAGTTAAGAGCACTGGCTGCTCTTCCAGAGGGCATGGGTTCAGTTCTCAGCACCCACATGGCAGCTTGCAACTGTGGCTCCAACACCAAGGAATCCAATGTTCTCTTCTGGCTTCCAGAGGCACCAAGCACACACATCACACAGTCATTCATGCAGGCAAAATACCCATACATATAAAGAACTTATAAAAAAAAAAGAATATACTATCTAATGTAGTGACTATAATTAATCAGAGTGTTCATGGGGAGACAAGTGAGCATTTCATTGCTCACTTCCTAAAGCTGTGACAGTCACATCTCTGAGCCTTTGTAAGCTCCAACTTGGGTCCTGGAAGTCAGAAATAAGTTTTAAAACTAAAGGGAGATGAGATTTACTGTTCATGAATCCACAGACATGGAACTCAAAGTCTAGGTTCAAATTTTACCTACCAAGTTGTCCAGGGTCCTCATCAGCCCTTCAAACTCAATCTCGCCAACCTTCCACTTGTGATGGGAACCCATATTTACACCGCCTCCTCCAGACACTGCGACACCGTGGGTGAAAGCTTTATATTTCTGAAGATCCAGTAGGAGCAGCTTGTCTACTCCCCCTGCCCCTGCCACTGCCTGCACCTGTGACCAGTGGAAGACAGACAAGGAGTATATAAGGTCAGTAGCAGACCTCACTTTCTAAGTTGCAGGTTCAATCTGGCGACAGCGCACGAGACTCGCCAGGCTGCTAACACATGGCTATTTCATTAATATTTTGTTGAAAGGTGTTTTTTAGAAGGAATGTGGAGGTATGTTCACATTTAAGGAGGAGATGCTTTTGTCTTTGTTAAGCGTCTCACAGCCCCACTAGAAGAGGACCTTGACTGCAAACGAGAAGTTGGTCAATACACGGCAGCAGACAAACAGCTGAGGCACATTCCTGAGGCTCCAACTATGGCCACAGCAGGGCGGCAAGCCTGAGGCCAGCCCTGGCTACATAGAGAGACCGTCTCCCCAAGTTAGAAACAGGCTTTCTCTTCCTTTGTGTCAGGTCTCAAAATAAAATTATTGTTATTTACTTCATGTGAATCTGCTTGATTCTAAGGTGGATATTAAGAGCCTTTGCACACACTCAGCATCTCTGAGGAAAGTATCCAATGTGCTAGAACAGAGTGGGAATGCTAACTGCATGAGCTCAGACAACTTGCAGCCTTGGCCTTAGCTCTTTCCACAACACACCCAGCTCTTGATTTGTGGGGCCCGTTTCTCCCACTCAGTGCTATAACTAGAGAGAAAAAGAAATAAGACTGTGGGCAAAATCACGTTCCTCAATCTTAGATTGTGGGCGTGTGGATTTTCATTTCTTTTCCTTTTTTTACTTCAGGGATAACTGAGCTCACAAGCTTTGTCAATGAAATAGAGTAGAATTTCTATTAAGAGATAAAACAATAAGTCATTGGTCAACAGGACTTTGAAAATAAACAAATCCCAACTACTGTTCAACATAGAGCAATAGAAAAGAGGGCCTGCCTGGCTCCTACCTGAATCTCACAGGCCATCTGTACATTGAAGATGTAATGGAAGGCCTCCTCCAGGGTCTCTCCAAGAGCCACCACACCATGGTTCCTGAGTACGAGCACCTAGAACAGAGGCCCATGTGAGCCTTTAAGTGACCTCACAGCTCACGAGGCTTTGCCAAAAGCAGCAGCAACAAAGAAAGCCCTATAATACAGACCACTACACACCTTACAGCTTGGACCCAGCACTTTCTGAAGTTCAATTCTTTCTTCCTCTTCATCAAGCGACCCCTGGTAGTCATAATAGGCTACATCTCCTAGGATGAGAGACTCTTGGGAGATCGGAAGGATCCCACACTTCATGGAGGACACCTATTGGTTGGCCCAAGATTGCACATTTAGTTTTGTACACCATCACTGGAGCCTGACTCTTCAGGCAGCACGGGAAGCACCGCTCTCACAGAGGCTTGCCGTGTGCCCACCTCCTCCCACTCTATCTACTTTTCCTGGAAAGAAGCGCAGTGGGGTTGAGTTAAAGGGATACAACACAATTCAAATGTACATCAAATATTAGGAACAGTGTAATCTCAAATTCTCAATGACCCAATTATTAAAGTGCTTAGTTTTGGGCAGTGGTGGCGCAAGCCTTTAATCCTAGCACTTGGGAGGCAGAGGCAGGCAGATTTCTGAGTTCGAGGCCAGCCTGGTCTACAGAGTCAGTTCCAGGACAGCTAAGGCTACACAGAGAAACCCTGTCTCGGGGGAAAAAAAAAAGTGCTTAGTTTTTTAATATACACTTATTTCTGCAGGTGTTCCCTAGCGTGGTAGCCTTTGATTCCAAGAACCCTTTGCTTTCTGTGTATGCAGAGGGGTTAGCAGGGTGTGGCAGAATGTATACCATGAAGCACTATGTTAGGAAGCACGAACAGGACTTTGTGTAAGCATCTGGTTGGCACATGGCTGACTTACAGCTGCTGTAGCAAGGGTGTGGATGTGTATCACACACTTTACGTCAGGACGTGTTGAATAGATGGCAGCGTGGGGACTGAATCCTGGGTGGTCAATTTCCAGGTTAGTGCTCCCCTGGTCCGCCACTTCTCCTAGTATGTTGACTTTCACCTGGAAAAATGGCAAAGATGTATCTCGTTGGTACATACGTACCAAATTTCATCTGCACCCTACAAGCTAAGCCAGGGACTAGCAAATCTGCCCAGATAGTGTTTGGATATTTTGGTCCTCTGTTGCAACAACTGAACTCATCCCACAGAACAAAGACAGCCAGAAATACTTTGTAAGACAAAAGGTGAAGTTCTGTTCCCATATTTTATTTCTAAAACAAATACTATGTAAAAAAAAAAAAGTTCACACTTAATAAGAAACACAGGGGGCTGGAGAGATGGCTCAGCAGTTAAGAGCACTAACTGCTGCCCTTCCAGAGGTCCTGAGTTCCATTCCCAGCAACCACATGGTGGCTCACAACCACTTGCAATGGGGTCTGATGCCCTCTCCTGGTGTGTGTCTGAAGACCACTGCAGTGTATTCATATAAATCAAAAAACAAATTTTAAAAACAAAAAAGAAAAAGAAACACAGATCCCAGGGGACTAACTCAAGCTCTTCAGGAGAGGTTTGGACCGGGGCTAGCATTTGCTGTGACTGGTTGGAGATGTGCCACTTGCTGGCACTGTGGCACCCAGGACTCCTGGGATCCCATATGTGTTCCATGCCCATGGCAGCCACTAGGCATGCAATCATGTAGAAAAGAAGACACAGGGCACACTATCCTCACAGCAACTAGACTGTTCACATTCAATTCTGGACTATGTTTTGACCTTGTTTGGAAAAAAATTTTTATAAGATGGACAACAGTCAAAAGTTTTTCTTTAAAATATAAGCAGAGTCAGGTGTGGTGGCATGCACCTGTAATCCCACAGTTGGCAGGCAGAGGCAGGTAGGATTCTGTGAGTTTGAGGCCAGCTAGGACTACCCAGCGAGGCCCATCTCAAAAAAAGAAAAAAAAAAATCAGATAATTCCAAGTCAATTTATTGATGTTGTCATTAGTCACCCTATTTTTCTTGAACTCTAAAATTTTCCTTAAATACAAGAGTACCCATAAAAAGTAGTAAACGGATGAGAACCATACCAAAGTGGAGGCTGTAGCTTCGGAGAAAGAGAGGCCTCTGGGAATTATTATAATGTGGTCTTGCTCCTTACTTATTCGTACCTGGAAGAAAGAAAGACCAAGGGCTTAGAACAAGGTACTGTATGTACAGCATAAATATGGCAGGATTATTTCCAATGAACAGGGGTCTGGAGGAGAAGACCATCTGTGAGGGAATCAAGGTGTCGATGAAGTGGGGAAACTAAGGAATGGTCACTATGGAAACCTGCAGCACTGTGCATACCACTCCACCCAGTGTCTCCATGGCAGCACTGTGCATGCCACTCTCATCCAGTGTCTCCATGGCAACACTGTGCATGCCACTCCCACCCAGGGTCTCCATGGCAACACTGTGCATGCCACTCCCACCCAGTGTCTCCATGGCAGCACTGTGCATGCCACTCCCACCCAGTGTCTCCATGGCAGCACTGTGCATGCCACTCCCACCCAGGGTCTCCATGGCAACACTGTGCATGCCACTCCCACACAGGGTCTCCATGGCAGCACTGTGCATGCCACTCCCACACAGGGTCTCCATGGCAGCACTGTGCATGCCACTCCCACCCAGGGTCTCATGGCTTTTATTCCAAACAGTGTCATCCTTCCAAGTGTGGCAAAGGGAGGACAGAGGACAGTGAACAGACGTGTTTTATTACTTATGGGCTTATTAGTTTATAAAGCATTGGGATATTTCCTCACACCAAGTTGGTTTTGTTCTTTTTCTCTCTCTTCCTTCCCTAGCCTCTCTCTCTCCCTTGTGCCCCCTCACCTTCAGTAGCCTTTCTCCTACTTGCCAGTTAGGATTCGCCTCAGACAGACAAGAACCCCATACTCTCTCATCTGCACTTCCTACCGTCCTATGCTTGTCTGTACACAAATGAGGAAAAGTGCTCTTAATGATTACAAGCAGAGGGAACTGTGTCCTCGGCTCTCCCTGCCCCAGTACTTTTCAATGCTACTGAGGCTGCTCAGCTATGCATCCTGGGGAGGGGTGAGCACTCATGATTTCTTTCTGGGAAGTTCTACAGCTGGTCTTCAAAGGAACATCACAGACAACAGAGAGGAAAGAGGAAAGCTGGGGAATTAGATTTTTCCTTGGAGATGAGGTTTAATTTATCATTAAATGTGAAAATTAGACTTTCCAGTAATGATGAGAGATCACTGTTGGCATCGAGCTAGAATTTCAGAAAAAGGAAGCAGCTGTAACGGACTCACCGAGATGTACGTGTTTGCCAGGTGTGCCCACCCAAACAAGTCCGCAAGTCTGTAGAGGCTGGCGAGCTTGCAGCGGGTAAGCTTCTCTCCTTTCACATATGAGGATGTATCTGCACCAGGAAGGTCATTAATAGGTGTGACCATACCAAGACCTAAACGGAAAAAAAATGCAAGAGATTTGACTCAAATAACCCTTTAACCTAGCAATTAGATGCTGGCAAGTAGCCCATGTCCTGGTGAATTCCAGCTTTGTGAACAACCACCTGAAACTTATCAGCACATACTATGGTTTATTAGTTCAACCTCCTTTCAGAGAAATGCAGTGAGAGCAAAAATAAGGGTTGCTGTCTTCACTAATGGCTTAGTGAGAGGTGGTTCACCTTGGACCTGCAAGAGAGAGACTATAAGTTACATCACTTGGAAAAGATGGTCAGATGACCCCAAAGGTAAAAATGTCACTAAGAAACACAGCTGTTTCTTGTAATAATAATAATAATAATGATAATAATAATAATAATAATAATAATAAATCAATTGAAAGATAACATCTATTTTGACATAGTCAAATGAAAAAATATCTGAAATGGGAAAAATGCAAATAGCTGTGTGGCTTCTGCCTTCTAGCTACCAAGTCCAGCTCTTACTGACTAAGTGTGCAGCTTCTGCTCGCCCTCACTGTGACCTCGGAGTGCTTCCCCCCTCACCTACTCCACAGGTTCTCTTTTCCCTCCTTTCTCCAGCCTGGTTCCTTCCCTGAACTCAGGCTTCTGTCATGCTCCTCCCTCCTTTGCTTCTCTTCACGAGCACATCTTACACACTGCCTGGTGCTATTCTGTGAAAGCACCTTCTTCTCTGAGCAGGTCCTCCTCCCCCATCCTGCTGTTTATAAAGGCTCATGACAGAATAACATACAAAATTGAAGTTCACAATGATTCTACTTTCATTTTTTTTTGCTCTCTTCTTTCTATTCCTGTAATGTTGACATTACAACTTTATGCTCAATCTTTCTTAGCAATCTTTACTCATTAGTTTTTAAAATTTTATTTTTAAAATCTACCTACCTACCTACCTACCTACCTACCTACCTACCTACCTACCTACCTACCTATGTACCATCCATTTCTTTTGAGACAGAGTCTTACTATATAGCTCTGGCTGGCCTGAACTTTCTATGAAGACCAGGCAAGGCTAGAACTTATAGCGATCTGCCTAATTCTGTCTCCTGAATGCTGGGATTAAAAGTGTGCTCCAGTCTTTACATTTTAACATCTCCTGGTCACCAGTGGTAACTTAGCATGTCTCACCTTTTTTCACATGGCCCCTTACTTCCCAAACTTGGGTCTATGCCTTTACTCACTTGTAGATCCTGTAGTAAATCTCTTCCACTTCTTGTTCCTGTCTGTAGCAATGCTTAAATTATAAAACCTTTTAAAGAGAAACCCAATTGGGTGTGTATGGTGGTACATTCCTGTAATCTGTGCACTTGGGAGGGAAAAAGTAAGATCATAAATTCAAGGTCATCTTTGACTACATAATGAGTTCACGGCCAGCTTGAACTACATGAGATCCTGTCTCCAAAATAAAATAAATGGTATGTTGAAAATTTGAGATCGCCAGGTGGTGGTGGCACACGCCTATAATCCCAGCACTTGGGAGGCAGAGGCAGGTGGATTTCTGCGTTTGAGGCCAGCCTGGTCTACAGAGTGAGTTCCAGAACAGCCAGGGCTACACAGAGAAACCCCGTCTCGGAAAAACCAAAAAATAAAAAAACAAAACAACAACAACAAAAACCAAGAAAGTTTGAGATCATCAAAATTTGAAATATTGCAAACTACTCCAGAGAAACAGTTTCAATCATGTATAGGCCAAACAAAATACTTAAAAACAATTTTTTCCAAGACAAGAGTATCTCTGGGTAGCTCTGGCCATCCTGGAACTCACTCTGTAGACCAGGGTACCCTCAAACTCAAAGATTCACCTGCTTCTGCCTCCCAAGTGCTAGAATAAAGGAATGAGCCACCATACCCAGCTAAAATACTTTAATTTCTAATAAATTTTATAGTCACCATTATTTATTCTTTATTCTTTCTTTCTACTTCCTACATAACTTCTCTTTTTCATATCGGGTCGATCTATACTTCCTGACTTGAGTCACTACTGGGATAGGGACATAGCTTTCCTGCTTCCATGCTTGTTCCTGCTGTGGGACCTAGGGTTCTCAGCAGGGAGTGTGCGAGTTCTTCCCCCATGTGGTGCAGTGGCTGGGTAGCACTTCTCTTCACCTGCCTGTCATGGCACTCTCCTAGGCACTCAACTGCATTTTCAAGGGCTGCTGCACCTCAGCAACTCAAAGCAAACATGGCACAGGTTTCTCTCATTTTCCAATCCACACTAGATCCTAAACTCTGGTTCTCCTAGGTTTCTTATTAATTCTGTGAAATCTTCAAGTCCACTCTTGCACAAAAAAATCTAGTGTGGCTTTAAATATCACTGCAATTTAAAAATGTCTTTCCACAAAGGTAGGAACAAGACGACAACTTCCAAACCAGGCCATGATGACATCACATTTGAATACCATGTGCCCTGCCTGTCCTCACATCTCACTCTGTTCTATTTGTCTCCTCAGAGAGCAAGCAGGCCGTTATCGTTATTTCTACTCCTTGAAGAGCCCAATCCCATCTCTACTTTTTTCTAACTTGGTACGTTTACCAGGTTCCTGGACTTGCATATTTTCTCTCCATCTTAAGACATATACACCCTGCTTTTCAAGCATGAGTTGACAATGGTTCTCCTCAGAGAGGTCATCTTTGATGACTTCATGTATGTATTGCCCAGACACTCCCAGCACATTACCATACTGTGATTCTTTGCATGGCAATG
Source organism: Mastomys coucha (assembly GCF_008632895.1). Taxonomy (NCBI): domain Eukaryota; kingdom Metazoa; phylum Chordata; class Mammalia; order Rodentia; family Muridae; genus Mastomys; species Mastomys coucha. The sequence goes on along the minus strand of NW_022196904.1, from coordinate 184,551,922 downwards.
CTCTAATGTCTGATCACCTGCTTTATTTAGTGTATTTCCTAACTCCAAGGGAAAGAGAATCTTGCCTGTGTAGTCCTTGTCTCTAAAACAGTGCTTAGTACAAATGCTGTTACTAAACGCTTAGTAACAGAGTGCTGACAAACAGCTCAAGCTCCGAATTTCTGTCTCTGCTGGCTGGCTGCTTCTCTGGAGTCCAGGTGACTCTGTGCTGTCCCCAGCACGCCAGGCCTGCCACCTGGAATCTAGGTGACTCCGTGCCGTCCCCAGCACGCCAGGCCTGCCACCTGGAGTCCAGGTGACTCCGTGCCGTCCCCAGCACGCCAGGCCTGCCACTAAGCTCCCTAGGGTTCTCTGTGGTGTCCCTCAGATACCCACAACCACACAGCTAACAGGCATGTACCTCTCCCTGAGATTCTTTCAATGATCTGACTCAGTTTCCTTTCCTGGCACTCACTCAGATCATCAGCCACTAATCCGCTCTTCACTCGGGTTTTCACTTTCTATGCTGGCAGCTTCTAGGGTCTAACAACCACGAGTCTTTTCAGTCCGACCCACTTCCTTTCCCTAGATTGCTATCCCAGGACCCTCAGGCCCAAGGCAATGGTGGACTTGGAGTTCTACAAATGCTCCACCTTGCACTCTCCTACTGTTGAGTCTCAAGAGTTTGGAAAAGACTTGCATTCAATAAAATCTGACTTAGAAATATCACCAAAAGAAAGACAGACGGGACAAATAAAAGAAAGAAAGCCCTTTATCTCCTGAGTCTTCCATGAGGCAATGCGTGCTAGCCCTGTGCTAGCCCTGTGTGGCCTTTGCAAAGATTCTGAACACGGTTACAGCCGAACACTAGAGCTTCCAGCCCATGGGTCTTAGAGACATACATCACTGCTCTTAGCAATGAGCTATGCAATGAATAAAACACCTGGTTCTTTACACGATGCTCTCACTAGAATACCCTTCTAAATCTGCCTGCCTGGTCCTCTCTTTCATCAAGCTTTCCTTCAGTCTCCTTCACACAATAATCAACTCCAACTCTCAGCATGAAGCCATAGGAAAAGGGAAGCAGACGATTTCTTGTGAATGGCGTTTAAATGTTTTCTTCTACAGTTATTGTTATGGCTTGATTCTGAAATGTTCACTAAAAGAATATATGTTGAAAGCTTGGTCTCAGTTTGTGCCCTATTGTGAAAGCTCTACAACCTTAGGAAGTGGGGTAGCTGCTGAGACGTAGGCCATCAAGGACAGGCCCACTCTGTCTGCTTCCTGTGCTATGAGGAGCTGCTCTGTCCTAGGCCCTCAACTCACAGGCAGAGCCAGTTTGCCTTTCCTGCCATGATGGACTGAAACCACTCAGAAACTGTGAGCCAAAAGAAAGCACAAATGACTACACTGGTCTTCCAGGGTTAATTCAAATACATTCATCTGGAACAGTGACCATGCCTTGTAATACTTTAATAAGGCTCACAAAGTCTAAGTGGCTGGCTGATATGCTATCAGATGTTATTAGCTTTGAAAAGGTACTGGGGATGGCCCTGTGAATAGTACCAGCCACTGAACAACATCTCTAGACCTCTTGTTTACTTTTGATGGCCTTTATTAATTTTTCCGGGCTGGCCTTTGCTTTCACTGCTGAGCAGTTGGTACTGCAGGCTGTGCCACCAGACCTAGCTGTGTGATCTATAGCTGAACAAGAACAAGTAGCTCAGGAGGTGCAGTGTTCTTCAGTAGAGGAAATAAAGAATCACAATTGCCATACTCAGGGGAGGTGAAGAGAAGCCCGGGAAGGAGTTGGTCGTGATGTAGTCTGCAATCTGCTGTAAAGCTAGTAAGCCGGCTGGGTTGCGGCCTTTCTTCATCTGTTCTTGAATCAGGCACTCTAGGTCTTCCCGAAAGGCCTGCAATACACAAAACCACCACATGAGCACAGACATCTCCCATGGATCGCGAGGCTATAAGCTTGCCCATAAAACACTTTCCCAAACCTCTTCTGGGTGCTTTTACTATGCTACTTACAACAAACTATGAAACATAATAGGTAACAAGAAGCTCTTAAGGGAGAAAAAACATTAGGTGTTCTTAATCTCAAAGAAATCAAGATATAGTATTTACAGCAGACAGGCACAGCATTTTATTTAACACACTAAAGTCTGAAAAGAAAACAATCTCCAGGTATCCTCACTGAATTTTATGTAATTATTGAAAAAAAATTTGGACACATGGTAACCGGTCAATCTCTTCTTATAACACCATATCTTCCCTTTAAAACAAAACCATTTTAAATGCTCAGTTTGAAGTAGCTATAACTAATATTTTGATTCAATTTAAAAATTAATACTACCTATAATATACATCACTTACAGATCAGCTCTGGGCGGGGAACATAATCTGTTATTCAGTGTCTCCCAAGAAGGTTTGAAGATACTTTCTAACAAAAATAAAATACTATAAACATAGGCAAGGAAAGTCAAGCTAATGTGAAAAATAAACCCAAGGAGGCAAGTAAGAACCAGGAATGAGGCTAAGGTATTAATTAAGTGTATACCATAAAGTTGTATATATTTGCTAGAAATAGGTTAAAGTTTATCTAATGTCCCAGGGAACACACATGAATCAGGAAAACCTGCTCAGTGTACTGATTTAATGGCTTCAAGATTAAAGAGCAACTTGCTGCTTAAGAGAGTTATAAGCATTTGTTAAAGTGATCAGAAATTTCTGCTAAATGAGATGATATATCTTCACAAGGTTATTCAAAGTCACACAGGTAATAAATCTCACGGGTAAGGACAGAGACACAGGTTCTTTTTGTTGGTAAATATGTTCTCACTTCTATATAACCCACAATATAGCAAGCACCACACTAAAGCTTTGGCTTATCTAGTGTCATGGGAGGGTGTCCACGCTCTCTGACATCAAGGGTGACTGTCCTTTTCTAGTCTAAACAGCTTCTATAGGTCACAAAGAAAGCTAGCTTTTTTATTGGATAATTTATTTATTTACGTTTCAAATGTTATCCCCTTTCCTGGTTTTCCCTCCGCACCACCCCCTCCTCCTCTCCCTGCTTCTAGGAGGGTGCTCCCCTACCCACCCACCACTCCTGCTTCCAGGCCCTGGCATTCCCCTACTCTGGGGCATCGAGACTTCACAGGACCAAGGGCCTCTCCTCCCATTGATGCCCAACAAGGCTACCCTCTGCTATGTATGTGGCTAGAGCCACAGGTCCCTCCATGTGTACTCTTTGGTTGGTGGTTTAGTCCCTGAGAGCTCTGGGGGTGGAGGGTTTGGTTGGTTAATACTGTTGTTCATCCCATGAGGTTGCAAACCCCTCCAGCTCCTACAATCCTTCCCCCAACTCCTCCATTGGGGTCCCTGTGCTCAGTCTGATGGTTGGCTCCGAGCATCTCCCTCTGTATTGGTCAGGCTCTAGCAGAGCCTCTCAGGAGACAACTATATCAGGCTCTTGTCAGCAAGCACTTCTTGGCATCAGCAATAGTGTCTGGGTTTGATGGCTGCAGATGGGATGGATCCCCAAGTGGAGCAGTCTCTGGATGGAAGAAAGCTATTTTTAATGTAAATAACCATACCCCTATGGTTCATACAGTTGACAAAACATTAAAAGATGATAATTCTTTTAAAGCTAAGGATTTAATATTTTGTTACACATATTCATATGTTAATTTTTGTTTCATATGTTTTTGGAAGGTTATTCAGATAACTACTTATGCCATAAAACAGAAGCAAGTATAGCAATTACTAGGAAACAAACTGTTCAGTTCATTTTAGAAAATTGTCAGTAAATGTTTTCAACTCTCAAATATTAAAAGAACCAGGCATGGTGATATACACCTATAATCCCAGTATTTAAAAGGCTGAGGCAGGGGGATGATGAACTTGAGAACAGCATGGGGTATATGTATGAAATTCCAGGCAAGCCATCCAGGGTAACAGAGCTAGATTCTAATAGATAATAAATAATATAATTATTGCATGTTTATATATAATATATATTAATTATATATAATATATAAAATTTATAGATAATATGTAACATTACAGTTATAACCAATAATACATTGGTTTCTAATATGGAAACTGATAAACCAATCAATAAAATATTAAAAGCACTTTGTTTAAGATGAGTCATTTTCTTATAACAATAAAATGTCAATAAAGTAATTCTTTGTAGTTGATTGACATGAACACATGAAAGATTCCTAAAATATGACAATGACTTGCTCAAACTTGCACAGCTAATAACTAAGGGGAATAAAAATCTGAAGGTAGCATTTTCATTTGGGCAGAGGATCTTTTCCTAACTTTATCAGACCTGGGATGTACAGGCATGCTGGGACCAGAAATACTGAGTGAGCCCTGGCCCTGGAATCTTTGGTTGGCAAGGGATAAAGCAAACAAGGTTAATAGAGGATTATGGTGATCTACTAGGCCAAATGTCTGCCCTCATGCAGCAAGGTACATCAAAACACGAGACGCCGGCTTGTAAGCAGGCAGCAAGCTCACACCACACCTTGGCTTCTAGAGGGGGAGAGCAACTTAAGTCTCCAGTAACAACAGATAAACCCACAAACCGTGACTTCCTCCTTACACACGAGCAGAACAAAGGAGGGACTGGAGATTGCTGACAGTCTAGAAACAGCGCAGTCAAGCCAGAATGCTATCAGGATGACAGAGTGTTTAAGGCTTTCAAAGACCAGAGTATAGTCCAAGAAATTACTACTGTAATCTTCAAGGTATTGATACAAAAACATCCTGTGCCTTAATTTATCAATTTGTGTGCTAGCACTGTGTCCCACACCTCTCTTGCATCCTTGTCTTTTCACAGCAGATGTGTAATGCAGTTTCCTTGTTTACCAATGAGGAAACTGAAGTGCAAGCTAAGTGAGTTTCCTACTAAATGATGGATGAGGTAAGTCTTGAACACCCATAGAAAACAAGCATTGCACACCAGTGCATTATGTTGTACTTTAAAGAAAAGATTTAAATAGAAGTAATGAACAAATGTTGGCTCTTTAGGACTTCATGAAGTGCACAATGGACTGCCTGGTAATTCTCCTGGTTTTATCTGCCTGCCCACATACCCTAACCCCCAGGTCTAACCTTCAGCATTCTCTTATCACAATGTACATTTCTGTCTTCTTGCTCATTCTACTTTGTCAGATGGAAGGAAGTGCTGGCTCCCACGCTCCCCTTTCTAAGGAATTCCTCCCTTTATCTGATACTTGCCTTTGGAGTCTTCTTTGTGGAGTCCCCTCCTAAACAGCCTAGCGGGGGCATTTCAGCATTCTTTTCTTGTCTATCCAGTCTGAACACTAGATGTCCTTCCATCTGTCCAGTGTGCCCGTCTTACAGCTGTACTGCTAACCTATCCTTCTGATGCTGCCACACCAGGAGAGCTCATGACTAAGACAGTGTGCCTTTCATTTTCTAGATGACCTATGTCTAGTCTATCTCAGTTGCCATAATACTAATGCTCCATTTTCTTAAGCAGAAAGTAAAGAATTGACTTGAGCAAAATTTATTAACTGGGTTATTGCTTAGAAAACAGTCTTGCCAGTCTGTTACTGAAATGGAGGAGGATTGATTTCTCCTGTGTAATAATTGCATAAAATCTGTCTTTCCTCCACTAAGATAAATCATAAAAAATACCCTAACGCCTTTAAAAAAATCAGATTTCAAGCCTTTAAGAAAAATAAGATTTCAACTTCATTACATGTTATATATTTTAAAGAAATAATTTAATGTTGCTAAAATCCTACTTGAAAACTTAATTTGTCTCCAAAGTTGACAGTTTAAACAGCTCCCTTATCAAACACAAGTCTAAAGTAATATAGCATATAATGCTTAGGTAAAAAATGCTGAAGGAGTTGAGCTTATCTGAATCCTACATCCTTTTACTTTTATTGTTGAATAAGACTATAAAACTGAGTTTCATAAAATATACATATAAATAAAGAGGTTAGAGAGACAGCTTGGTTTGTAAAGTGTCTGCCATGTTAAGTATTAAGACCTGAGTTCAATCCCATAACTTATAGTGCATGCACGACATGGGAGCTCTAGTAGCCTGAATCGTTAGGAGGGTGGCCCAATGCTTTCACTTTGTATGTAAGGCTGCTCCACAGAAGGAAACGCATGCCTAGTACTGTAAATCCGACCAGGATTCCATGGCCAGGGAAGTCCTGGGTCCCAGGTACCACTATTATTTGCTACATGAATATAATATCAAACTGTGCTATAAATATGTATCTCTCTACCTATAGATTAATGGAGTTTTCAGTCCTTATCAGAGAAATTTCTATGTGTAGTAGATAGCAGTTAATACAGAAACTCACAACTGGTCAAGGTACAGAAAATAAATGTCTGTCCAGTGCTGAGCCATACGTGGGACATCTTTATCACACTCTTTCCCTAAGACTCAGAGGACATCAGGGAAGAGGGGTGGGGAAGACTGCTAAGAGCCAGAGGTTGGAGAGAACTGGGGTACAGGAGTGTCTTCTGGACACACAGCAGTGTGGGCGCCTGCACAAGATCAACCCTGTAAACGTCCTAGCATCGAGGGGACAGCAGCCTACAAGACTCCATCACTAGCTAAGGAGCAGCTGACCACTGATGGCTCCTAGGGGAGGGATGGGGCTCTTTTCTTTGGAGTGTGGTCCTTGGTAGATTGACTGTACTCCAGTGGATGGGCTCTACACTGATGTGTATACGGTCAGCATAGGTTGGACTTGATGTGTATGTATGTATGTATATATATATATATATATATATATCATACAGATTATATTACATATGGATACACACACATATATGGAGAAGGTATAAAATCAAGAAGGGATAGAAGGAGTTAGGCTGAGGTTTGTGAGATAATTATAATAAAGGTATTTTTTGTGGGTATGTGTGCAATTCTCAGAGAACTAATAAAATATTAAAACAACAAAAACAGGTGTGATGGCACATGCTTGTAATCCTAGTGCAAGGAAGTGGAGACAGGGGGAGTAGCTGGCTAGCCAGATTAGCCTACTTGGCCAGTTCTAGGTCACCCCTCTGCCCCCACACAATCTACCTGCCAAAACCAAGTGGGGAGTGAGCACTGTCTGCAGCTGTCTTTGGCTTCTGTGTACATAAGCACACGAACTCACACATACAAGGGCACCTACACACACAAACGCATATACACTAAAAGAACAATTTGAAAAGAAGCTGCCTGTTGGAATTATTTCAGTTAATGCTATAAAGAAACACACAGGCGGGTTTACCAGTAATGCCTACCTCAGGAGACTTAGGCACCGGAACCCTGATTCTCTAAGTCTCCACTTCTGGATAGTATACTTTATAATAATTACTAGAGGGGAAAAGTGTGTGTGTGTGTGGGGGGGTCACCGACTTGCTTCCAAGGTACCCTACAATTATGTGGTTAGATTTCTCCTACAGAAAGATCGGAGCACACCACTTCCTTTAAGAAATGGATTAACCTGGAAATAGGTCGTCATTGGTCTTGCTGAGGAAAAGTCAAAGCAAACATTTTTCCGAATGGTCTTCCTCCTGCACTGACTTTCCACGGAGGTAAGATTAGAATACAAACAACGTTTACAAGGAATAGTTGTGTCTTAATCTCCCTAAGTGACCAGAAAGAGTGTGGTGACTCTGACAAGTTACTGTCATAAAGGCACACCATTAAGTTTCTTCTATGTTAGAAATAAGCTTTGGCACAAGGAATTTTCCTGTTATTTTAAAATACTATTTATGCTGGGTGTTTGAGGTATACTACCTATACTTCAAATATGAAAAAATTGTGGAATTCCTAGAAAGAAATATGTTTCTTGAAAGTCAAAACAAGACAAATTCTTTTCTCTCTCTCTCTCTCTCTCTCTCTCTATACCCACAGCATTTAGACAAATTCTTTGTTCTTTCATTTCAGGTGAAAAGAATAAAGCGCTATTTTTTGAAAATTTGCATATGCAAATATATATTGGTATATTCCTATAGTGTCTTATCTCTAGACATTCTCCCTGGGTTGGGCTGCATTAACTTAAGCAACAAATGTGAAGATGTAAACAAGAAAGGACTTGGGAGTGGAGCCTTTCCCCTGTTTGGAAGGCTTCAGTAATTACAGTGTAACAGTATGACACCTGGGTTAAAATTCCTAGCCACCATTTAACCAAGCTGAAAACATTCAGCCAATTATTTAATATCTCCCATTTTCAATTATTTCAAGTGTAAAGTAGGGATATCAATGTTTCTTTGCATTGTTTGGAGGATCACAGACTGCTATACATTTGTAACAGGTACCTGGTGCACAATATGAGTTTAATTAAGAGTGTATTTTGGGGGCTGGAGAGATGGCTCAGCAGGTAAGAGCACTGACTGCTCTTCCAAAGGTCCTGAGTTCAAATCCCAGCAACCACATGGTGGCTCACCGCCATCCGTAATGAAATCTGATGCCCTCTTCTGGGGTGTCTGAAGACAGCTACAGTATACTTACATATAATAAATAAATAAATAAATAAATCTTTAAAAAAAAAAAGAGTGTATTTTGCTTTTACTAGTTTCTCTGATTTGCTTTTTTCTCAAGTGACATGATTTTAAATTTTAAAAATTTGTTATTTATAAACATAAATTAGTAATGGCTTTACTTTAAGCTTTTATTGATTAGCTAATAAAGTAGACTTCAATATTCGTAGGTGATCAACAAAGAATTTAAGGGAATTATAGAAGCAAAAACACTGCAAAACTGTCCTTAAAGGAACAAGGTTAGTACCAGCACTTGGGAGGTGGGGGCATAAGAACACGCACTATTCTTGAGCAGCCTCACAGAAGGTCTATGTGACAGTTAACTATGGACTTGTGCAAGTAGCTACACAAGTGACTCATTTGGCCCAGGTCAAACCCTCAGATGACAGCAGCCTGGGTTGGAGTCTGAGCTGCCAGTTCCTAGGAATGCAGAAGCTCAGCCCTGACCATTCAGTTAAACTGCTTCCTATCCCTGCCTTTCAGAAACAGGCAACAAGAATGGGAGCTGTGTGAGCTGTTTGTGACGATTGGCTGTCTGGCAAGAGGACCCATTAGTGGCCACAATGTGGAAAGTCTCTGAGCCTTCAAAGCAGGGGTCTCAACCTTCCTGTTGGGGCCTTCCTTTACTACAGTTCCTCACATCTTGGTGACTCCCAGTCATAAAATTATTTTTGCTGCTTCATGACTGTAATTTTGCTACTGTTATAAATCATAATGTTAATATTTATATACAGGATATCTGATATGTGACACCCAAAGAGGTCGCAACCATAGGCTGAGAACCACTACTTTAAAGGAAAGGTGAAAACTGCTGTCACAAGTCATGGCGGAATATAAACTTTACAAATGTTTTTCCAAATTTTCATGAACAAAATTTAAAATTTATTAGGCAAAGCTCTAAGGGGAAAAATTCTACTTTTATTTATTTACCTATTTTTAAATTTTAGTCTCTTTATTCTTTTCTGAATAAAAACTGATTATTCTTTTGAGCAGACAAATGTCTGTTCTCTCCCCTTATTTAGGTTCTCTAGGACATAAAATTAATTCTTTTAATTTGTTAAAAATGGAAATATATGCCCAGTAGTGGTGGTGCATACCTTTAATCTGGCACTTAAGGGGAAGGGGCAGGTGGATCTCTGTGACTTCAAGGGTCACCCTAGTCTACATAATGAGTTTCAGGACAGCCAGGGCTATACAGAGAAACATGTCTCAAAAGGAAAAAAAAATATATATAATAAAAATAAAATATTCTCAAAGCTATGATGTCTTTAATGGAAGAATACTAGAAAACAGAAAAATCTGGCATATAAATGTAGTTAGTACTTTTTCCATTTTTACTGACTGGTCCTCTGGGGCATTTATCCTTAAAAAAAAGTCAATATTTTACAATTCTGAACAAAATGTGGTCTTGATCTCATTCTTTCAATTACTTTGCAGAGTAGGTTACAATAGTCACTTGAGTGGTAAGTTAGCTCATAACCATGGGCTCTTTAGGCTTGAGTCTAGCCAGGCACAGTGCATGAACTCTGTCATCTTTCTCTGGCTCATCTCTGCTCTATGTGCAAGGCTTCTTTTAAACTGGCACTACACCTGGACAAACCTTCTAAGCTTGCCCTGCTTTGTAATATGTCTTTCAATGCTTTCATCAAGGCCACTGGTAAGGGAAAATTACTTGGAATGGAATTCCCCTTTGGCTTTGGACTCAACTCCTGTGATTAAATTCACAAGGGCACATAACAAAATGATTTACCAGGCTACATTAGGCAGCCTGGATGGCCTGTGCTTATTTTAGCAGCTAAACTAGAAACCTAATATAATCCTAAGCTAGATACCATGTGCCTAAGTATGCTAACTCTGCCTTAGGAGTCCTTTGAGCTTCATTATGCATGAACTTATAAATCCATTTTGCTTCTCAAGTCCAGTGATTCTCTCACTTCCCATCACTTTATATGACCTGTGACATCCCACTGAAGCAGTGGTTCTCAATCTGTAGGTTGTGATCTCTTTGGGTTCATAGGGGTAGCCTAAGATTACCGGAAAACACAAATATTTACATTATGATTCATAACAGTAGCAAAAGTATAGTTATGAAGTAGCAACAAAGTTAATTTTATGGTTGGGGGTCAGCACAACATAAAGAACTGTATTGAAGGGTCACAGCATTAAGGAAGGTTGAGAAGCACTACACTAAACCACTGGAAGAAATTTAACAAATTACTTTAATATGATTTAAGTCAACTACCGTGTTGACAAATTTTTCAGCTTAAGCTAAATTTATAATCCACTTTTAGCCTAGTTAATATGGAGTGCATTCATATATATGTGCCTGCATGAGTTGACTTAACAATAGGCTACTAAACTACAGAGTTCTCAACATCCTGAAGTATTTTTATACTCTTATGAATATTGAAGGTGAAGTCAGAGCTCCCAGGCACTAAAACTCCAACAAAGAGCACACATGGGGGGACTCATGGCTCCAGCAGTATGTGGAGTACCCAAAGGGACAGAAAACTATGCACATGAATATACCTAGCCTGTTCGCATGACTTGAGTGTAATTGCCTCTCTGCTCAGATAATGTCTGAATTGGGTATCCTCAAACTCTCGGTAGAACCATCTGTCTTTCTTTAAATTACACCCAGAAAACACACAAAGAGAATGCACTTTATTGAAATGCCTGCATGCCACTGTTAATTCCGCACATGCATTTATGCGTGAGTCCACTCACTCTTTAAGCACAAGTTCTCTGTCTTTCCAGCTCTTCCTCACCAAAGAGCTTCAACTAGCTCATGACGTCATATCAAGGGCTGCAAAGAGGAAGGAAGGCGTGGAGTTACTTCAACTCACAGGGCTCTGCAGGATCTGAGTGACTCGCTTCCTCTGCTCCATCATATTGAAGTCCTGTCGGAGATCAGGAGACATGTTCCTCTCTCGAAGGTATTCCGGATCACTTTCATTGATTCGGTCAAAATACCTCTCTTTGTGAGGCATGCTGGGAGGAGGAGGGGTGGTGATCACAGCTTGGCTGGTGTCTGAACTCATGTCTCAAGTCTTTCTCTCTACAGAGTAAACACACAGACAGGAGGACACTTACTAAACATCTTGGTAAATTCACTTTACAGGAGCCAAGTAGAACTTTTAAACTCTTAGAAACAAACTTTCTTTTAAAAGCAGCTTCAGGGACTGGAGAGATGGTTCAGTAGTTAAGAACACTGGCTGCTCTTCTAGAGAAGCTGGGTTCAACTCTTAGAACCCACATGGAGGCTAACAACTGTCTGTTACTTCAGTCCCAGAGGATCCAACACCCTCCTCTGGCCTCTGCACCAGGCACAGATGTGGCATATACATGCAAGCAAAACACCCATATACATAAAGAAATTAAAAGTAAAATGTAAAAAAGGAAGAAGAGGTTAGAAAGTAGCATCATGAAGCAAAGTTGCCTGATGGAGCCCAGTGGTTAGTGAGAACGGCCCCAGTACACCTGGCCTGGGAATGACTCCCAGCACTTACAAAACTTCAGAAGGCAGCTTCTCAAAATTAGTAGAAAAGTATTTTATGTAGGAAAACATTTCTTAACAACCACAAAGATAAAACTTATCTTAGATTATAATGCTAAGTTAGAAATTACTATTTTCAGAGTTAATGAAAATTCATGACTAAATACTGAATTAAAAAAATGACATTACTTATTTTAAATTAACTTAAGGGACTAGAGAAATAGCTCAGTGATTAAGAACAGGTACTGCTCTTACAGAGGACTCAGGTCTGGTTCCCAGTACCCAGATCAAACACCTCACAAATACCTCTAAAGAAAGCTACAGGGGATCCAAAGCCCCACAAAACACAAGCCCTGGCCCATACATGCGCATACACACCCACACACAACACACCTACAACCACCCTCCCCACAAATGTACATAATTAAAAACAAAAATAAATATTTAAAAATAAAAGTAATTTAACTTAAAATATACTCTAAGGTCAGCTCATTTGGATTTGAGGAGGAAAAAACAAAGTTTTATAATTTGACTAAGACTCTGGTAAAATTCAGGCAAAAAAAAAAAAAAAAGCCAGTGTCATGTAGTTGAGACATCTCCCCTATTTTGATTTTAAGCCTATATATATGCATCTTAATCTGCTCTATTGTCTCCCCAGGGAAACTGTCTTACACTGCATCTGGAGGCCAAGAGCAAGGGAATTGACAGGTTTTCATATCAGGAAGAGGAATCAGCTAAGCCTCCTCCTCCAGGCAGAGTAGAGAGCAGGGACATCACCTATACCTCTGTGTGGTACAGGACCAACCATGGGGAAGGATGCCATCTGTCCTGTGTCGTCTGTGGGACCTTCCAAACTGACCAATATTTAGCAGCTTAGAGGATAACAGATTGGCCTACCCTTCCTCTTCAGCTTCTTCTTCTTCCTCTTGTTATTGTTGTCCTTTTTTTCTTGGTCAAACTGAGTTTTTATAGGAAGCAATGATCAAAACACTCCAGAGGGGCTGGAGAGATGGCTCAGCGGTTAGGAGCACGGACTCCTCTTCCAGAAGTTCTGAGTTCAATTTCCAGCAACCACATGGTGGCTCACAACCATCTGTAATGGAATCCGATGCCCTCTTCTGGTGTGTCTGAAGACAGTGGCAGTGTACTCACATACATAAAATAAATAAATAAAGCTTTAAAAAATAAAGTAAAATTGGCTAGAAAAAAAAAAACCCACCCTAGAGTAAAGCACTGTACACTGCTGGTGAGGTGCGTGGGTGGGTCTCCCGCACACTGCTGGTGAGGTGCGTGGGTGGGTCTCCCTAACACAGGCTTTATGCCAGACCAAACGTTTGCCCCATTCAAGAATCTTTCCATTCCTTATTAAGTATAATTTCCTGGTGTATGAAAGACACAGGACTAGGTTTTTCAAATGCTCCAGTAACTTCCCAGGAGAATGTCAGAATTGTGACAGTTGTGAGACTAACTCTATCACTCAGGCAGACGGCACTTCATCTCCACAGAAGTCAAGGAGAATGCCTGCCTCAGAAGTTAGACAAACAACTGACTCACTGATCTTGATTGTTACGGATACTGAGGAAAACACTTAACTGGGCACATGACTGTGTAAACACTAGGAACAACCTATCACCATCTCAGAAACAAGAAGACTCACTGTGTTTCAGCTTGTGCTCACTGGCTTCTTACAGGCAGTGGCTAACCATCAGGAAGCAATTGTCTGTCGATTCTTGACAATGCTGACTTAGAATTAGAATTCCCCGTGTCAAGAACGCTGCTGCCTTTACCACTGAAATGCACTTTCTGTGGTCTGTGTATAATATCAAAGAGTACAGAACACTTCAAAAGAAGAGCTAATTGCAGTGGTTACCTGGTGTATGATTCATTTACATAAAATTCCTCAAATGGCAACACTGTTGAAGTGGAGAACAGAGCAGAGTTGATGTATGCTCAGGACAGAGTTAGGATTCAATATATGCATTAAGTGAGCATGAGCAAAAGGAAAAAAAAACCCAAGGGGGTCAGTGTCAACCCTGCTACTGAGCGGGTACTGCAACCCAGCTTTAAGTGTCTTAACTGAGAACATCATACATGCATCTAATGTTCTCCCACCAAGTCCACGCCATTCTCTCCTTTCCAGTCCCTTCCCTATCACTCCTTCACCTCCATCATTTCCTCCCAATTTCATTTTATTTTTCAAAGCCCATGGAATGTACTTCATGATGCCAGTGTTTGCATGTGTTTAGAGCCATCTATTGGAGTAAGGGTGCCCTCTCCCAGGCCACATCCTGTAGAAAACTGACTCTCTTCCTCTCAGTAGCTAGGGCTGAGACTTAGTGGCTAGCTGCTCCATCAATGGTAGGGGTGTAGGTGGCTGCCCTTATCCATGCGAGCTCATACATGCCCAGAAAACACTGCTCCACTCTAGTCATCCTCTGCATCTGGCTCTTAAATTCTTCCTGACCCCTCTTGTGCAACGATCCCTACGGCCCAGGAGGGGATGTGCTGGAGTGCACCACTGAGGGCTGAGACTCTCCAGCGTCTGATTCCTCAACCACTTGTGGGTTTCAGTGCCAACTGCCATCATCTACTACAAAACTTAGCTTCTCTGATGAGGGCTGCGAGATGTATTATTCCAAGGGAATAAAGACACAAATGTAGACGGAACTTATTTCTACATCCATTTAACAGAAAAACAGCAATAGGTTCTCCTTTAGTACACATGACCAACCCAGCCATGGTTGACCCTGTCTATGATGCCACGCATGAGTTCATGAGACAGGGGCTTTAAATGCATTCCCATAATAGATGTATTGGCAGGTAAGACAGTACTGTAGCTCTCAGGCTCACATCTGGGTGTGACTGCTGATGCCTTTCCTCCTCTCGTAGCATGCATAGCATCTTCTAGCACTAAGAAAGCTAGCCAGTAGGTATGACACTTCCAAGTTGCTACCAGTCTAATTTCTCCAAGTTCTATGACTCAAACATGTTGTTTTCAGTAATAGGGTCTTACCATCAAGTTTTGTAGGGTAAGCAAGGCAATGACAACAGCTCCTAATGTTTTTAGTCTATTGAACCAACAACTCAAAGAGATGTAACCATTCCTAGCATCCGTGAGAGGCACTTCCTTCTACCCAGTGTTATAGGGTACTTCTTATTATAAGTTAATTATATATGTAGATATATATGTTTTTAGGAAGCTTCTACAATAGTAGATATACCTTTTTCCATTTGCTGTTTTCAGAGATCTTTAGTGTTTTCTCTCTAGACTCCCTCTTTACCTAGACTTCCCAGCCCCCATCCCAGTTAAGTGTTGTAAGATATTACTAATGGGGGAAACTACATGAAGGGTACACAGCATCCCTGTTGGTTCTTATAATTGCACGTCCAGCTATAATTGTCTGAAT
Organism: Mastomys coucha; assembly: GCF_008632895.1. Taxonomy (NCBI): domain Eukaryota; kingdom Metazoa; phylum Chordata; class Mammalia; order Rodentia; family Muridae; genus Mastomys; species Mastomys coucha. Next base: position 184,536,496 of record NW_022196904.1, on the reverse strand, counting down.
TTTTTAATTTTAAAGTTTCATCTTAATAAAATTAATATTCTGTAAGAGTAGAAAAAATTAATAGTTCCCATTTCCAGTGATGTAGTTTATGATCAACTCTGCAGAGGGTAAAGTTTATACTATCCCTATCTTCAGACATTTTCAGTACCAGAAAGCATTGTGAAACAGTTTAACCAATATAACTAAATTGCACCTGAATGAAAATGCATGGATTATAATACCTGCAATACAGTATCACAAACACTTTTCATGGTGATTCAAGGAGTTGTGGGATGTAAAATGTGGTTACAAGAGCAGTTTTCCTAAGCTAACCAAAGTTAATATGAAGCCCTCTGGGACACAAAATGAAATTCAGTATTTGGGAAAATAGGCATTTAGTAGCTAGTGTTCAGATCTTTTTTTTTTTTTTTTTTTTTTTTTTT
>NW_022196904.1:184531893-184536009 GCF_008632895.1 Mastomys coucha | reverse complement strand
CAGAAATCCGCCTGTCTCTGCCTCCCAAGTGCTGGGATTAAAGGCGTGCGCCACCACCGCCCGGCTAGTGTTCAGATCTTAGTACCAGTCAAGAGACACACAAAAAGACACAGCAGCGGAAATACTAACCTCAAGTACGAGCTTGAGAGGACTTGCTCTGCAGCCAGAGCAGTTTAAATATGATTGTTCTCCATGAGACCTTTTACAGAGCTAAATGTCATAGAAAGAAATGATGTAGGAATTTTAGCTGATTATTAGCCTTAAAAACTTTAAGATAAATTCTGAAAGTTTCTATGTGTTCTTTCCAATCAAAAAGCAGCCTACCTACTACAGAGTACTGAACTATAGACAGAGAACCTCTCCTGTTTGTGCCAGCCACAGGGCTGAGGGATGCACGCAGACTGGCTCACTTACTAATTGGAATCTTAACTGTAGACATTACGTTTACACTACAGATGAGGAAATGAAGTAAAAAAGCTACCAAGTGATTGATGAACACTTCTGGCTAGGTCTGTTGAAGCCAACAGCCCATGATCCTAATCAATGAGGTGGGCAGCTAGTGGGTTCTTTTCCAATGTCCGTTCACTATCGATGTTAGAAAGTCTTGATCCTCCATCCAAAACCAATCAAACAAAAAAACACTGTCTGTGGTGCTTTGAATATGCTTGGCCCATGGGAAGTGGCACTATTAGGAGGAGTGACATTACTGGAAAAGGTATGGCCTTGTTAGAGGAATGTGTCACTGTGGGGGTGGGCTTTGAAGATCCTATGCTCAGGCTCTCCACAGTGCAGAAGAGACCCCCCTCCTGGCTGCCTGCAGAAGAGTCTCCTGCTGCTGCCTTTGGATGAAGATGTAGAGCTCTCGGCTCTTCCAAGTGTCTACCATGCCTGCCTAGACACTGCCATGCTTCCTGCCTTGATGATAATGGATGAAACTCTGAATCTGTAAGTCAGCCCCAAGTAAATGTGTTTTGTTTTTGTTTGTTTTTTTTTTTAAATAAGAGTTACCTTGGGCTGGGCAGTGGTGGCACACGCCTTTAATCCCAGCACTTGGGAGGCAGAGGCAGGTGGATTTCTGAGTTTGAGGCCAGCCTGGTCTACAGAGTGAGTTCCAGGACAGCCAGGGCTAGGTTGAAAGGAACCTGTACATCAGTCATCTTTGGTCTCCCAGGGAAGGATTACTTAGTGGTGGAGTATCCACTCTTATCCCCAAACAATTCACTCAAAGCATAAATACTTCTGTATCCAGATAACTGATAAATTTTAGCTCCATGGTACCTTCTTTTTAAAACTGACCACACCTTTTAAAAATACCATACACATCTATCCAGGCATGCTTTTAGTACCTATCAGTAATGCACACCTGAACTTAAAAATAGTATAAACTAGTATAAACCAGTACAAACTAGTTTCATATCTTTGAACAGTGCTCTGTCGGCTGAAAAAGTACAATTTTTAACATAAAATGTAAAGACTCTGGCAGTTAACACTATAAACTTGTCAGCCCTGTGGGTTTCCCTCTGGTGCAGTCTTTGGATGTTCAGATTAGAAATAAAGATCCTAGGAGTGTGGCCAGTGAAATGACCCCATGGGCAAAGATCCCTCATCTTCAAGAAAGAACTCCTGAGAGTTGACCTCTCACCTCCATATATGCACACAAACACATGAGTGTAATAAAAGATTTAAAAAGGTATTATTAAGGGGCTGGGGATTTAGTTTAGTGGTAGAGCACTTGCCTAGCAGCACAAGTTGATCCACAGCTCTGGGGCTGGGCTGGGCTGGACAGAGGACATTGAGAATAAATAAAACTCTCCTTTAAAAAGGTTCCTGCCAAGTGTCCACATAGTACCAATGCAGCATGAACGTTAACGGAATAGGATATGACACAGAAGTGCTATTCTAGAATGGTAACTTTCAGATCGTTTGAAAAATAGTAATCCACAATAAGAAAACCATTTTCTGCTGTATTCACATAAAATCAGTAGGATATATAATAAGTTAATGATCTGATACTTTGATGGCCATTCTGATATTTTCTATATTAGTGTCTTTCTCCCCGCCTTTTAAAGAAATATTGATGACACTGATTACTGATCTAGTATTGGGTTGTGCCATAGGTTTCAATGTGCTGCTCTAGAACCTCTAAGTTACAGTCGGTTCAGGAACTGAAAAGAAAGATCTATAGAACATGCATGTGGTAAGCTGCACAGAACACTGAGGAGTGTATGCAAGTTAGAAAAGAAAGATGCAACTTCATTTCTTTCCTGTGTATATGTGTGTGTGGTTAGATTCATGCATGCACGAGTGTGTGCTGCTGCATATACATGTGTGCATGTGGAGGCCAGAGGTTAACATGAGATGTATTCTATGATTGGATCACTGGGCTTGCTGGCTGCCAGCCTAGCTCCAGGTTCAATAAGAGACCTTGCCTCAAGAGAGTAAGACTGTGAAAGAACAGGCCATTCAATATCCTTCTCTGGCTTCTGCATGAACACATGTATCCATGTACACACCCACAATCCCCAGCCACAAAGCAAACATAAAAATGAAGTATGGACATTCTCCACAGGCTAAATCTTGAAACACTATGAAAGGTGAAAGAAACACAGATGACACATTTACACAAAATACTTAGAGTAGCCATGCCTGCCTGCAGAGGCAGGACCTGAGTTACTGGTTGTTTAAGGTTGGGAGAAAATAAGGGGTAGCTTCTAGTGAAATTTGTTTTTTATAAAGAATGATGAAATGTTAAAATAACTGTGATGATAACCAGACACTTCTGTGACGCTGGGGTATAGCTCAACTGGCAGAGTTTGCCCAGAATGCGTGAAACCCTGGGTGGATATCCAGCATCTTATAAACCAAGTGTGGTGGTGGTACAAGCCTATAATCCTAGGAGCTGGGAGGTGAAGGCAGGAGGGTCAAAAGTTCAGTCATCCTTGGCAACCTAGCAAGTTCCGGGTTAGGCTGGACTACGGGAGAGCTTGCTCCAGAACAACGAAGAACCCACCAATCATACACGTCAAACAGGAAAAGTATATGAGGTATAATTTTATCCCTATAAAATTATTACCCTAAAATCTCACTAGAGAAGTTCCTGACCACCTTGCAAAGCTGGAGTGGGGCCTGTGGGTTCAGTCCCCACAATAGTAGGCACTGGCTGCAGTTATAACTCCCAATTAATCTGCTCATAGTACACCTACACTATAAACAATTTAAACAAAATGCCTACTTATAAAACGTCCTTCCAAACTTCAAATTCTTGGTAGTTTTAATTGTTTTCCAGTAAGGAGAGACGCTGTGCTTTTAAGTCTCAGCCCCCTGCCCCACAGTTGGAATAATAATAAACACACCAAGACTTCAGAGCAGCCCGTGGTTAGGAAACAAGTACTGTTCACTGTGTGAGCTCTTCTGATACTTCCTATGGAGATGAGGACATTCAAGTTCTAGAAAACAACTCAGACCCTGCACAAACGCTGACAAACCATACCCTCAACTACAATTTTAAGTTTGAGTTGCTTTCACCTGCTGGACACAATTTTTTATACAATTGACACAACCCGAAGAGGAAAGTGTAGTTACCCGACAACACACTCCACCTTACTGCTATAATAGCTGTCGTTACTGTGCCAGTTTTCCTGGACTGTGTTTGATTTAAAGATCACATTTTGCAGATGACACCGAACCACACTTCAAGGTGAGGTTTTTTTTTTTTAAAGTACAATGCTCAAGGTATCATATATTGGTACAAAATTAGAGCAATGACATTTATGAATGCTACTTGTCACTTTCATGTTATTCCATGGTCTAAATTTACTTCTTCAATGAAATGTAAGTGAAAAGGGCTACCACACTATGCTTGTTTCTACTTAGTGAATGCCATCGGCACATGGACAATGTTAAGAGGAAGTGCTAGAGTTCAGTAGCTCATGAGCGGCCTTATCGGCCTGTCAATTTAGTGTGGACAAATAGATGCAGAGGTAAGGTAATTATGTAATGGTTTGATCTAAATACTGAAAAAAAACATGTTTTTCTTAAGGGCTGAGTTATTAAAGATATGGAAGTACCCATTAACATTTTATTATTATGCCATTTCACTTAAACACTTTTTTTTTT
>NW_022196904.1:184471871-184531883 GCF_008632895.1 Mastomys coucha | reverse complement strand
TAAAGGCGTGCGCCACCACTGCCCGGCTCACTTAAACACTTTAAAGAATTAGACCAAAAATCAACTAGAGAATTAGCCCAAATTTGTTTTTTCCAGATTGCATAACAAATGAGGAGGTATTAATAACGAGATGTGCTTATACATACACAGCCAGCATAAGCATGCTCAGTTCTCCTGGAGCAGGCTCTCCCACCACACCCTATACACTTCCTCATGTCCACACACCTTATATACTTGCTCTTTTTAGTCTGTTATTGTTGAATAAAACATGTGAATAAGCTTTCTATGGACAGGTGGGCGATTAAGGAGTGAAATGCCAGCCACTATAAATGGTGTCATAAAGGACTGTAGTATATGCCATACAATTCTGAATTCTAAGCAAAAAAAAAAAAAAAGTATTCAAGGTGAGGGCCTACAGTGGAAAGGTGCAGAATTCGGGGTGAGGCCTGCAGTGAAAAGATGCAAAACTCGGGGTAAGGGGCTGCAGTGGAAAGGTGCAGAATTCGGGGTGATGGCTGCAGTAGAAAGGAGCAAAAGGCCACACAAATGCTGCTTAGTATTGGGAAGTTGTGTTGATTGTATAGATAGCTACTACGTATCATTTATAGGCTACCAGCAAAATGTGAAATTTTTCATTTTACCTCTAAAACTAAGTAAGCATTAGTTTGAAAGCTTGAGGCTTTACCATGAAACAAATTTGGAAGAGACTACAATTAGAATCTAAAGCGTTAAGTACAACACACCAAATGTACAAGGATGAGATACTGAGAAAGCCATGGAAACGACAGACATTCCTAGTGCTCAGGAGAAAGGGGGGCGGGGAGTGTAAAGCCAGCCTGGTTTACACAGTGAGACCAGGACTCAGGAGGAACAACCAACCAACCAATCAAACAGACAAAAAATAAAATAAAATAAAAAGGAAAAGAAATGGAGGAAAAATTGGCTTATGGGTCTGGTGTGGTGGTTCATGCCTCTACTTCCAGCACTTGAGCTCAAGACCAGCTTAGGTCACTTAAGTTCCAGACAAGCCTGAGCTATAGCACCTGACTGTCAAATAAGGAAAGTCAGGGGAGAGATTACATGGCTCAAAAGATAAAGTGCCTGCCCACAGGCCTGACAACCTGATTATAGCCCTGGGATCCTACAAGGTGTCAGGAGAGAACAGACTTCCTACAGTAGTCTCCTCACAGCCCCACCCCACCCCAAACATGAACACTCATCTAAAGATATAAACAGGAACACTCACGTGCCAAAACTCTAATCCGTAATTTGTTTTCTCATAACCAGATATTGTGTTCTACACAGATAATCTCTCTTATTCTGATAAACATTTTCTATATGTTTATAGTCATAATTTATTCTCAACATGGAATATTTTGAAATGGCTAAGGGGAAAACAAGACTTTTCCTTTCATGAGTTGAGCAAGGTGAGACCAGAGGACTGGTGACATGAGTGTGCCCCTCACAGGTTAGTTTTGTCACTGTGTCTTCTACTGTCAGTGAAACTTTAAAAAGTGAGATCCAGGAAACAATCCAGAAATGACATCTCATGATAAGTGAGGGTCACTGGAAATTCAGGGTTCAGAGAAAGGCTCACCACTCAGAGTTTAGTTTCTAGCAATTGCTCATATCTTTGGCTCATTCCCACTCAGTTCTCCTGGGAATAAGGATCAGTTTCCACATACATCATGAACTTAAGTCTATTTAATAATTTGTGCAGGACTTGAGTTTCAAAAAAGTCAAAACTCCTTGCTTTTGACATTTTCTTCAGTTATGTTTGAGGTCAAGTTCATTCTTTTTTTTTTTTTTTTTTTTTTTTTTTTTTTTTTTTTTTTTGAGACAGGGTTTCACTGTATAGCCCTGGCTGTCCTGGAACTCACTCTGTAGACCAGGCTGGCCTCGAACTCAGAAATCCACCTGCCTCTGCCTCCCAAGTGCTGGGATTAAAGGCGTGCGCCACCACTGCCCGGCTAAGTTCATTCTTAAGTATTACCAATACTCAGAAAAAAATTTAAATGAATATTTTAAATACAAGTGATACAGAAATCTTCCCCAAATTACCATTTTACATCTATTTCTTAAGCTAAAAATATTTTGGTTACTTGTTTTGTGTGTGTATGGTTTTTTTTTTGTTTGTTTGTTTTTGTTGTTGTTTTTTGCCAAGAACTTTCAGGCCTCCTGCCTTCATCTCCCAAATTCTTGTATTATAGGTATACTGAAAAAAAAAATTCCAATTCTCTTCAATCTGAAGAAATATAGCCTACAAGGCACATTATTAAAAATGAGTTGCGTTTGTAAAGGAAACCTTTATCCCAAAGTCTCGAGAATTGAGCTGTTGCCACACAGCACACTTCTGAGTTTCTTCCTAGGGTGATTATCATTGCGATCAGTGGGGACAGGAGAGGCCTGCAAGTGGGGAAATGAAACCAAGTGCCTTACTTCAAATACAGAGGCAGATGCTCTGAGTTCGCAGCCAGCCATTGGACTGAGCACGGGGTCCTCAATGGAGGAGTTAGGGGAAGGACTGAAGGAGCTGAAGGGGTTTGCAAACCCATAGGAAGAACAACAGAATCAACCAACCAGACCCCCCAGAACTCTCAGGGACTAAACCACCAACCAAAGAATACATATGGAGGGGCCCATGGCTCCAGTCGAATATGTAGCAGAGGATGGCCTTGACAGACATCAACAGGAGGAGAGGCCCTTTGGTCCTGTGAAGGCTCAATGTCCTACCTAGTGTAGGGGAGTGCAAGGGCAGTGAGGCAGGAGTGGGAGGGTGGGTAGGTGGGGGAGCACCATCACAGAAACAGGGGGAAGGGGATGGGATGGGGGCTTCGGAGGTGGGGGAACTGGGAAAGGGGATAACATTTGAAATGAAAATAAAGAAAATATCCAATTAAAAAATAAAATTAAAAAAAAGTGGAGGAAGGGCTGGAGAAATGGCTCAGCAGTTATGAGCACATGGTACTGTGGCAGAGGACCTGAGTTCTAGCCCCAGCGCCCAACTGGGCAGCTCACAACTGCCTGTTTAGTCCAGCTCCAGGGAACCGCTGGCCTCTGCAGGCACTTACACTCACATATGCACATGCACACATGTACACATACAATTAAAAATATTAAAAATAACTCAAAACAAAAATGAAGCAAAATACACAGAGAAATTTAACAGACTTTGATCTAGTTCAGGGTCTTGGCTGGGGACTCTGGCTTTCTTTCCCGTAGCTGATCAAATATAGCTGTAAAAGTCAGCAGGTTACTACAAAGGGTCTGATTTGAACAAGATCTTCCAGCTTATAACTGGGCTGGTAAGAAGGCCCATATAATCACAACATGATTTGCTTTCTTCTTGGAAATTTAGTGCTGAGCCATAGATGTGTGACACATTAAATCCAGAAAATAGTGCCTAGAAATTACTTCCAAGTATTCTTTGGTTATAACCTGTCAGGATAGAAACTTGATGACAGTTTTTAAAGGAAGTCCATAAAAAAAGAGATTCTTGATTAGCCCCAGAAATCTGTTTTACAAAAGTACTTTTTCAAAATCTTTATTTGCCAAAATTATTTTTTGTTTTTGTTTTTTTTTGGAGACAGGGTTTCTCTGTGTAGTCCTGGCTGTCCTGGAACTCACTCTGTAGACCAGGCTGACCTTGAACTCAGAAATCTGCCTGTCTCTGCCTCCCAAGTGCTGGGATTAAAGGCATGCGCCACCACTGCCCGGCTATTTGCCAAAATTATAATCCTTTAGATGTCACGTTTTTCTTTACACCTTATGATTTATTTCTATGTGCATGTGTGTCCCAGGCACCCCTGTAGAACAGGAATAGCCTCAGGAGTCCTCTCCTCTGCCATGGGCTCTAGGACCTAAGTCAGCTTGACAGCTTGGCTTAACAAGTGCTTTTATTTGCTGAGTCATCTTGCCAGGCCTAAAAGTAAAGTTTGATATTCCTTAGGAAATAGATAATTCCCAGATCAGGATGGTTTGGACTCACATTTTTAAAAACTACATGTTATTGTGAGAACAATATAGATGCAACATAAATTGTACTTTGAATTTTGATCTTTTTTTATAGGCTTAATACAATAGGATGATCTCTGTTTTTCTTAAGCTAACTAAAATCTTTACTAAGTAACTTCTGATATCAGAAAAGTAAAAAAAATATTCTCTAAACACATAATAGTGGTACTTTGGTCACCATATAAGATATTTCTCTCTCTTCAAAAATTTCTTCCTTTATTTATGTTCATGTGCATGAGTGCTTGCATGTATGTCCATGCACCTCATGCATGCAGCAATGCCTGAGGCCATCCTAGGACATCAGGTCCCCTGAGATGAAAATTATAGATAGTTGTAGTTGCCAGGTGGGTGCTGGAACCAAGAGCAGTAAGTACTCTTAAGCACTGAGCCATGGCTCTATCCTGGGATTATTTTCTCTAGCTACTGAGCACCCAGTCAACCACAAACATAGTCAGTACTCTACAGTACACTACATATATGTATACTATAAACACTGCACTATACTACATAGTATTTGCTAGGTTAGGCTTATGAAATACATTTTCAACTTAGGAAGGATTTACAGGAAGCAACCCCTCACAGTTAAGGAGCACCTGTACTGAGGTAGACTATCAACCGTTCCAAGCTCTGTTAAGCCTTAAGAACCTCTGGACATGATCTTATTTCTAGTGAGAGGAAGATGAAAGATTTGGACAGAGGAGACATAGTCTAACAAAGTCCAGGCGATGAGAGAGACAATGGGCTGCAAGCCTAGGGGCACCAACTATGCATGGGTAGAAGCCAGAAAGGAGGCATGGTCACATTTTCCCCAGAACCTCTAGAAGGAACCAGTTGGAGGCATCTTGAGATTCTAGCCTCCAGAACTCTCCGAGTGTAATAACATGCTGTTGCTTCCTGCCATCTAGTTGTGTGCTGTGTTATGGTAGCACTAGCAAACTCTACATTCCAGTGGAATTCCCATGCTAATACCTGTTTAGGGAACGTTTTACTATCATAATAGTGTGGAGAACACACTTCTGAAGAAGCCAGGCTTTGCAAAACTAATGAAACCACGAAGGAGGAATTTAAACAACACGTCTGACACAGGACAATATGGTTTTCACCAGGCTGTGTAACTTTTGCTACGTATGGTAGACTGAAGTTTCTGAGGAAAAATGAAGCAAGAAAATATAATCATGTTAGACTGTGAACAAAAATGTCTTTGTTAAATCCCATTAAGATGACTAAGAATTCCAATCACAAGCACGAGCTGCAGCAGGTCTACCTCTGCCAGAGCTGAGATGTTAAAGCAGGGACCAAATCCTAAGACAGTAGTTTGATGAAATGTCCTTCTCACTTAAGCAAGGGTGGATTGCAAATGCCACATGTTTAGTTGACATTCTTGCTTTGTATGCATGCATTTCTGCCCTTTTCTCTACAGGAAAAGCTATTTAAACTAAATCTACAGCTTCAGCAGCACTCTGGGATTGGTCCCTTCAGGTTATGAGAATCTATAAGAAGCTGGCTTAGTATCGCGGAATGTCAAGTCCATGTTGCTACTGGACTCCACGTGGATATCTGACTTTACTCAATCATTAAGAAACAGACAGAAACCTTGTTGAGTTACTAATTTTGAAGACCTCTAACTCATTACTGAGTGATCCAAATCCCTTTATTTTTCTATTGGGTAATTTCAAATACTTAAATGCAGAACCCTCCCGTTGCTTCTCTCTGTGGATTTCTACAAACTACCACCCTTTGCCAAAAATCCTTTGTCTCTGTGTTCTGCCTACCTTGCAGGGCATGATAAATCCCTCATATTCACTGCTCATAGAACTGGGCTCTTTCTAATTGCCTTTTGTTGAGAAGCTGCCCTCTTCTTAAGGGTTGGTTTACCAGAATTCTTTCTTTGTCCAACCACTTTGCCCTATTTTAGTCTTGTGTTTTCACCAAATCACACTGGAATAAAATTATGGCAAGAGGAGAATGTTTTCAAAATACCCAACTTTTCTGAGCTCCTATGCTATGACTGTTTAAGTGCTTTAAGGAACATGCTTTAATCATTGAATCTCATAATAACCCTGAGATATAAGTACTGTTACCTCAACTTATTGATAAGGAAGGGTCTTAGCTACCTTTCTATTGCCATGTGAAGAAACACTGTGACCAACCTGGGGCAGTGCAGCAGGTGAGCGAGCATGGTGCTAGGGCAGTAGCTGAGAGCATACATCTGATCCATTAAGCATTAGGCAGAGAGTTGGCCAACTGGAATAGCAATGGCTTATTAAACTTCAAAGCCCACCCTGGTGACAACCTCCCCCAACAAGGCTACACCTCCTAATCCTTCTCACACAGTTCTACCAAAGGTCTTGGAACAGTGAGATATGGACAGACAGGGGCTGTGATGACTAACCCCGATTCACATTGATGAGCCTGCACAGGCCATTCTGATTCCAACTACCACAGGAAACAAGCAGACACAAAACATCACTTATCCATGGTCACACTCTTGTGTTTGGCTCTAGAACCTGAATTCTCTTCACCTCCACTCTTATTTCCAAAGTTTGAGTTATTTTAGACTTAAAGTTGTTAAGATCTTTTGGCAAAATTTTTTGACTTCTTTCCTATCCCAGACTCAAATCAAGGTTCCCACTCTTAAATATGAAGTCTTCTGTAAAATATGTATTTTCATGGACTAGCTGTCTTCCAAAGGAAGTTTATCTGAACACCAGAGGGATGAGATGAAAGGTTTGGCACTCAGGAATTTTCATCTGATCAGTAACAAACAAACATCCCTGGTTATTTGCAAAATTCAATGATCCACAAAATGGAATCTAGACAACAACTAACATATTTAACTTTTAAAAAGAAAGAGCTTTTCTAGATCTTGGTATCTAGATTACACATGCCCCACTATCTTACACAGAACAGCGTCTGGCATGAATTGCTGTATAGATTTGCTGATTCTTTTAAAGAGATATAGGTTCTGTCTGATCCAGAAATAGAATTTAGCTTGGAAAGCAGATCAGCTGACAAGAGAGGGAAATGTGAGCAGTGTGTGTCTCTCAGTGCTTTCTGACCTATGCATTCACCTTCCAGATGACTGTCTGTCCTGGCACACACAGTCAAGAGACAGTGAGAGGATAGAGGCAGCCCAAATTTACAAGCTGTCTGAGAACTCAATTTTTAATAAAAATAGAAAAATCAAAGAGGATTTTAGAAGTTCAATATCAAAATCATGGAAAAGAGATATTATTAAACCAACTCATTTAATTTATGGAAGTCTATTTAAAAAACAGCAATGGAGATGCTGACTTTAGAAAATGGAGAATCTATAAAGACAGTAAGAAACAAACACTAATTTATGACAACTAGTAATTCCTGTAAGAAATTCTTTCCTGATCCTCCCCTCGTTAGAGCAAGTGTTAAAGAGAAAAAGAATATGAGGCGCTACTGTTTTGTTTGAACCTATCATTTCTCCATTATTAAACAAGTTTAGAGAGACAGAGCCTATCTTGCCCAAATCCTTCCACTTAATCTTACTCTATTTTTATATTGTGAAGATACACAGACTACAGACTATGGATCACTTGCATATATACATACACATATATACATATATATTCCATCACTATAAGAAGGTTCTGAGATATGAGTAACACTTACTAAATGCCATAAAGGTTTTGCTTAAGATACTGGTTTTTGAAACTAGTGGGCAATAATAGCCTTTGAAGAAGTCACGTCTCCCTGACAGTCCAGTTCAAAGGGATTAATAAGCACGCAGTCAGCGTGAAAACCAGGAAAGTTGGAGGCTTTGTTTTCATAACAATTTGAAACAACTTATAATATTTTTAAACTAAGCCTGCTTTCATGGTAATTTACTAGAGAGTAAACTAAGTCCCAGTCTTATGCCATTCACACATCTGAAGGATCCACTTCCATTGCTAGCTATCTTTCAATTCAGGCTTGAATGACACTCTTGCCTTCCTGTGGCTCACAAAGACTGGACTCACAGCGTACTTCTATAGTGTCTATTTAGCTGGACGTATTTTACAGTCCACATCAAGTAAGTTATTGTCAAAGAAAAAGCCATCTTCATGGCTTAGTAATTTAAGTAGTTCTCCAGAGTTTGGCCAACATGTTGTGTCTATTTAGATTTCAAGGAATAGTGTCAAGGAATAGTATTGTACTCTTGTGAAAAGGCTACAAAGTTTTATTTTAAATATCTAAAAGGCAGTGTGAACACTACAGCTCTCAGGGTTCTTGGCTGCTACTGAGAAGCAAAAGCCATTTGTTACAATTTTTTCCCCAGAATACTATTTCCCTAGCCCCTCCCACTAAGGTAGAAAAACATCTTGGAGTCCCATCTGTACAACAAAACAAAACAAAACAAAACAACAAACTTAGGAGGCTAGAGATGTAGCTCAGTCACAGAGGGCAAGCCTGGTGCACCCCTGCCCCCACCCCAGGGACAGTCCTCAGCATAAGAAACAGGTAGGGTGGCACCCACAGGTAGGGTGGCACACACAGGCAGGGAGGCACACAAGGCAGGGTGGCACCCACAGGCAGGGTGGCACCCACAGGCAGAATGGCGCACGCAGGCAGAGTGGCACACACAGGCAGGGTGGCACACACAGGCAGGGAGGCACACAAGGCAGGGTGGCACACACAGGCAGGGTGGCACACGCAGGCAGGGTGGCACACGCAGGCAGGGTGGCACACACAGGTAGGGTGGCACACACAGGTAGGGTGGCACACAGGTAGGGTGGCACACAGGCAGGGTGGCACACACAGGCAGGGTGGCACACAGGCAGGGTTGCACACGCAGGCAGGGTTGCACACGCAGGCAGGGTGGCACACGCAGGCAGGGTGGCACACGCAGGCAGGGTGGCACACGCAGGTAGGGTTGCACACGCAGGCAGGGTGGCACACGCAGGTAGGGTTGCACACACAGGTAGGGTGGCACACACAGGCAGGGTGGCACACACAGGCAGGGTGGCACACACAGGCAGGGTGGCACATACAGGTAGGGTGGCACACACAGGTAGGGTGGCACACACAGGCAGGGTGGCACACACAGGCAGGGTGGCACACGCAGGCAGGGTGGCATACACAGGCAGGGTGGCACACACAGGCAGGGTGGCACACATGCTTGTAAGCCCAGCACTTGGGAAGTAGAGGTAGAATCAGAAGTCTGAGGCCATTCTTGGCATTGTGCACTCCAGGCCACCTGGGGCTGCATGAAACTGTCTCAAACAAGATAAAACAAACATACAAAACATTAGGAATCATGGTAGCAGTTCTGATGTGATCTAAAATAACATGCAGGCTCTGAAAAATGGCTTTAAGAGACTTCAGAGGCCTGCCACTCTTAGGTTTCGTGGGGAAGTGGCTTTTCTCCCAAAGGCCTGCCGCTTTTTTTTTTTTTTTTTTTTTTTTTTTTTTACATATTTAGACAGTTCTCCCCTTAGCTGTATTATCTGGTATCAGTCTCTATCTTGAGATCTTATTCAAAGCCAACTCATTCCTCCCCATCACAAGTTAGCCTTCCTCTCTCCACTCCACTGTTCCTAAAGTACTTTGTCTTGTCTGTGGAGAAATTGGACCAACAATGTTTTTATTCTACACTTAAAAGTTACTCAATAGGGCCACTAACCCATAATATTTCACTCTGTCTACCTAAGAATAAACCAAGACAGATCTACAGCAAACTTTAGGGTTGATCAAATTGACCATATACCCATGGTGGTTGAGGTAATAAATAGTGTGACTCAGATTTGAAATGAATTAATTTGACTACAAAGTCATTAAAGAGAAGTATGAGGTTATAAAAAGAACAACTTTTAGTTTTAATTTTAAAACACTATACTTATTACATATACTGAGGCCAGAAACAAACAATACTATAAAAATATCACCTTTTATAAAGGAAGATGGCTGAATGAGTAAAGTGCTCCAGTACAAGCCCAAGGATTCCAGCTTGGACTGTCAGAACGTACAAAGAGAGGCTATTAGACACACACCCTAACTAAAACCCTGTAGAGGGGAAGGGTGTGGACAGGCAGATGACTGTTCTCAGTAGTCAGCCAGTCTTCCCCATCAGTGAGCTCCAGGTTCACTGTGAGACCCTGTCTCAAAAAATAAGGTGGACAATGACAGGGGAAGATACCTGCTGAACTCTAGCCTACATTCACACATACACACACACAGACACACACACACAGGCACACACATAGACCCAGGCACACGGACATACACATACAGACACACAGACCCAGGCATACACCCCCCTCCCCATATACACACAGATATGGGCATACACAAACACACAGGCACAGATACTGGCACACACACAGACACAGGCACACACAGACACACACACATAAACAGAACAACAACAAACACTCAATTCTGACAACACTACTGATCCAAAGAACAAACATTAATTCATAAATAATTACTTCCCAATTCAGGTAGTAGGGAAAAGGCATAAGGAAATATAGGTAGCAGTCCTTCTTTAAAGAACTTTCTAGTTTAAAGTTGACTTCTTATTGTGTGTGCACATGGGGAGGGTGTGTGCTGTGGCATGTTTGTGCATGCGTGTGTGTCTGTCTGTCTGTCTGTCCTCTTTTTCCACCTTTCTGTGCCTTCTGGGGATGGAGGTCGGGTTATCAGGTTTGCACGGAAAGCACCTGCACACGCTAAGCCACCATGCCAGCCCAGGACTTTCTAGTGTACGCATGGGGAGAATAAAAGCTGTCTGCAAGAAGAGAGAAGTTGTATAAACCCCAGGTTACCAGTTGCCAAATGAAAGAGGTGCACTAGACAGACACTCAGTAGCTGAAGCCCGCTGACAAGTTTCCGAGTAAGACAGCAAAGGAAGATCTGAATGAAAAGGAGAAGACCCAAACTTCCTCACACACACACCGACGAGGCCTCACCAGACGACCTTTACACCTTTCCTAGCTCTGTAGTTTAGTTTTTCACATAAGTATAGTAGTGACTTAGGTATGAATTGACCACCCAAATGAACAACGTTTGCGTCTTTCTAACTCAAAAGTCACAAGCCTTCCTTAGGGTGGAGAGCTGGATGGCTCCGTGGTTAGGAACATTTGCTGCTCCTGCACAGGATCCTGGTTCTTCTCAGGATCCACGTCAGGCAGCTCAAAACCACCCTCAACTCCAGTTTCAGGGTATCTGACACCTTCTTGTGAGAATTCTATGAGCACGAGGCACACACATGGTACACATGCATATATGAGGCTCTTACATATATATTTACACACACACACACACACACACACACACACTTCACACACACACACACACACACAGATGTTTAGTTGTAAATTTGTGAAACTGGAAGCGACAGCACCTATGAGGGTAACATTTCAAAACAGAACCGAATCTGAGGCTTTCCCCTGCTTTCATGCTGTGTGTGAAAATTCAAAACAGGCTTTTGAGTGAACAGTTTTCACACCACAGAGATGGATTTGAAGTAATGCGCTCAATGCTCCACACAGGCAAGAGCAGACTGAGCCTGCCCAGGTCCCTCCAGATCCTTCCATGCTCCTGGGATCTGTCATGACTCGTCTTATGTCCAGCAGTTATTGATGGGCCAGTGTCCTCTGAAGCTCAGCCAAAGCTTTTTTTAGAAGAATACTCCAAACAAAGCAAATATTGGCTTAGTTATGACACTTGTTGTTCTAAAATGTTAATAGCCTATTGTTCACTGTGGTTGTCTCAACAAGATAATACATTGAAAATCAGCATTTCCTGCTAGGAAGTGAATTCCCACTGTGTGTCACAGGACTCCAGGCAAACACTGGGCTCCCAGGGAGGATTGCGTCAGACCTGAGCAGTAATGCGTCCGTTTTTTGTCCCCCCAACCCCCTCTCTCCTTTCCTTCCTCCTCCTCTTCTTTATCCCTCTCCTTTAAAATGGATTTCTACTTCAGTTCAAACCGTTATCTATTTGTACATTTTGCTATCAGTGAATTGTTTTCCTAAAACAGCTTCAAATGTTTAAGCAAAGTTTTTTCAACATCCTGTAGACAGCAGCATCCTGTATATATTCCCAACTACGGAACTTCCTCCATTGAAAATGTCACAATAGACAAACTGACAAAGAAGCTACCAAAGTGTGTCCTCAAAACATAGCGTCAGCATTTCCAAGCCTTAGTTTCATATAAGCAATTGTTTAAAGAAACCATATATGAAGCACAATAATGACAGTAAGCCTTCCTATCTTACAAACATTTTAATAGAAAAAACTGAGCTTTAATTTATTAGTTCAAGAACTACAACACTGTTTAATTCATCTAGAGGATGAATTAAATCAGCTCCTAGCAGATCCACAGAGGAGTGCTGCCAGTCACTGACACTGTTCTAACGGCCTTCCTTGAAAACACTGAAAACCAACTCTTTTCATGTATTTTCACAAATGCAAATTTTAACAAGTTTTTTGGTAATGTCCACACGCCAGTTGATCACAGAAAACAACAGAAAAGTGGGAGCCAAGCATGGTGCCACACCTATGATCCCAGTATGTCTGATACTGGAATAGGAGGGTCAGGAGCTTCAGGCAGGCCTGATCTACGCAGTGAGGCCCGTTCTCAAAACAAAAATGAAGAAAGAATAGCCAGGAGATTGCAGTGGGGCCATCTCAGGCACCAGGGTACTGGTGTGTAGGACAGTAACACACCTGCACTTACGCGCTGGTCAGTCAAGAGAGCAGTCACTTACCATTACTGGATAAACAGCAGACTCAGATGTTTAAAGCTCACTCATTTAAGGCAGGCCAGGCTTCTGCGGGGAAGCCAGGGTAACAAGCACACAAATACAGAGACCCCCCAACTTCTAGGCCTTCAAAGGTGTCTTACCATGCAGCTGTGACTACAGATGTAGTTTTTGTTGCTGTTTGCTTCTGGAACAAAAGTATGAGCTCAAAACTGAAGCAGGCACTGCTGACTACCTTATGAGTGACGCAGCAGAACACCCTTTGTTACCTTTTAACTCTCGTGACAGGGTGACCTTGTACAGGTCACTTCCCAGCCTGCTTCCTCAGCACTAAAACAGAAAACTGATGGTGTCAAGTAGTGCCGATTTCAGCATTCAAGAGACAAGGGGAGAGCGAGAGGGCTAAAGTGTGAACGGATTGTCAACAAAATACCTGAAGCCAACTTGTAAAATTACAAGTCCCACTGGTTCATTTGTCAGTGCACACCACCGTGCAAGTGGAGGTCGGCAAATAACGTGTAGGAAGTGCCTTTCTCTTCCCATTCTGTGAGTCCTGGACTTGAACTCAGGCCACCGGGCTTTGCTGCAAGTGCTAGGCCACCTTACTGGCCCTTAGAGTCATTCTTTAAAAAAGCCCTAGGATTATCTCCTAAAGGCTGGACTCACTGAAATTAGCAAGACCCACTTAGAGCAAATATCATTTCACAATTTTTTTCTCTCAATGTTTGACCAAAAGATGTGGTATTACTTCTGGAATGGGCTTTACATTGTTGAAAAAGAACCATCAGAAAAGAATGCTTCTGTGAAATACAGAATAATATCTCACTGCTCCCTCTTACAGCCTTACACTTTTACATAGCTTAGGCCATATTCAGATAAAGTACAGACCATATGATTAATATATACATATTATATATTAACATATATACATATATAAAATGTTAAATTTCAATAACAGAAATCATATAATTTGGGCCCTCTAAGTTAAATCAACATTATAACAAAAGACTACATACATATTGAAGTTGGAAGGAGGATTAAAACTCATCTATCCAACCTCTCAACTTACAATATAAAAAAAAGATAAAAGAAGTTACTTGGTACCCCTAGTCCCATAATCTCACATTTAAGTTACCAGGCTTCACATCCAACATTCTTTCACAATTGTGCTGAAAACTCTTCCCTTGTGGAGCAGTTCTTATCCTCCCATGCGTGGCTGGGTACGAGTTCTACTCTTGTCTGTCTAATCAGATGAGGAAGGTGGGTGAGGGATCTCCTTTCACGAAGCACTGTGGTTCTTCACTACAGCTCACAGGCTCTGCCTCAAAACAGAAGCAGTGAAGCAAAAGCACGTCCAACAGAGAGAATCATGGGAAGCAATCTAGAAAGGTCCAAATACCATCAAAGCAAGAAGGACTGAAGAGCCCAACTGAGCACACTGAAGAGCCACCCAGCATTGGGCAGACAGCTCCCCCCAAGTAGGAGCTAACCACATGCTACGTGCGTATAGCTCATTTTACATGCAAGTTAAAAAGTTGTCTAGGTATTCGAGCATATACAGACATATTCATATACAGATATTCATTGGAAATTTCTGGAGAAATAGAGAAGAAATTATTCTTTGGGGCGTAAGGTTCAGGGGACTGGGGTAATAAAGAGACTGTCAAATACACTTTTATAGTCCTTCATCTTTTTCAAGTTTGATCAATATAAAAAAATCCAAGGTATGCAGTGACAACAATAGAACAGCAGGAGCAGCAGCAGGAGCAGCAGGAGCAGCAGGAGCAGCAGGAGCAGCAGGAGCAGCAGAAGCAGCAGCAGCAGCAGCAGGAGCAGCAGGAGCAGCAGGAGCAGCAGCAACAACAAGGTGCACTGGCACAGAGGGGAACTGTAAAGCTCTGGGCAGCAACTTCTTGGTGAAGAAGATGGAGGGAATCTCCCAGCCCATGCCTAGTCATACTTGCCCATCATAGCTATTTCTCTAGAGAGGACCTTCCAACCTTCCCATGTTGGGGTGTGTGTGCCAGTTTTCCTGAACAAAGTATGGCATGAATGAGGAGAGATGTGTCCAGTATTTCTACAGCAAACAGGAAAGGTCTGAGGACAGGTAAAAGTAGCCACTCTATTCTCTTTTTATATTATGCAATTTTAAGAAAAATAAGAGTATTAGTAGACATTAACTATTGATTTTTAAATAAAAGTTCCAAATAAAAACACATTTTAAGAAAATCTAATTTGACAATTAACAACAAACTGGCTGTCAAGCTTTGCTTTGGCCCAGCTGTGAAAGCTTAAGACTCATTCTCCTTTCCTGCAGGTGAAGGCAAGCAGAGTGGTTCAGTAGATTGTTTTCTATATTACATGAGAAGTTTATTACCAAGATAAAGTGATACATATGTTGTGGGTTGGGTCTCGACGCAAAATAGATTGGAGGAAAGTTTGAAAGCTACTTAGTCAAGTCTATATAGATAGCAACTGCAGCTGAGTCCAGAGGTATTCAAGGAAGGTGAGCAGTTTACACCAGACCAGTTGGCTGCATTTGCACATGGGATCCATTTTCTGGATGAACTGGTACATAGCATCGCAGATATGAGAACACAAATATCTTAAAATTTCTGAAAGCTGCATCTAAGGCAGGGCTTTAGTTTTCTTGTCATTTATAAAAATGAACCTGAATCATGAGCTAAATAATCTTTGCTTAGTTCTAATATATTCTCTATTGATGTTTCTAGATAAGTATATTTCGTTACAAAGGGATTTAGAGCCTCTAACTTGGAATCTAGGAGGGCTAGTCCGGATTCCTAATGTCAGAGGTGAAGAACATAATGTCCAAAGTAAGCTCATCTCTTGATTGCCTTCTCAGTGACAGCAGACTTATTTATTCTTCCCTCCTGGCCAAGTCAGAAGACAGCTAACTTACAAACAAGTGACAGAGGAAGCTGAAGCAAGGTGCTGGCAGGAAGTTTAAGAACAAAAAAGATGACACAACGTCACCCCAAAAGTTCTACAGAAATCTGCCAGTTTCAACATTTGAGTATGATTTTGCACTGGTGCAGGCTGTTAAACTTGCTTGCACTGAATGGGTGTATCTAGCCCTGAAAGAGTACACAATGAACAAATAACAGAGAACAAATCACAAATCTCGGCCTCTCTCAACATGCCCACTTTGGTCAGTACATAACTGAACACTTTATAGGCATTTAAAATCCAGCGACAGACAAAACCCAGGCTTCTGAGAAGAGAGCGTGAAAAAAAATTGCTCAACACAGACCTCACTGAATAATAATTCTCCTAAGTTCAACTTACCATTCATGTCACAAATTCTAGAGAGAACACAGAGGCATGGAACCGACAGAATTGCCCAGGCATGGAACAGAACTCTGGGCTGCAGCCTGCCCCAACTCTTCCAGCAAATACCCAACAGCAATAAGACAAAGCATCATTATGGCAGAATAAAGGCCCTTTAGAGACTGCCTTTTTTTAATTCAATGAACCCACTCTTACACACAAAGTTCATGCCACGATGTCTCGAAATGCAGTACTGCCCAATTATGCTGTAAAAGTGACTAATAAATTCAGTACAAAACTCTTCTTTTAACACTTTAACGTTAGGAAATTTGCACACTTGGTAGACTACTAGTATTTTCTTTCCTTTAAATAGTCAATGATAACCACAAACAGTCAAAAGCAAGACCAAGTAGATAAACAGCATAAGAAAAAGCAGTCAAATGACCTAAAATCAAATAAGCAGTCGAGTGAGAAGCCACAGCTTACTTCCAAAGACAAGTACTGCACGCGGCTAGTGCCTGGCCCAGGGTCAGCCAACCTCCTCAGCTTCGCTCCCACCTACCTTAGGAGCTATTGGTGACAGAATACACAAGCCACTACTTACAAAACTCCTGAAGCCTCTGCACATTTCTTAAACTTGTCTCCGTGTGGCAGTTCTGATGCAATGCTGCCCTAAAAATGATCTTTGTTTTAAGCAGCAAGATATCCACAGAGTGTGGTTAGTGCAAGGGTGGAGCTCACTCTGGGGGAAACAACACACCCAGACAGATTTCAGTCAGAGCGAACTGCACATTAATATTGCCACAGCATTTTCCAGGGCCCCATAGTCAAAACTCATTGGTTAATTCTTCTCAAAGAGACAGAGGAAAACTCCATGTTTGTAGATCAGCTTGCCTGCCATGGCATAGACTACAAGCTCATTTCTTTTTGAGAAGAGATAGACTCATTAGGCAGCCCATGCAGCTCAACCCACACATGGGGAGGTGGAAGTGAACTACTGTTAAGGAAGTCTGACCATGCCAGCTTCTAAGTTTAGCAACAGCAGTTTTTACATATCTCAAGGTGTCAGAAACATTGCTTGCTCTAGAATATTACTTTAGGGGACTTGAACATAACACAATGTCGTGACAATAAAAGCATTACATTTCCAATTAGCAAGAGTTGTCTTCAAAACAAGGTTGTGAGGCTGAGTAGACGGCCTCCTGGGTAAGCTCACTTGCTGCTAAAAGTCTGATGACCTTAGTTAATTCCAGAACACACATGGTAGAGAGAGGTAACTGATTTCTGTAAGTGGTCATCAAACCTCCATACATGAGACCCCCTTCCTCACTCTATATATAAAAATTAGAAAGGCTTCACAACTCTCATGAAATTAACTCAATATGACCCCTAATCTGGTTTTGGTTTTGACCGACCTGATACTGATATTTCATCAATGCAGTGAGGTGCCACGTTCTAGAGTTCTCTTGGCAATGGATGGGGTCAGAAGTGTCTGCTATGACTCTGTAGACTTGCAGGGCCTCAGGCAAACCCAGACCCACTGAATGCCACACACAACGACGTGGAAGACTAATTAATGTCTGCTTCCTGCCACACGATCTACAGTACAAGATGTGGAACCAGCCTTACCCCACTCAACCCATGCACACCCGAGAAACAACCCCTGCACTTAGAAACTTCTTTTGTCCCCAGAATTAAGTATTCCTGAATCATGGAAAGTTAAAAAGATTTTTGGTTTAATTTTTATCTTAATATTTACTTGCTTATTTGGTTTTTGAAATATGGTGCCTACGAGAAACCTGGAACTCATTCTCTAGACAAGATGGTCTTGAACTCAGAGATGCACCTCACACTGCGTCCTGAGTTCTGGGCTTAAAGGCATGAGTTCCCATAAAGCTTATAAATTTTGTTTTTAAAAATATATATTATATATAAAGGAAAAAGGATGTGATTTATGGACTTTCCTTGGTACGTCATTAAATGTGTGCATAAAAGAGAAAATAATTTTGTTGATGATTATTAAAATAAATCATACTTCAAAAATTTTCAAAATAATCTACTAACAAATTTTATAAGAATTTTAGTTTAAAATTTTATTGTATGACTTTTTTCCAAATAAGATATTCTATAGAATACAAATATAAGTACTATATAAAAATCTTTTAAAATAATTTTCAGTATTAAATTTATTATTAAACAATAATTATTTAATTGGTTTTGAACAAATGCCACTTTCTGCACATATATACTCAGAGGTACAAGTTAATTTTTCATTCTGTAATCGTACAATTAGATAGATTTCTTTGATTAAAATATCCAAGCATGTTTTTTTATGTTGCCATGAATTTTTTACATATAATGTAAAACAAACAACAGAAAAGATTTTGAGAGAAACCCAGGAAAATGAGAGAAACCCAATCTGATAAATGTCTTATTACCCTCCACAACTGTTCTACCCTCATATTGAAAGAACATATCACTACGGAACACTGCACATCTTACTATTCTGAGAGATGGCCTGGAATCCCCTCTTTAAGGACCTTATGAAGGGGATATTCACTAATCTAGCCTTTCTAGGATTATAAGGCTGCCCCTGAAATGAAACCGTAACCATTCCAAACCTCCTTTCATAGTGCAGGAGCCTGGTTAGTTACTTCCCACCATCTGTGTAATTATGAGTCACCTGCTACCAACCTCTGTCCCTTGTCACATCACCCAGTACTGTACAGCCCAAAGGTGCCAGCTTTTATTACTTATTAGTAGAATCTTCTTTTAATACTTTTTGGATTCATACTGCTCGAAATGTCTGTTTTCAAGTCACAATTCACTTTCACAGCTGCAAAGGAAATGACAGGAGAAGAAAAACACAGCCAATATATATCAGCAATTAATTCCATCCACAGCTGCCCAGCTGTCTGTGCGTGGAAAATCAGTCGGTTTCCTTCTGGGGCTTTCAACTGAAAACTGATACTGCACATCCAGAGACATGAGCTGCCTGTGACATGTCAGGAATGTGCCTACGATCACACAGTCAGGAGACAAAATGAAATCCAGATTCTGTTTTCTTGGGGCTTGTCATTATTATTTCATAGTTTTAAAAACTCAAAAATACCCCAATCACAGAGAGTAGAAATACATTTTAACAATTCTCATTTCTGAGTGTTACCCTTCCAACAGAGAGGAAAATCTGCCGATGACATCAGATTTAGTAACAAGAATAGACACACTGATTTATTGGCATAGACACGGTGTGACATTCTTAGGAGCCCACATGGCCCATAGTTAAATAAGGCTAATACTTATTTGCACGCGTGCACACATACACCCCCAAACCTTTAATGTAAAAGCTCTCAGGAAATGGTACTTATACCACAATCATGCAGTAAAGCAAGTCTTTCTAGTTAGTTCAGACATTATTTGACATGCACATATGTCTGTCATTTCAAAGATTAATATATTTACAGATCCAATCTTCTAGGGTAATGGTCAAGGAGTGAGACTTTCTTTCCTTCCGCTCATCAGCTTTGTGGATTTTAAGTGAAAGCATCTTGAATGCCGGAGGGTTTAACAACCACACTGTGGGATCCTATAACTCAAAAGGGAGCCTGCCCTCAGGGTTGGAGAGATGGCTCAGTGTGTAAGAGGACTGACTAGTCTTTCAGAGGACCTGGGTTCAATTCCCAGCATTCACATGCCAACTCACAACTGTCTGTAACTCCAAGATCTGATACTCTCACACAGCCATGCATGCAGGCAAAACACCAACACACATAAAACAAAAAAGGAAAGGAGCCTATGCCTTTTCTCTTCCCCTTTCAACCCCCATTTTATCTTAAGCTTGTCATCTAAACCTTGTAAAATACCATTGTTATACTATATTTTCATGTAAAAAATAATTTAACTTTCAGTAGATACGATGGCTATGACTAGCTATTATGAAAGTTAAAGGAAAAAGAAAGCATAAAAAACTAAAATATATTCTAGTTTTATTGTTGTTTTTGCTTTTTGGTTTTTTTAATGAAATGAGAAACTTGCTATCTCTATGACTGAATTCTTAATCCTAAGGGCACTCACCTTTCTGTTTTGTTCACCAGTCAAGGTCAGCTGTGTTAGAGTCCAGGCACTCCTACTCCTTGTACATTCTCAAACATAATATAGATGGGGCATTTATTTTGCCCCTCACCCCGACCAGGGCCTAGTACGAGAACTCAACCCAGCATAATAAAGAAATTGCCTCAAGTCCTGAAGCCTGGAGCTTCGTTTGTTAAATAAATGCACTTTAAATATGTGGTAGACTGAAAATAGAATACACTACCAAAAATGGCTCTTTTTCCTTCCCAGTAAATGTCATCTAGTTGAAAACATACAAAGGAGAAAGAGAATTATCTCTGTTCATGTGGTATTACCTCTAGAAGTATGGTATAACCATTAGCGACTTAACCTTTGTCTGGCAAGACCCAGCTCTGTGGGACACTCAGTCTGGCTTAAAATACCCAGGGGAAGGAACTTCCCCCACCTACAGGATCCTAAGGAAAGGTGCTTCTGTGTAAGCTCTTTATCAGACTAAACTAACCCAGCCCATGGGCTAGGCTCACATCAACAGGCTCTCCATGAAGGTCTTTGATAGGAAATTTAAAAATGAATTTCCAGTAATTAGCTTATTATAATTTTTAATTTTATTTCTATTATTTTGTTTTTATGTGTATGTGTTTGTGTGTATGCACACGTGTACAGGCGCCTGTGAGGACAGGTCTCTAGTCTCCGGAGCTGGACCTACAGATGGTTGCTGTACTCAGACTGGAGCAGCCCAACCTGGCTGCTGGGAAGCAAAGCCAGTTCCTCTGGAAGAGCAGGACATACTCGGAACTGTGGAGCCATCTCTCTAGGCCCTTGGCTTTTAATTAGACCTTTGCTATTTCATTGTAAAACCTAACTAAGATGGAACACTCAGCAAGAAGGCAAAGTGCCAAAAGATGAGAAGTAAGAAGATAGCAGGGTGTAGTGACAGCCCTGGTATAGAAATGAGCACACAGGATGTCATCAGAGGAGTGCCACTGAAACAAGGGAGACTGTCATGTGCTTTACATACAACCCTACAGACGAGATTGAAACCAGAGAGGTTAGGCAAGAAAGATTGTGCAAGCCGTGGAATTGAGATAAAAAATAAGGATGTGGGTAGGTGAGAAGTGTTTGCAGTGGAAGGCTTGCTGTCCAGCTTCATGACTTGACTTTTGATTCCTAGTACCCCAGGGCAGAAGGAGAGAACCAACTTCTACAAGTTACCCTCTGATCTTTGAAACCACCCCCACTACACACACATAAAACCTGTAATATAAAAAAAAAAAAAACAACCCTTTAAGGGTTTCCTTAATCATAGGCCATTTTTACAGTAGGCTTATTTTATATTTAGACTCTTGATTAAAGAAAGCTCAGTTTGGCGGACAAGCAAATTGTACAAGAGATTTAGCTGAGGGAGTAAAAGTCAAAAGGTAACCAAAGCCAATGGCTGATAGCCGCGTGCTCGGGGCGGGGTCAGCTTCACAGAGCAGTCTGCTGTCCACTGGCTCCAGTCAGAGAGAGATGCGCCTGACCGGAGCGGAGGTGCTCAGGAGAGGCTCTTCTGTTTCTCAGGAGGGTGATACCATAAGGCAGCCCTCGGTAACCGAGAAGACAAGTTAACTCTCTGAGCTTGTGAGTTAAACTCTGTCTGATGAAACCTCTGCTACGCCCTCTCATTTCTCATCTGAGGAAGACAAAGGTGAAGATGGGTTGCAAAGGAAAGCAGACACTCTACAGTTTAGCGCATCAAGCTTCAGAGCCCTCTGCTCTCCTCCGGCACAGCAGGCATTCCTCCTGTCTATTCACACCTCTCCACTCACTGGGATATATGATGCTGAGCAACTTAAAGACGGGGCCACTAAGCACAAATATTATGGATGCTAATGATGTCTTTGCTTCTGCAATGCTTTGGTAGACTACTAAATGGTAGAAGAGAGAATCCAGGATTCAAAAGTAGGCCACACCTAATGGCGATGAACACCTTTAATTTGGCACTCAGGAAGCAGAGGCAGGTGGATTCCGTGAGTTAGACAACCTGGTCTATGTAGCACGTTTCAGGTCAGCCAGAGCTACACAATGAAATCCTCTCTCAAAACAAAACAAACACAAACCACTCAGAAGCTTTAAAATGTAGAAATTCTAAAAGAGGAAGTTGAGGATGAATGAAAGATGATCAGTGTTTAAAATAGGCCTTTTTTTTTCCTGGACCATAACAAAACAAGCCTACCAAGGTAGACAACGATATTTTGCAAATTATTAATAGTAGAGATTAGCTGTAATTTCCATTTTCAGACAAAAGTTAAACTAGTAAGATTGTACTATGTCACCCAGGTGGCCAAACCTGAAGTGCAACAACAAAGCAGGCTTTGGCTCTTTGAAAGCAATGTCTCACTAACCACCTCTTGGCTCTTTGAAAGCAATGTCTCACTAACCACCTCTGAGGACAGGAGGGGCTGCAGAGAGCTCAGCAGTTAGGCTGCTCCTCCAGTAGCAGCCTCAGGTTCAGTTCCCAATACCCATGCCTCAAGTACCTGGAACTCCAGCTCCAGAGAATCCAAGTCCCTCTTCTGACCTATGTGCGCGCACGTGCACACACACACACACACACACACACACGCACACGCGTGCACACACACACACACACACACACGCACACGCGTGCACACACACACACACACACACACGCACACGCGCGCACACACACACACACACACACACACTTTTTAAAAGACCAAAAATAAAAGAGAAGAGCAAATACATTACGTACTATTAAAAATACCTCAAGATCATAGGTTTATTGGCTTACTTACTTGTGAGGCTAAGTTAGAAGTGTTTTTAAGTTTCAGGCCTGGACTATAGAGTGAGTTCAAGGCCAGCCTAGGCAACTTAATGGGAGCCAGCCTGAAACTTTAGAAAGTGTAAAAAGTGTTAGGATTACGGCTTAGTATTAAGAGGCTTGTATGACATGTACAAAGTCCTACATTAATTCCTACTGCACAAAATAAATGACTTTATGAATAAAATAAACAAAAATACAGAGCCTGGGAGATAGCTCAGTGAGAGAGTACTTGCCCAGGCCTGCCCAGGCTTTCCCAGGTTCTGAGAGGGGTTCTCAGCTCCACGAAGCAACCAAACTCTCTAATTTTGGGGCTGGAGGGTCTCACCCTATAGTCCTGGCTGATGGCCAAGTCTCTATGGAACCCAGGCTAGTAATGAATTCTTTATCCTTCCGCTTAAGTCTCCCAGGTGATAACAGACAAAACAAAACCATAAAGAATAAATGAACATAGCCCAAAATACGAGCTCTGTGCCTTTCTGCGGTACTCTGTTTTCTCAGCTTTCTGTGAGGCTACTGCTTATGGTCCAGCACTGACAACACAATATGGACGTGCCCTCCTTCATGCTATCAAAGGATGCTGTCTTGTGTTCTTCCCTTGAGGACAGAAAGAGGGTTAGAACTTTTCTCCCATCTCCACCCTCATTCTGCAGCCCATGCATAATCCTGTCTTCAGCTAAAAGTCTCCTGAGGTGTTTTCCCATTCCATAGCTGGTGGGTTTGTAAGCTACTCGGCAAACTGGCAGCATGATAGGAAAACAAAACAAAACAAAACAAAACTTTTTATAAATAGAGCTCCGACGGGGAATTTTGCCCCCAGGTATTACTAAAGTACCAACTAGCTCTATGGTAAATCTACACTGTACTTACCAAGTGCTCACTCTGACAAGATGTTTAAAACCTATGTTTAAAGTCCATCTTGGTAAATCAATTCACCAACAAAGTATTTTTTCTACATTCTGCTTGAATTCATTTATTCTACTAACAACAATTTATTGCACACCTACTATGCACCACAGGATTAGGGTTAGAGACTGCACAAAACAAAGTGAGAGTGCTCCTGACCCTAAAATGTTATCGATGGAGTGTGTATGAGAAGATAACTTCTTAAACGGTAGTAACAGTGGACTGTGGTGATGCCACTCATGTATTAGAGATTCACAGAAAAGACCCAGCGGGCAAGGTTCCAGGGATCCTATGTTGGAACTTGATTTAAAAAGCATATATGCTCTGAGAGGGGGAGGGAAAAGACATGCAAAGACAACTACTTCTTAAAGTTGTAGTTTATATACAGCATTACTTTACACTAAAATATGAGCTATTGCAATTGATGCTAAAGAAATTGTCACTGGTTAACAGTGTGTGGTGGTTTGTAGAATTTCACTTACAAGGAGACTACACTCTATTAGGCAACTTACACAATTTGTGTCATATGCTTACACTGTTACTTTAACCTTTGACCTGCATGCTAAGAAAAGAAATCCAAAAGCCATTTACATGCTTTTTGGGAACAATCTGTGTTTTTACCCTGGGCTAAACAGTGACCTATAAATAATTCAGCCAATGAAGTACTTATTATTAATTAATTAATAACTAAGCTGGTCAAACTGTAGCCTGCCACATTGTCATCACTTCAGAAAGAGGCACTGGAAGGCTGCAAGTTGGTGAAGGTCAGGAGACTAAGGCACATTCAATGCAATGGGCTGAAGACCTTACAGGGATCAAGCACAGGAGGGCTGAGAAGAAGGGAAAATGCTGCAAGTTGGTGAAGGTCAGGAGACTAAGGCACACTCAGTGTAGGAGAGCAGCTACAGACAACGGGCTGAAGACCTTACAGGGATCAAGCATGAGAGGCTGCATTTTATAGGAGGGCTGAGAAGGGAAAATGCTGATGACAGGGTTGTTTAACAAAACACCTAAGCAATTAACTTTTGTGGGCTGGGAAAAGAACATCTGGAGTGGGCTGGGAATGTAGTGGAATGAGTGACAAGCACAGCCCTAGGAAGGTCTTCAGTTTGACACTGAGCTCTGGAAATAAAAGGAGTGAGGGCTAAAAGGATGAAAGGGACTCTTTTGTAAAGGTGAAAGGAATTATGTCAAATTACTGATGATTAAATATTTTGATCAAGTTACTTTTGATATGAAAATTTAATATTTATGTTCACACAAAGTATATACATGCTCCCCATTTTAATGAATTTAAAGAACATAATGATCATTTGCAGCACACCATCATGAGAAAAAAATAATTTAAAATAGCTAAATAATGTCTCTACAAAAGAGAAATTAAGTAGAGTTATTGCTATTATGTGAATTCTTTAGAGTCTTTGCCAGGTTCTTTTAAATATAACCTCTCCCGCATTTAATCACACTATACTGGGGTAGAGCCAACTCTGGGGAACAAATAGTTTACATAAGCAAAAGCCATTCATAAATGATTTACATTTGTGAGTTCATACCTGTAGTACGTAAGCTCTAACAAGGGGAAAAAGTTTTGCCTTTTGAAATGTTCACACAGAAAAGTTTAATCCTGGGACAGAAATTTCTCAATGATACATGTATCTTTAAGACATCACGTAAGTCTCAGAATATACAGAAGAAAAAACAGGCCACAAAAGCAACTGCTTCTGGGACAGTCCCCAGACTGAGAGTGCTGTGAGCAGCAGGGTGGTGGCAGGAGATAAGAACAAGTGTGGTGGGCCACACCCACAGGAGCTGTGTGGCTGACTTCAAGGGGTGAGACATTGAGCAAGTGAACAATTTTGGTTTTGTTTAGCTGAAAGATTGCACAGTCCTACAAGTAGAAGAGGAAAGAGAATGGGAGTTTTTAACATAGAACAAGATGATGTATAAACAGCTATCTCTTTAAAAGTATGTTAAAAATGAATAAATCACAGAACTAGGATAAAGGGAGTCAAACAGATCTAATAACATTTTTATCATTTCAGAAAGGTAGCATGCACGTCTGTCTCCTAGAGGAAAATGAAAACCTGAGAACTTAGAGAAGTGAAAGCCATGTTCATTCAGGACATTGTTGTTTCAGGAAAATCAAGCTTCTTACTCCCATCATAGGCTCGTCCTGAAATAACAAGGCCAAATATGTTATACTGACAATAATTTGGGGGTGTCTAGATAAGCACAATTTTTTGTTGTTCCAATTTTAAATTTGGCAGCTTATAGAAACAACAAGTCTCAATAGCCAGCCATTTAAAACATATTTCAAGACAAGGAGGACTCGGCTCTGCTGGGTTCCAAGCTGCCAAGTCGTTAATCCGCACCAACTCTCAACTCCTTTACACTGATTCCCCTCTGAGGCCCCAGCACAGCACAGACAAGACAGGGTGGCTGGGGAAGGCCAAGCTGCCTTTGGAGGTGGCTTAGACGTGAAGCTCCACGGTAACAGGGTTCTACTTAGTATGTCTGAGGCCAAGTGCTTGAGAAGAGGCATGGACACACACACACACACACACACCATCCCCAACCAATCCTGTGAATGGAAAGCAATTATTACTACACAGTTTTTCAATTGTGTGGCTAGAAGCCACAGGACAGACTTTAGAAAGGACTTCTGTGGGAAGCACATCACTTTTTTTTTTCAGTTTCAACTTTAGGAGTTCTTCCCTTTGCTGCACTCTCAGACAGGAAAGTTAATGAAAGTGAACACTTTGGGTTCTGTGTAACTGAAAGGTTGCATAATCTTTTCCAATGAGGTACTTCAAGCTTTTAGTGAGGCATTTCTTGTGGATGATTTACTACATTTATCAACTCTGTCCATTCTTGTAAGCATTAATTTCTATTTGTCTACAGAACTGGAGAAAGGGTACCGTCCATTCCACAGTGTTTGCTTTTCCTATGACACGGAAGTCAAGATGAACCTGATAAGCAGAGAGCAGTTGGTGCGCTAGACTACCGTTCTTAACGCGGAGCAGAAGCAGCTCCTGCACTGACACTCTGCTCAGATTAAAAACAAAAGGGTAGCGAATGCTGAAAAGCAGATCCTGGCCTCTTCCGGTGCCATGTCGGGCAGAAGTGCTTTTCGTTTGGTTTGATTTGGTGAGGAGTGCTGGAACTGGACCCAGGCAAATGCCCCACCACTAAACATAGGTAGGCTCTGAGAATAAGTCTGACTACAGAGTCATTTCCAGAAATCTTAGTCATTTAATTGCATCCCAATATAAACTGCCTAAAACATTGAAAAGGAGAACGACTCAGGCTCAGTCAGGAACTGGAAGCCGTATCTTTCTAACTGGCAAATAGAGGAGGGAATGCAGAAATTCTTTCTTCATGTGTGTTTCAGACCATTTTTTTGTTTGTTTGTTTTTCGAGACAGGGTTTCTCTGTGTAGTCCTGGCTGTCCTGGTACTCACTCTGTAGACCAGGCTGGCCTCGAACTCAGAAATCTGCCTGCCTCTGCTTCCCAAGTGCTGGGATTAAAGGCGTGCACCACCACCGCCCGGCTTCAGATCATTTTTTATGTTAACTAGAAACAATTTTTAAAATTCACTAATAATTAAGGGTTGAAAGGATGACAGGAAGCTGGACTTCTGAAGACTTACGGCACTAGCTAACAATGAACAGAGCCCAAGGAAGCTGAGCAGCAGTAGCATGTCAAGCCCCAGGCAGGCCTGAGGTACAGAGTGAGAGAAACCATGTCTGACAAGACCTTAGGCAACAAGGCCGTGTGCTTACTAACACAGGGACAAAGGAAATGTTAAATCAAACAGGCAAACAAGCGAAACAGAGGCAGGCATGGCAGCTAGTACACACCTGTCTACTCTGCAGATGGGGTATGGCTGAGGCAGGGAGATACGTTGAGGCCACCTTGGGTTAGAATAGCAAAACAGAACATTTTAAACATTCAAATCCAAACAAGCAAGCCTTCTGCTTTCTGTTTTTCCCAGAACAGTGAGTGGAAAATGGAGGAAATTTCCTAAGACACTGGAACGGGTCTTCTCTCTTTCACAAGGACTTTTTCAGCTTTCTATCTGGGATTTACAGACCAAGAGAAGGCTCTATTGTCTCCCACAGCCATGGCAGTCTGACACACCCTGCAAAAGGGAAGCAGTCTCCTTCTAGAAGAGAGCTGTGCTCGAAACAGACGAGTCCTAACTCCACCAGGAGCAGACGGGTCCCAACTCCACCAGGAGCACACCGTTTGGCAGCCTCAGTAATGAAAATTGATAATAACAAATAGATGGCTTAAGAATTGCCATAGCTAGAACCTTGTCAACTTCAGAACTCAGAATGACAAAGCACAGGTATGCATAAAACAAAACCCAGGAGAAACAACAAAACGCCGTCCTCCTCTCCAAGAACTGTAAACAATGGAAGATTAAACAGAATATGAAATAGAGAGTGTAACTCCAAAAGAACTAAGAGGGGATGAGGGAGAAGCCAGAGTCAAGGAAAACATGGCTGGGAAAAAATTAGAAGCTCAGGGGCACATCTCACCTATAAGAGACTGACATACTTGTAGCAAACTTCAGAATAAGACTAAAGAGGTATAACAAAAATTACAACCTCTGTGAGAATTAAATGTCAGTTTAGAACTAAGTCCAACAAAACAATCTGGTGAATGGAAAAGAAAGTAACAGTGAGGAAGAGCTGAAATCAAGAGCAAGTAAAGGCCACTGGCTGCTCTTCTAGAGGACCTGGGTTCATTTCCCAACACACACACACACACACACACACACACACACACACACACACACACACACACGGCAGCTCATAACTATTTAACTGTTTGTAACTTCAGTTCCAGGGAATCTAAATCTAAAACCCTTTTCTGTCCTCTCTGGGTACCAGGCACAGTGTGATACAGATTTACAATGTAGGCAAAACATCTATACACACACATGCAAAACAAAACGACAAAAACCACAAATAATCTAGGCATGGATGTCCATGTATGTAGTAGCCTAACCCAAAGCTTCCATGTACTTCTGAGACTTAGTTTTAAAAATTTATTCTAAGACTGAAGTGGTAGCACATACCTTTAATCCCTGCACTTAGGAGACAGAGATAGGCAGATCTCTATGAGTTCAAGGGTAGCCTAGTTTACATAGCGAGTTCCAGAACAGCCATGGTTACATAGTGAGACTCTGTATTGAGAGAGAGAGAGAGAGAGAGAGAGAGACAGAGAGAGAGAGAGACAGAGAGACAGAGACAGAGAGACAGAGAGGCAGAGAGGCATTCATAGCTCAGAGGAAGAGGCAAGTGGATCTCTAAATTTGAGGCTAACCTGGTCTACTATCAAGTTCCAAGATAGCCAGGGCTACACAGAGAAACTTTTTGAAAAAGAAAAAAGAAAATTCAGTAGAGATGGCTCAGAAGTTAAGAGCACAGGTTGCTCTTATAGAGGACCCAGATTTAGTTCCCAGCATCCACTTGGTAGTTCACAACTATCTACAACTCCAGAGATGCCTCTCTGGCCTTCACTGGAACTTCAGCCATGTGGTGCTCGGATATACATGCAGGAAAAACACACATATGCTTAAGAATATGATATATAGATTAATTTTTAAAGCCAGCCATGGAATTAATCTTTAATTCCAGCACTCAGGAGGCAGAAGCAGGTAGATTCCTGAGATCCAGGATAGCCAGGACTAAACAATACAGAGAAAACTAAAACCAATACATACAAACACACACACATTTCTGGGGTGCTCTACTTGTCATTCAAGTTAAATAACACACAAACCCCATTTGTTAATTTACTGTGTGCCTACAATCTAGTACTTAGCTGTTGTTTATATTAACATCTGTCTGGGCACATATCCAACCTCTTGCTCCATGAGACACTGAAATAAACTTTAATGTACTAGGAAATCAGAAAAACTAAATGAACAGGGGGGAAGCAAATAGGTTTTCCCACCAAGCACAGGATACAGCTGTGCTGTGTCGGGCTTACAGGCCTCTCCTTAGCTAACAGCACGGTTACAGGACTGTCTCCCCACTCAACAGGAAGCAGCATCTGGAAACACAACTATTGCCAAGCTCCAGCTCTACTGCCCTCAGTTCCCACACACACTCAGCCTCTGACCTGGGCCTACGCAGCACGTCCATGCAAGCCTCTTGGATGAAGTGTCAGCAAGTGTATGGATGACATTTTTGGGGAAGTCCACAGGTAGCCTTTACTTACCATGTTCCCAAAACAGAACCCAAGGATCTGATGTGTTTGCTGTGCTCTTAGAATAAACAGGCTGTGGCAAGTATGAACAACTACCTTTAGCTCCTGAATGCATACTTGTACACACAATACATAGTCTGCCTCTTCTGAAAGTTGTTTCTGTGGCAACAAGTTAACTTAGAAATCTGAATTTTCCTTTTGCCCTTCACAGAGCATGATGTGACTCACAGACAAGGCACTCAGTCCAGACCCTAGGTAATGAAAGTCAAAGGGGAGTATATGGAATTAAAATGCTTTGTAACTCATGTGTCCTACAAACAGTAAATTAAAAAGAAAAGTTAGTCAAGCCAAGAAACACTGACACAGTGTTCTAAGCAGCGTGCCATGCACAGAAAGCAGCCCACTTAGGGCCAATGGTAACTAACAGCAATACAGAAGAGTCCTCCCAGCCCCACTTCAGAATGAAGTTAGAATACTAAAAACAATCTGCTTGGATGCGTAAAGACGCTTGGCGCACGGGCAGGAGTGTGATTACACATATCAAACAAGACAAGCTCCAAAGGAAACAGTCATGTACTCAAATGGGCATGCTTAGACAGGAAGTTGTGAACATTTTTTTAAAGAAAATGCCTTAAAAGCTCAGAATACCCAAAATACAACCCACAAACCACAAGAAACTCAAGAAGGAAAACCAAAGTGTGGATGCTTCATTCCTTCTTAAAGGGGGCATAAAATACCCATGGAAGGAGTGGCAGAGACAAACTATGGAGCAGAGACTGAAGGAAGGACAATCCAGAGACTGCTCCACCTGGGGTTCCTTTCCATATTCAATCATCAAATACAGACACTATTGTGGATGCCAGCAAGTGTTGGCTGACAGGAGCCTCATATAGCTGTCTCCTGAGAGGCTCTGACAGTGCCCGACTAATACAGAAGTAGAGGCTCACAGCCATCCATTGAACTGAGTATAGGGTCCCCAATGAAGGAGCTAGAGAGAGGACCCAAGGAGCTAAAGGGTTTGCAGCCCCTTAGGATGAACAATATGAACTAACTAGTACCCTCAGAGCTCCCAGGGACTAAACCATCAACCAAAAAGCATACATGGTAGAACTAATGGCTCCAGCAGCATGTGTATAGCAGATTGGCCTAGTCAATCATCAATGGGAAGAGAGGCCCTTGGTCCTAGTGTAGGGGAATGCCAAGGCCAGGAAGTGGGAGAGGGCGGGTTGGTGAGCAGGGGTTGGGGGGAGGAAACAGGGTTTGTTTTTTGTTTTTGTTTTTGATATTTTTTCGGAGGGGTAACCAGGAGAGGAGATATCCTTTGAAATGTAAATAAAGAAAATATCTAATAATAAAAAAAAGAAAATGCCTTAAAATACTTTTAAATTAATATGTCTTTCTTCTTTCAATGTCTTTTTCCCAACTCCCTCTTTACCTCAGAGTGCAGCAGACCACTATTGCCCTAGTCCTGGCAGGAAGCACCAGTGTGAGTCTGATACATAAACAGCTAGCTCTGAAACAGGAAGCTGCCAACTCACAGACAACACACATGCATGAAGGAGCAGCAGCACGGTGAAGGAGCAGCAGCACGGGGAAGGAGCAGCAGTACGGGGAAAGAGCAGCAGCACGGGAGCACGGGGAAGGAGCAGCAGCACGGGGAAGGAGCAGCAGATCGCGGAAAGAGCAGCAGCACGGGAGCACGGGGAAGGAGCAGCAGCACGGGGAAGGAGCAGCAGTACGGGGAAGGAGCAGCAGTACGGGGAAAGAGCAGCAGCACGGGAGCACGGGGAAGGAGCAGCAGCACGGGGAAGGAGCAGCAGATCGCGGAAAGAGCAGCAGCACGGGAGCACGGGGAAGGAGCAGCAGCACGGGGAAGGAGCAGCAGCACGGGGAAAGAGCAGCAGCACGGGAGCACGGGGAAGGAGCAGCAGATCGCGGAAGGAGCAGCATGGGATCCATGGCAGGGAAAAGGGACTATTCCAAGATCATCCCTCTCACAGCAAGGGCCAGAACTGCTGGGACATTTCCTTTTCATAGAAAAGTGATAACTTCTTAATTTATAGCAGAGTGGAAATGACAAAAAAAATTGTATATAAAAAGTTTCCTGAAAGAGGAGACAGCACAGACTTTAAATTAAACACCACACACAGGCACCCCAAACAAGCAAGAGCAGGCTCTTCAGCGGGTAAGGGAACTAAATGCAGGTGGCCTTAGTGGGAGGATCATTTCATCTCGGTGGGCTGTCTATCTCAAGTATAAATACGCTTAAAGGGAATGATACCATTAATTCTACATTATAACATGCAAGGATTTTTATGTATTTTTAAAAGTTTTTGATAATGTCATCCATGCACATAATATACCTTTAATCATGCTCAAGCCCTGCTCTCCCCTCCCTCCTACTCCCTTCAGCTATTTTTAAAACACGAAACACTGTATGTTTTACATTTTATTTAAGTGTACAGCTGTTTTACCTTCTCGTATGGCCGTGTGCCGTGTGTATGCCTGGTGCCCATGCTAGAAGAGGGCTCTACCAGCAGTTGTAAGCCGCCATGTGGGTGCTGGAAATTGAGCCCAGATCATCCCGAAGAGCAGGCCAGTGTGCTCTTAGATGAGGTATCTTTCCAGCCCAATCTATGCCTTTTAAAGTGATTATATAGGTTCAAATTTTCTATATATGCACACATACATTTCATCAATACTTTAGCCTTAGTTAAGATTATTTTAAAACTATTTAAATTATTCATTTTAGTGAGTATACTTACTTATATTTTCTACTGAACGCCAGTAACACTATTTAGTGTTGGTGGAATACTGGGGACCAAGCCCTCTGCCATCACAGGGCTCAGAATGAGCTTGGTTTTATTTTATGTGATCACTTTGTCTGACTCATCACGCAGCTTCCATACTTTAATGAAAATGCAGATAACAATCTTAAAAACAAAAGTTCTGTACATTAAAACAAAAATCTTGGGTTGAACACAGATTGCAGCTTCATTTTTAACTTATTTTTATTTTTTGGTTTTTCAAGATAAAGTTTCTCTCTGTAGCCATGGTTATCCTGGAGCTCACTCTGTAGACCAGGCTGGCTCACACTCATAGATCCACTTGCCTCTGCCTTCCAAGTGCTAGGACTAAATGCGTATGTCAGTATTTTAAGCTTCTGGCTATGCACAGAAAACTCATGCTGAGTCCCAGAGCCCAATTTTAGGAAACACATAATGAAAACATCCTCTCCATTCTCCTGATCTCACCAAACAAAAGGAAAGAGGTTCACTGATCCAGGCAGTGTTCCGAGAGTGTTAGTGAGTCACTGCTATTCACAACAGCAACTATTCTCCCCGCTGTGGCTCAAGCACGTCCTCTGTGGAGGGCCAGGAAGCGTGCCCTTTCTGCATTCGACGTGCAACCTCTGGTGTACTCAAAGGGATGACAGAATGCTTGCTCATTTTGGGAAATGCTGGCACACATGAAGTACGTAATGGTACTTCCATAATAAAGAAATTAGGACATAACAAGTTTTTAAAATTCTGCTCATTAAAATTACTTTTTAATGTAACTTTTATCTGCCCATATACAATTGTCCCCAAGGCTTAATGAATGCCTCAGTTTGCTAACCTAGGCTTAGTCCTGGAAGCTTCTAGACTCTGTACCATCTTATCTAGACCTACAATGTTTTCGGACTCTAAGACTTACCGCTGAATAAGCTCACCCTTTCTAGTTCTTTCTGAGCTTTGGGTGGGTAACTAGTTCAACTCAGTGGTTCTGGCTCAATCTCCTCTCCAAGTTGACTGAGTCAATCTGGCCTCTCTGTGCACTCCTCTCTTAAGTAGCTTCCCTTCCTCCCCTGTGGGAGCTGGGCAGCTGAAAAATCTTTCTCTGATTCGTCACTTTGTCTGCCCCTCAACATCTCTTTCAAACATGAGTGCTTCCTTCTACAAACTAACTTTACCTTTATTGTTTGATATTAAAGGTGTCCACCAAAAGTGTGTCTATATTCCAGCCAGAGAGATTAAAGGTGTGTACTAAGGGCTGAGCCATATCATAACAAGAAACAGAATTTTTTTTCAGTAAGTAACACAATCTCAGGGTTCACAGTATAAGCAAATATCCTGCAATATTTTTAGCCTTAGGTAGGAATAAAACAACCAAACACAAATCACACTGTTTTTGTTGTAATGAGAGGAAGGCAGGTAAAAATAGGGGGTTAGCAACCAAAAGACTTCAGTCTACTCCCCAGGGCCCAAATGGTGGAGAGAGACTTCAAGTTGTGCTCCATACACTGCTCAAATACGTCCATGGGCACATGCAATGCAAATACAACTGTAAATTTAAAGTCTTTTAAAGTGATTAGGAATCTTTCACTCCCAAAGTAGTAGTAATAATATTCAAATTAAAGGGCACAAAAAAAGTATTTTATAAGGCAAAATTATCCTCTTAAGTTCTATATCTCCATAAATGTTTAAAAAAGAAATTTAAACTTATTATTATTTTATTTGTGTGGGTGTTTTGCCTACATGTATGTCTGTGCACTACATACATGCCTGATTCAACAGGAGTCCAAAAACGGAGGCTCAGATCCCCTGAATTAGCGTTACAGACAGTTGTGAGTTACCATGTGGGTACTAGGAAATAAACCCAGGTCCTTTGAAAGAGAAGCCAAGGCTCTTAAGAGTATCTCATTTAAATAAAACTATCTAATTTACATAACTCTAAAGGCTGTTATGTCAGACAAACATGATGTCATACAAGTTTCCTATGGAGCCAGCTCCTCCATGGCACATGGAGCCTGTGCTTAGCCAGTACCTGTGAGTGGCCCAGCCCTTCCACTGTCACCACCTTCTGCCTCAGAGAGATGACAAATACTTACACCATGTATGCTAACAGTCATTATACTGCTTCCAGTATACCCTGTCAGAGAATATTCTAAATACCTCATTCACATGTCTGAAAGAATGTAACTGGTGGGGCTGGAGAGATGGCTCAGTGGTTAAGAGCACTAACTGCTCTTCCAGAGATTCTGAGTTCAATTCCCAGCAAGTAAATGGTGGCTCACAACAATCTACAATGGGATCCAATGTCCTATTTTGGTATGCATGAAGAGAGCAATAGTGTACTCATATACATAAAATAATTTTTTAAAAGTATGTAATTGTAGGAAACCTACAACAAGAAACACTAAATAGATTCAGTAGGATGTATTTATATATTTATTTATATACATGTAATAAAATAAAGAAAAAAAGCAGTGAATTTAGGAAGGAGTTGGGGGACAGGACACATGAGTTGGAGGGAGGGGACTGATGCAGATACAGAATACATATATGAAGTTTTTTTTTAAATTTAAGAAAAACCAACCTAATGGAAAGGTTAACATTATATGTAAAAATGACCTACAAACTCTCTAATTCTAAGATACCTAAGAGTCTTTATTATAGTATACTGCTAACCAAACAATACACTCCAAGTCTTAAGACATGTTATATATTTTCAACTCATGTTACATTCCTTTTAAGTCTGATGAATATATTTAACCTATGAACCCAGGGATAAAAGATCTGGTGGCAAAAACAAAAACAACTCTTCAGTAGTAAAATTACTTTCTTCCATTGTTTTAAAAGGAGAATTTTCTAGAGCCACCACTGAGGGAAGTTACTGGCAATTATTCCAACAGTCTAATATGCTG
Organism: Mastomys coucha; assembly: GCF_008632895.1. Classification (NCBI taxonomy): domain Eukaryota; kingdom Metazoa; phylum Chordata; class Mammalia; order Rodentia; family Muridae; genus Mastomys; species Mastomys coucha. Next base: position 184,496,154 of record NW_022196904.1, on the reverse strand, counting down.
CATGTACAAACAGTTTAGCTGCTACGGGAGATCCAACTAGCAGAGTGTGGAAGGGGCTACGGAAGGGGCTGAAGGGAGAACTGAAGCTCAGAAGGAGCACATGTCACAGCCCGAGGAAACACAGTCGCTACCCCACACGCCACCTCCATCAACAAAGGTAGCAGAAGACCTATACAACCAAAGAAACTCTTGGGGAAAGAATTAGGAATTGTTAATAGTCTAGTGTTTTCTTACACCACTGACCACTGGAATCTGGTAAAGACACGAGTCTACAAAGAGTCAGATTGTTACAATGCCATCTCTGCTCTAAAATGACCACTGTCTCAATATGCCCCGAAAAACAGAACCTAAGCTCCCTTCCTGCTCTAGGTACGTGGTAAAGACACAGAGGAAGCGGGCCACAGAGAACACTGCTTGTATCTGACAGAGGCTGGCCTTTGGGAGCTTGGAATGTAAAATTATGTAAATGGTTTCAAAGTTCACATTCTCAAAATTTACTCTTGTTGCTCCAAAATAGCTGATTTATATGTTTCCTGTGTCTATCTGTTGTTAAGTCTCGGTCGCAGTGAATTAATGAAACTTTTCATTTTCCACTCCAAATTCTTTGACTACTTTGCAAAAAAAAAAAAAAAATCTATTTCCTTTCAAGTATACGTAAAGATATTTGTTTGCTTCTAAAATCTATATCCACTGTTGCTGGGATGGAGAGTACTTGTTTTAGTTGTACAGTCATCTCCACATATTACTAATGATTATATTACTCCTTAATACTGTAGCGTTAATGTCCTAGCTTACCCCTTTAATACTGCAGCATTAATGTCTACTATTATTCCACAGTACTGTGAATTTTCCATCTTTGCTGGTTCTCACTCATACTTTACTGCTTTTTGTAAGTATTACTAGTCACATCTAAAATTGTTCAATAAAGGAATGAACTGATTAGAAAACAGGCTATTCTGTGGGAGGATGAAGTTCCAAGTCATGTGTACTGCAGACATGAGCACAGCCATGTCAAGGACCCCACTACCTCAGACCCATGGGAATAGTAAGACGGTCATCCGGTGGTCCTAGTACAGATAGTGACAGTGTACAAAGGATCAGACACAACTTCTGCATTAGAAAGTATTCTAAGGCTGTTCCCCTATAGAGACCCCTACTGAGATTAGCTAAACCATACCATACCTTATCCTTGACCCCACCCTCACAATCCCAGCTTCTCTACCCCCTCCCCTCTCTCTCTCTTTTTCCTTCCCCCCACTGTGTGTGTGTGTGTGTGTGTGTGTGTGTGTGTGTGTGTGTGTGTGTGTGTTTCATTCTCCATTCTCCTAGTCAAATTGATCCCAAAGCTTTGCGGGAAGTCATACTATTCAATGCAGAAACAAAGCATTTGTTTGCACATACAAACTGGAAGTGAGTTGCAACCCATATGCAATGTACGCACAGAAATAAAGACATATGTTGGTAGACTCTGAAGGCTGTGCTGGATTGGGGAGTCAGGATCCCCTGAACTTTGGACCTGAGGAAGAAGCGCAGTGGAGCAGCCAATCATATCATTAGTGATAACACTTGTGACTGTGAGGTGATTTTGCATTGCTATCTTTGGTGACCTGCAACAGCTTCGATCCCAATATTTGTGCATCTTTTGAATTTGAGTCCTGGCTAGTCTACACAGAAAGACTCTGTCTCACAAAACAAGGCAGGCTGGGATCAGTCTGCAATTAAATAACCTCTAGGTTATAAACTCACATGTATGCTAGCACAAACATTATACGTCGACTATGCATCTTTAGCAAAGCCAAAATATTATACAGTGGCTAGAATGGATTTACAACAAATTCCATTTTTACCATTAGTAGCTCTTTCCTTTAAGAAAATTGGCATAATGGGCTTCCATGTCTTCTAATGAGATAAAACATACAATGCAAAGAAAGTCTAAATGCAAAGGATTGCATGGCTCATTCTATCTGCATGGAGCCTCCAGTCTACAGTGTCTTTCATGTGTATACTCCACTTTATGAATAGCACAATTTCATGGACTAAGATTATCTGTGGGGTGGGGACATCAAGTCAGCAAAGAGCACAGCTAGGTCAGGAACCCAAGCCTCTTGAGGCCTGCTTCTGTGGTAGATAGACCTTTAAGCTTTTTAATCTTTCTTTTAATCTGAGCATTTTTATGTTATAGAATATGAAGACTCAAGGAAAACCAAGTTACTAATGCTGTATAAAGGTCATGAGTGGTTTTCAACTTTAGAAAATACCATCCCTCTAACAACTTAGTCTGTGAAACTTGGCAGCTCATCTTTCAATCAACTCTACCAAATACAGAACTGTGTCCTAGTCCAAAATATATGTATTCTGAAGCCAGCTAATATTCGGAAAATACATAGCATTTCTGAAATTAAGTATAAGAGTAATAAGCAGCCAAGCAGTTTATAGAAGGTCTTATTTTACCACCATATTCTATGTTTACACAGCGTAATTCACAACAGTTCAATCAAATGTGACAACGTCTGTCTGGATGTTTTAGTGGCATAGCTTATTTCTATTTTTCATGCTGGAATATTTTCCAGTTTGATATCATGTCAGTCAACAGAAGATTTTAGAAGCATTATAATAACAGCTAATATTATCAGGCACCTACCAGATACTAACCTCTGTGCAAAGTACTTTAATGGATTTCACCAGGACACTGGCTTTCCCTCAAAGCCAGCTAAGTAACAGTCCCATAATGAGTCTAGTTCTAGTCAATGCTCCATCTACTATACACAAACAATAGCAACTCCATCTAATTACATTAAGATACATGTGATTACGAATTCAAGCTTATGTAGTGTTTTTGATTTCTGAAAGTATTGGTAAGTTATAAACACAATACTTACTATTTATATACCATTACCCCAAAGTAAATTTTAATCATTTGTTTGGTATTCTTTTAGTAAATACAAACAGAAATTCTTACTCACATTTTAAAAACGATACCCTATCCCACCCCCCCAAAAATGAAAAAAAAAACAAAACAAAACAAACAAAAAACCAAAACCAAAACTAACCAGGTAGTACACTGTGCAGTCTACAACTTAAATTTCAAAATTAGTAATATACACTGGATATTTTCTCTGAAGTCAATCTGTAAAGAATGAGCTCATTCTTCAGTGTTTATAGTACACGACTAATTATAACATTATTAACTCGGTGATAACACACATCTCTGTACACACAACTTGGCCAGGTTTTTACATATGTTTATAAAATGTAAGTCAAATTCCTATAAATGTAATTGATTAAGCAGAGTATTTAACTAACTCTGATGAATACGGACAAACTGCTATATGTGACAGTCAAACTTGTCAAAACATTAGAATTAAAGCTTCATTTTAACACCTGTTCTGGGTTATTTCATTCATTCTTATTTTGGGCACATTGACTTTTTTGTTTTTGTTTTTGTTTTTTCAGACAGGGTTTCTCTGTATATCCCTGGCTGTCCTGGAACTCACTCTGTAGACCAGGCTGGCCTCAAACTCAGAAATCCACCTGCCTCTGCCTCCCAAGAACTGGGATTAAAGGTGTGCGCCACCACTGCCCAGTGGGCACATTAAAACAATAATCTTAGTGTATAGCTGTGGTTTGAGTGAGAAAAACTCCCATAGGCTCATATATATGAATGCTTAGCCATCAGGAGTGGCCCTACTTGAGAAGGATTGGGAGGTGTAACCTTGTTAGGATAGGTGTGGTCTTGTCAAGGGGGTGATATTTAAGCTCTCTCTCTTCCTGCTGCTTGAGGATCCAGATGTAGAACTCTCAGCTACTTGTCCAGCACCATGCCTGCCTGCCACCATGCTCCCTGCCTTAATGACAATGAACTAAACCTCTGAAACTATAAGCAAGCCCAATTAAACCTTTCTTTTATCAGATTTGCCATGGTCATGGTATCTTTTCACAACAACAGGACACAGTATAATACACAGTTTTAGTATTTTAACTTTATGCATAAAAATAGTAGGGTATGACAGCATATGTATTATAGTCTCCTGGAGTGTTTCTAGAAATGCGATATAATACTAACACCTAAGTGACCTTGTAGAACCCAGATAGACTATTCTAGTAGTAATAACCATATGCTATACAAAAATGCTCACTGAAAAGTGTAAAGCTACTTCATTACCATCTATCACAAAAAGGAATGTCTCTACACTACAAGCAAGCGGAAAGAGAAAGTGTCTCCAGACCATTATTTTAGTTACTGACGTGTAGACACTGTAGAAGAGTCCTACTACACTGCCAGGGCTATTTTCCTCTTCTGCTGTGGTCTTCCTGCTCCCAGCCCTCTGCTGACATCTACTATACATTTATAACAATCAAGTCACAGTCTATTTCAAAACCTTCTTCTGCAACAAATAAAGTCAAAGTATTCAAAGAAGTACATTTATCTATATTTAAGGTTTTGTTTTCAATTTTTAAAAAAGATTTTATTATTATTTATGTGTGTATTTTGGCCTGCATGTATAACAATGTGCTACATGTGTATCTGCTATCCTCAGAGGCTAGAAGGCACTAGATGCCCTGAAACTAGAGTCACAGTGGTTGTTAGCCACCAGATGAGTGCTGGAAATCAAGTCCTTGTCGTCTGGAAGAACAGACTTCTGATCCTCATCTTTCCAGGGCTGTATTTTCAATTTTTTTGAGACAAGGTCTTGCTATAGGCTAGGGCATCTCTGAACTCATGATCTTTCTGCCTTAGCCTCCCAAGGGCTGGGAGTAAAGGTGTTGCAACTACTGGTGGGATAAGGAATGTCTTCATATAGGGTCCACAGGAGCCCCAAAATTTCATGGACAAACTTTAGAAAATTCAACTTGAATTCTCTCAAAGAGAGGAGGAAAATTACCCATGAATTTATCTGAGGAGTATCCATCAGCTCTCAAAGGGGCTCTGAGGTCACAAGATAGCTGGAGAAACTGAGCATAGGAAGATGGTAAGCCCTGAACAAGCGTCCACGGAGTGCTGGGGCCCTGACGAGACATGGATACAACTGTAAGCCCTGAACAAGCGACCACGGAGTGCTGGGGCCCTGACGAGACATGGATACAACTGCAAGGCCAAGGAAGAATGTAGAAGAGGGGGCAGAAAGAATATAAAACCACAGGGTGGGAGATGGCTGCAAGGAAAGAGTCTTCCATCAGACATGAGACAGCTGTTACATTCATGAACTCACTGTGTGGTAATATGCTCAAAACTGAGCATCACGAATGGGGGAGGGGCCCGTTAGGATCCATCCTTCCCCAAGGGACTGTATTAATTTGCAGTTCATGGTTGCTAAAGGAAGAGGTGTCATATTCTTCCTGGTGCAGTCACTGATAAGTTGTCTATGTTCTAGTAATGCCTCTCCCTAAGCTTGTGCAAACAATTCTAAGTAGACTCAGTGGGTCACGCACAAAAAGAAGGCTTTTATAAAGGGACGGAGACTTGGGAGGAAGGACTGTATCTGGAGGGGGTGGCTGAGAGAGGTGCATGGTATGAAAATTAGTAAATACATTATACACATGCATAAAACTGTTAAAGAACTTGGGGGGAGGTGTCGAGACAGGGTTTCCGTTTTGGACTCGCTTTGTAGACCAGGCTGGCCTCAACTGCCACTTGTCCCTGCCTCTGGAGTGCTGGGATCAAAGGTGTGCACTGTCATGCCCAACTGTCAAAGAACTTTTAAACGCTCACCTGAGGATTTCACTAGTCCAGGCCTTCCAGATGGGCAGGATCAGGGCTAAGTAACTCGCTGCTGACTGCATACTTATTTGTGAGTAGCTGCTTCTTGAAGTACATAAAGCAGGTGCAAGGTTATCTTTGGTAGAACAACACACTTACTTGCTGCTGTTCTTACATGACAGATGCCACAACAGCGGGAACTGCCCACAATTAGTGAGGGCTCTGTGGAAATGTGCCATGCACCATGAATATCCTATACTAAGTTAGTCCAGGAGAAAATGCTTCAGAACCACCAGCTTGAACTTCATGGTACCACCATGTTATAGACAAGAGACACGGGCTTAGGGACAGACAGGAGACACGGGCTTAGGGACAGACAGGAGACATGGGCTTAGGGACAGACTTCATTCACTTCTGCAGCTCAGTCGGGGCTGAAGATAACATGGGTTTAGTCTGGGATGTGGCTGTTAAGAATGGATGATTTTATGCAGTGTTAGTGTCAGAGTTCCAGCCTTGGTGTCACTCTGCACTCACCTGGACAGCCATATTTGTCAGCTACAACCTCTGCCACCACTTCTCCTGCCAAGGTTGGACAGATCTGTACTTCTAGCTGCCTGTTTTAAGTTCCTACGCCCGCCCCAGTATCTTGCCCTTCATGCTAAACAACCAAACTCTTACTGCTGCCCACAGACTGGAGGTGGAGGGGAGACAGGGAGGGAAGCAGTATGAGGATGGGAGAGAAAGACAAGTCTAAATGTCTGCCCACGGTTTCTTTCTCCATGTCTGAACCAGGATCTAACCTGACCTTCCTCTTCCTCTTCCTCTTCCCCTTCCACATTCTTCTGACTTTACCATTTTTCCTCTTAAGCTACTTTCCCCTTACCCATTCTTGACTTATTTCATGCTTTAATTCTTTCTCTCTAGAATACTACAGTGATCTTTTTACCTTTACCCTTAAACCTTTCCAGCTACTCTCAATACTACTGCCAAATAAGATATTAAAAACACAAACCTGACCACATTGCTCCACTTCCTATAAATCTTTCAATGCCTTCCCACTTCACATAGAATATAGTCCAAAGAACACAGCATATAAATGTTTCAGTGACATAATCTTTGTTATAAATCTATTACCTGTTTTAAATTATAATAGGACAGTGCACAGTTAAATATGGAATTAAGTAGTCCTTATAGCAGGTGATAATCATACAAATTTACTGTACAATTAACACAAAATTAACAGATTCTACTGTATGTATCCTGTGTGATCCTTACACTGTCCATTTGTTCACTGATGTTTCAGTAAACTAACCCATTAAATGACCTTTTTATCTTGACAAGTTTTATAACATCAAGGTGGAAGTGGAGGTGTACCCCTTTAATCCCAGTAACTCAGGAAGTAGAGGCAGACAGATTTGTGTGACTTCTAGGCTAGCCTGGTCTACACAGCAAGCTCCAAGTCAGCCAGAGATGCATTCTAAGACAAACAAAAAAAACAGTTTACACAGTCTGTCTTCACTAGGTTGGGAAGAGAACTACTTCACATTTCCCACTAAATACTCTATATATTTTCACCTGCCTCACTCATGGTAGCCACGTCTAACATGCTTTTTAAATATGAAAGAATGTGGAAATCTGTAGAAAAAAATTAACTTCTCTAATGATTTGCTTAAAGGCAATATACTGATCATGTTTCTCATTTCTGTGACTAAATACTTGACAAAGTGACTGAAGCTTTAAGGGGTCACCTGGGCTCATCTGGAGGTATGTTGTGTGGGAAAGGCATGGCAACAGAGCATGAGCCAAGCAGTAACCCCTGTCCAGAGTCACGAAGCAGAGAAAGATGAAATGGTGTTCAGATCCATTTCTTATTTTACTTAGTCTAAGACCCATGCCCCTGAGACGATGCCGACCAGCTTGGGTAGCCCCTCCTCAGTTAACTTTTTCTAGAAACACCTTCATAGACACACTCCCAGCATGTCTCCATGGTGATTCTAAGCCCAATGGGTTGACAGTGAACATTAGCCATCAATGAAAGCATCAGCATTGCAAGTGAGGAAGTTCTAAGGTGGCCCCAGTGCTCCACTCTACATGCACGGTCTGTGCAGTCTTTCTCACACATCACCATCAGCACATAACAGAAGGGTGCAGGACTGGGTTGTTAAAGGAAGCCCATGGATCTCCTCGTCTCTGCAGCACTTCAGTCTCTGAGGATGGACAGAAGCCACATCTTAAGGACTCTGAACAGCAGAAGAAACGAAACCTGCACTCTGCTTTAACAACTTAAAAATAAAACAATCAGCTATCACTGGATTAAAGACTCTAAGACTAGAAGCTATGAAACTACTATAAGAAAGCATAAGAAAGCCAGTTTTTTCTTTGTGACAAACAAACAGGAGGAGGAGGGGAAACCCAAAACACAGGCGCAAAAGCCAAACTAAGAACACTAAAAACCAACAGGCATTTCCCAGCACGGGGGGGAGGGGGTGAGAAACTTATTATGCAATTGGACTTGAATAGGCAGAATCCATAAAGACAAATAATTTGGGTTTAAAGGGTGTGGGGGGGCGTGTTCCAGACCTTAACAGACAGACAGACAGTTTTTAAGACATACGCGCACATGCACATGCACATGCACACAAATGACCAACAAAAGCTGACTCCCTTATAGCCTACAATTCCCTTAAAGCATGGACTGCTGCTGATGGGTGGAGTTACATATTCAGGTGGGAGGTTTCTTAAAGAAGATCCAGTACGTTGGGGTGTGGCGTGGAATGACAGACACACTGAACAAATGAGACCGTGTGGATGATCCTAAGGAAGTCCACCCGAACTCCAGAAAGCCCTTACATCTCAGGAAGAAAGGTGCCTGCCCTCAATGCTCTGCTCACTGTCTGAGGGCGTAGTTCCAAATGCTGCCTTGTATTAAAACGCCAGTCTTAGTTATTCAGCATATGTAAGCCAAAGCCACACACACATTTTCTAAATACACTGAAAATAAGACAGCATCTCAGGATTCGGTGTGGTGGACAATCTTCTCTGGGAGGAAGTCGGTTATGAACCACACATCTCAGAAGCTGACGGACAGCTAGGCTTTCCTGTTTAACCTACTTTACACAATGGTTTACACTTAGCTTATCTATACTTAGGATTTTCTATTACTCACAAAATGACACGAGTTTCAACCCTGAAATCATTCAGGATCCAAATTTAGCTGTCAACTTAAAACCAACCGACCAATAAAAAAACTTCATATGTCACTCTTAAGGAATTCATGGAAAGCAAAATGCTTAAAATCTTTGAATATATACATACTCAGAGATGCTACATAATAAGCTCTGGCAGGTATATGTAATTTGAACATCCTTTAGAGTCCATTGTTTAGAAAGAATTTCAAAACCTCACTCAATATAATTGATTATAAAGCAATAAATGAAATCAATTTTCCTTTCAATTCAAAATAAAACAATCTTAATACAGAATTTTTCCTGTCTAAAGGAAATAAATGCAGGGACAAAGAGTAGAGCAGAGACTGAAGGAAGGGCCATCCAGAGACTGTTCCACATGCAGACACCAAACCCTGACACTACTGTTGATGCCAACAAGTGCTTGCTGAGAGGAGCCTGATATGGCTGTCCTCTGAGAGGCTCTGCTAGAGTCTGACCAATACAGAGCTGGATGCTCACAGCCAACCACTGGACTGAGCTCGGGGTCCCCAATGGAGGAGTTAGAAAAGGGACTGAAGGAGTTGAAGGGGTTTGCAACCCCTCCTAGGGACTAAGTCACCAACCAAAGAGGGACTCATGACTCCAGCTGCTTATGTAGCAGAGGACTGCCTTATCTGTCATGAGGGGGATGGGGAGGCCCTTAGTCCTGTGGAGGCTCAATGTCCCAAAGTAGGGGAATGCTAGGCAGTGAGGCAGGAGTGAGTGGGTGTGGTGGAGAGCACCCTCATAGAAGCATGGAGGGGGATGGGATAGGGGGTTTGTGGAGGGGAAACTGGGAAGGGAGATAACATCTGAAATGTAAATAAATAAAATAACCAATAAAAAACAATCAGTCTAGTTTAAATAGCACTACCATACCTTAATGAAGTCATTAAATTTAAAAGTTATATTTTAAATAAATACAAAAAACTTGTTGCTGGTTCCTAATAGGAAAGGCATTTTAACAACTTCGAGAGGGAAACTGCTGACGTAGACACCGCGGGTCAGACATGTGGGTAGACGTCAGGCTGCAGAGGTGGGGGATTGTAACTTTATTACCATGAAAAGATTTCAAATCACATTCATGCTGTGTACACGTGAACAGTGGGCAAAATGATGGACTGACATTTCCCAGTGTCTGCTGTGTAATCTCCTGCCACGCCTCTCTGATGCCGTGTCCCCCATGTACACAGTGTAGTGATTCCTAGGAGTATAAAGTTGTCACCCGATCAATAAAGATCACAAAGTTGGTTTAAAAAAAAAAAAGTTATATTTTATCCTATGATACACACAATTTTGTAAAACAGCTTGTTAAGAAAATTACATGATCAGAAGTTAATGTTATTTTTAAGCAAAAGGAAAACTATATTTATAAAAAGCATCAAAATACATCCAAATGAGAATATATTACATACAATATATAGTAATTCAAAGACATTCTCTGTAAAATCTACATATCACAGAAAATAAATTATTATTTGTATGTAAAATGACCTTAAAAATACTGACGTAACTAACAACTACATCTTTTGTGTGAACTTTCAAGGAAAAGAATAATCACAAAAACAAACCCTGAAACCTGGAAACCCGTTTCTCCAACACATGTCCAAAAATAAGTGCTCCACTATAGAAACTGATTTTGGGGGGACATTGATTTTTGTGCTGTAGTCACTGAAGAAAACACTACATTTTAACAGAAGTCCACCCATAAGCACAGGTTTCAGTCTGCAGTATGCTAAGGTGCACTGTGGACCTTTCAAAGAAGGTGCAAGAAAGCGGTTTTCCCACCATGCTTGAAACTACACTGCTGAGAAATCTCTAAACTACTGAGGTACAGAACATGAGGTGGGAAATGACCCTCTGGGAATAACTTGGAACCACGGCAGTGCATTCCTGTCCTTCTGCAGAGCTCACCTCACGGTGTTGTCACCTCACAGTGTTGAGATTCACAGCAGTGAAGTCCTCATCTGAGATCTGTTTAACCTGTACCAAATGGTATCAGGTGCTTAACTACCTGCCCCTTAAAGGACGTGACTACAACTTTCCCTACATAGAAAAATAGCTCCTTGTACTATATACTAGGTTTAAGCCGTCTGCATTTCGGCATCTGTCTTGTTCATAGAGAGTGGTGGAAGCCAACCATTATCCTAGGAACTCAAAGTAGAAATTAAAATCAACTGAGGGTAGCTCATGAATTTATTTCCCTGTGTTTTTCTGTAAGCTTCTAACAGTAAGAATATAACATGAGCATGAAGTATTTCTGCTAGATATTTAATGGCTGTACTGTGTATCTTTTAATATAGCATTTGAGAATTTCTTAATTATAAACCAACTAATTTTAAAGTAATTATACTGCACGAACACTGCTTCCACTATGAATCCCATTCTCCGGAACTGAGCACATCTGACCTGCCAGCTGGATGGATCCCAAGTACATTTTAGATCGGCACTTGGCAAAAATACCCCTTAGACACACAGCATTTTACACAGAATACACACTACAAACGCATTCCAAGACTGTCCATGAAACAATTGTATCATACACAAGTGCACTTATACCTCCTTTAAATGTGCAGTTTAAACTAGATGAGCAGTTTAAATAATACTCTAATCTGTGCATTGTGCTCTTAACTCTGTATACATCTATTCTGTTATTAGCTTGTTGGCATCTAACCCTGAATTAGGAAGCCTGCCATCTGTAGTTATAGCAACCCTTCACTAACTTGGTTAGAAGCTGAAGATCATGAGTCACTCAGAAATGCAAACCAAGCTTATTACTATGAATATATCCCAATCTTTTCTTCCAAAATAGCCATCCAACAGAGCCTTTCACTCAGAACAACATCACACACAAACATTATATAACTGACCTACAAAAGCAAATCAATTTTACATGGGTTAAAGGGATGAGTGACTGAATTAGGTAAGTCATTAGGTTCACACTCCCCTCATCCACAAGGAGGCCACTGTCTCTTTATAAAGCCTAGGGATGAGAGCCAAATTCGTCCTAGTTAAGTTGGCTGTTCAGTTAACTCTCATTTCTCTTAATCCTAATGTGGATGTTCAGTGGTGCATATTCCTTTGCTCTGGATAAAACTGCAGGTAGGTGATACTTCAGACAAATAATAAGATAAAAACACCAACATACATAGCATATGAGCATAAACAACATGCATTTAAACCTGAGATGGTCCCTGTGACGAAGGCAAAGCAGAGTGGGCAGGACAATTACAGGACCTGATTACCTCAGACTCTACAACTCCCTAAAGTTACCCAGGTAGGACACTGTGAGTCCGAGGAAAACTGAATCCCTACTACCTAGTCAGAAAGACACTTTTAGACTTTGTACTTCCTGCACTTTGCGCTCCCCACCCCATCTCTCTCTTCAAACTCACTCTGAAACACATGCAAGCCACGAATCCTAAATCCTCCTGCCTCAGCTGCCAAGTGCTGATACTAGAGATGCACAGCACTCTTCCTGGCTGTGCTCTGCTTGCCATCTGTCTGTCTGTCTGTCTGTCTGTCTATCATCTATCTATCTATCTATCTATCTATCTATCTATCTATCTATCTATCTATCTATCTATCTATCTATCTATCGGTTTTTCGAGACAGGGTTTCTCTGGGTAGCCCTGGCTGTCCTGGAACTCACTCAGTAGACCAGGCTGGCCTCGAACTCAGAAATCCACCTGCCTCTGCCTCCCGAGTGCTGGGATTAAAGGTGTGCACCACCACTGCCCAGCTGCTCTGCTCTTTAAACGTGCTCAGATCTCATCCTTGCTTTACTTTTTAAATATTTCTGTTCTTCCTTTTGTCTTTCCAAAGTCTGTAACAGATACTTGAACCTGAGTAGGAATAGCAGTGAGCAAAGGCAGTGCCCAGTCCTGCACAGCACTCAGATCACAGTCACAGACAGTCTAACTTAGCAGCTAGCATGCCAGCACTCTGACATTTCCGCTTGCTCCGTCTCAGAGCAGCAATGTCAAGGACATTGCCATTAAGACATGGCCTAGGATTATGCAAGGTTTATCCAGCTCAATACACTTATTTCATCCCTTTGTTTTACTTCAACACTCTGTCTGTAAAAGGCTTTCTTATATGGTTGATCTCCGAAGCTTAAGATTTGATATTTGGCATGTAGAAGACTCTTGCTGTACCTTGTCCTGAAAGCTTCTGAAGAACTTTTGCTGATGGGTTCCACCATGAGAAGGTCATTCTTTCACAAGCTTCTGATGTTCCACACTGCTCAAAAGGCTGTCAGGAACCTCAAGTCTCTCTTGAAAACATCTGAGGAAGTAGACTGTAGTGTTCGGTGGTGGCAGCACACACCTTTAGTCCCAACACTCGGTAGACAGAGGCAAGAGAATCTCTAAGTTTGAGGCCAGTTTGGTCTACATAGTTAGTTCCAGGTCAGCCGGGGTTACATAGTGAGACCCCATCTCAAGAAATAAAATAAAAATAAAAAGATAAAATAGATAAGGCACATGTAAGTAGTTAATTTAGCTGTTCTACAATACGATTTTAAAATATGTTGTACATGGTAACATAATTTTCCTCAATTAAATTTTTAAAAAGAAAACTTCATTAATGTTTGAGCTACTCCCAGGTACCCAAAGGGGTGTAGGGTAGCCTGGAGGAAAACAGCACAAGGATCCTAAGTGGCCAGGATCTTGGGGCAAGAGACTCCTTTACCTACTGCACAGTGCTTCATACCAGAGCACACAGAAAATTAAAATATAATGTGTAACATAATACTAGCTCAGATAACACTAGGTTGAAGGTTTTATGTAATGTACATACATGGCAGGTGCCCAAAGAATTAGCTGTGTTGGTAGTCTCATGTCAACGTGACACAAGCTAGAGTTATCTGAGAAACAGGGAACCTCAATTGAGAAAATGCCTCCATGAGATCTGGCTGCAGGACATTTTCTTAATTAGTGACTGAGGCTGGAGGACCCAGCCTCTGGAGGGTGGTGCCATCCCTGGCTGGTGGTCCTGGGTTCAATAAAAAAGCAACCTGAGCAAGCCAGTAAACGGCATCCCTCCATGACCACTGTATCAGCTCCAGCCTTCAGGTTCCTGCCTTGCCTGAGTTCCTGTCCTGACTTTCTTCAATGATGAACAGGGATATGGAAGTGTGAGCCAAAGAAACCCTCTCCTCCCCAACTTGGCTTTTGGTGATGGTGTTTGTTGCAGCAATAGGAACTATGACAGTAGCTATACATTTATTTTTGTCACCTGTCGTCAAGAAGGCTGGAGTCAGCAAGCACTTCCTGTTCCTAACCTTGCCCTGAGAAAGCTAGAGAACAGAGCAGTAACAGCTTGTTAACTCCTCCAAACCAGAGTCAGCGCTTGTTACACAAGCTGGCCAAACATGTCAGTGGGAGAAACTGAGGAAGCCTTTCCAAGATTCCTGCCAGCTCCCACCCATAAGGAACTCTTTCCTTTATAGTAGCACTGTTCAACAGAAATATAATGTGAGCCACAGAGGCATCTAAACACTTCTAAGATTCTAACAGGTATATCAAAAGTAACCAGGAAGGCCTGCTGTGCAAGCTGCTGTGTGCTTATAACTCTGGCGCTTGAAAGGTAGGAGTATCATCCTAAGTTCAAGGCTAATTCGTGATATATAGAGTCCCATTTTTAAAAAAGGCAAAAATAATTGCTTAATTTATATGAAGTTCAGGGTGCAACTTGTGATATATGTGCAGGTGAGGCACGTGGGGCCAGATGCTAATATGAGGACATCTTTCCTCAATGGCTCATCTGCCTTATTTATTTAATTCTTTTGAGGCAGCGTCTCTCCCTGAGCCCAGAACTTCCTGCTTCACTTAGGCTAGCTGGTTGATGAGACCCTGGGAACTGTCTGCTGACCTGTCTCTACACTGCACTCCCTCCCCCTGGGAACTGTCTGCTGACCTGTCTCTACACTGCACTCCCTCCCCCAGGACTTGGGTTACAAGCTCACAATCTAATTTTAATATACTTTGTTTAATGAAACACTGAAAGTTCACTTCTACATATAATCAATATTAAAAATTGAGGATTTTACATCCTTTTTCTGTAATCAGTCTTTAAAATCTACTGTGTACTTAAACAACCTTTCAGGTGGCAATGGTCACATGTATGTGGCTAGTGGATGCATTTTGGAAAGTGGAGTGCTGTAATTTGGCAGCAAGCAAGGGCCTACTCCATGGAATCTCTCCTACTTAATAAGTTTTGGTTAGACCAGCTTCTAGCAATTTATAATCATTTCACAGCCCTCTTTCTGTTCCCAAAAGACTATTACCTTGAGTACTGCAATAGAACAACAGTATATCAAACATTGACGCTGTCACAATGACAAACACACACAAACACCACACACACACACACACATACATACACACACACAAACACCACACACACACACAAACACCACACACACACACATACATACATACACACACAAAAACACCACACACACACACACATACACACACACAAACACTACACACACACACACAAAATATAACACACACATACATACACACGAATACCACACACACACACAAAATATCACACACACACATACATACACACACACAAACACCACACACACACAAAATATCACACACACACACACACACATACATACACACACACAAACACCACACACACACACAGCTTGGACAACAGTTGCTGGAGCTTAGAAACTGATGAAGGGAGGCTGATCAATCACATCAATCAACACCATTCTTGATTGCTCACTAGTGGAACACATTCCAATCAGGTGTGTGATTCTACAAATCTAAAAGAACACTTTTAGAAAGACCATCTCCTTAAGGAACTTGATTGAAATAATGTTTAGAAAATAAAGGACAATTAACTATAAGAAACCTTCACCTATGAAGTACAGTGGTACCTCACACATTTGGATGTTCTGCCTTCAGCTACATTTGTTAATGTTCAACCAAACCTTAAACAGCTTTGCATCAGTAAAGAACACTCTGTCCATATGGCTTGCTTTTCTTCAAGAATATGTTCAAAGTGTATAAAGTATAACCAGATGGTGTTGGCAAACAACTGGATTTTCAAACATGACTGATAGCCAATAGCAATACCAGAGGAGGTCTATCTACTGGTGAGGGTAAAGTTTTGAAGAATTCACAGATAATTCAACAATCATCTATTTGGAACTCTCTACACTTGCCCACATTTCAATATTTTGGATTTTTAAATAAATTTCCCAAAGCACATAGCAAATCATAAATATAAGTAGTTGAAAACACCCTTCTAAATAAATTCAGAACACATCATACAGCTAATGTCATAAAAATCAACATTTAATCTAAGAATGTAGCTGATGTTAAAAGTTGACTATAAACAGAACACTGCATTAAGGTCACCTAAGGTCATCAAGTGGCGGCTGTTCTTCCCTTTAGAGCTCTCCTCTGTTCAGATTACTGCCCCGGCTTAGAATCACCACAACAATCCAGCTCTCTAGGAACTATTCTGAAAGAACAGAATACAATGCACCTGTATTCTAGCTAAGAAAAAAAAAAGTTTTGAAAACTGATTATTTTTGTATTCAACACTTAAAAAAAATTAAGGAACAACCAGATGTTATTGTCTAATGGGATAAATGCACTGACTTTCATATAGTAAGATCAGTTCCTTACTATATGAAGGCAGAGACTGAACAATTTTACATAATTTCTTTCTAAACCTGTTTTTTTTTAGTTCTGACTATAATTAAGCCAGGTGTAGTGGTACACACCTTTAATCCCAACACTGGAAGACAGTGGCAGTCAAAGCTCTTCAAATTCATATAGTAAATTCCAGGCCACCCAAAGCTACTCATTGAGAGCTTGTATCAAACAGACAAACAAACAAAGCCCCTCAATTAAGCACAAGGCTTACTTAGTTCTTCTGGTCACTGACACCCAATTTAGGAATGGGCCAATCTTGGTAAATACCCTACCCTCATTTCATGCTTGCTGCCTCATTCTTCTTTCTCACTCGGAATTATGCATAGCAAGCAGGAAAGATTTAGTCAATACATATTTATTGACTATGTACTGAATGACATACTTTATTTAATGTCATGTCATATCACTTTCAAAGCAAGGTAAGACATTTTCTTTACCTCAGTTCTCCATCTGAAGATGAAGGCAAGGCTCACAGCTATCTTGCCGAAAGCCAGCAGCAACAGGCATCAGATCTAATGTCAGCAGCTGTCTCTTAGACAGACATGACAGACAGCTCACAGCTACATCCCAACACTCAGGAAGCTGAAGGAGGCTCCCTACCTGCCTGAGCTACATAGTGAGACCTAACTGAAAACATGGGTGCCAGGGGTCTATACTTAGGTGGTCATGTTTACACAGAGAGCACTTCACAGTCTGAGACTTCTCCTAGTCTCAAAATAGATTTTTTTGTTTGTTCATTTTTTTGAGACGGGGTTTCTCCGTATAGCCTTGGCTGTCCTGGAACTCACTCTGTAGACCAGGCTGGCCTCGAACTCAGAAATCCACCTGCCTTTGCCTCCCAAGTGCTGGGATTAAAGGCATACAGTACCACTACCCGGCTCAAAATAGATTTTTAATAACTAAAATTATTTCTGATAAATAAGCCTAACTACAGAACTAGATTTAACACTAACATTTCTAACACAACAGATTTCTTTCTTTATTGTGCTTTATGTAATAGCTCACTTAGTGGAAAATAATGGAAAATTGGGGTCAAAAGTTCTATAATCTATTTCACTCAAACAAATGATCCAACCCTTCCCCTTCCCTTTGGAGAAGTGCAAGTGTTTCTCATTCAAATGTGTTCCTTAAAAAAAGTCACAGCAGCCAAATCATCCAGTTTGAATTTTCAATATAATGTTCCTAAACATGTCAGAAACACTTACCATATACATGACTTGGTTCAGTGGTGAGCATACTAAATTGAAACAATACACAGAAGATCAGCATGGCTTTTTGTTAAGAAAACAAGAAAGTTCATGACATGTTCCAGATTTAAAAAAAAAAAAATCTCCAATTCGATGAAAGATTTTAAAAAATGAAGAGAACACTAAGTACTATTTCCTGAAAGGAAAAAACAAAAACAAACAAACAAACAAACAAAAAAAACAAAATAAAAAACCCCACAACCCCAAGCACCTATACAAAGCCTGATCTGGGGAAGGCCAAGTGGAGTTCTAGATGGATTCCCCAGGACTGCACAGGGACTCCCTGAGATAAAGCAGAGAGCACTGGTCTGCAGGCTGGAACCTGGGGAGCGCTGGAGCTGGAGTGAGTGAGCACTGCAGGGCTCACACCCTCACTGTCCCCTGCCTGTTTCTGAGTCAGAAACAGGAAGACGCTTGGGATTCTACACTTTCCTTTTCTGCCCTTTCTCCAACTTTGAAAACTTCAGAATTCCTGCTCCTGTAACTACAAAACCCAAGTAAAAGATAAAACATTAGCAGTCCAGAAAGACCCTGGAGGCAGACACCAACTAGCCAGCAGCTCTGAAGATTCCCTGCCCCTACCAAAGCATCTTCCAACTTGCAGGCCCTCCAATAGTGAGGTCATGACTCCTCTGTCTAAACGAAGAGCCAGAGGTCTGAGCTTCTGTCTTAACTCCAGAAGCTTGAAGATCTAAACCTAACTACTGCTGCGAAACATACCTTGGTCTTAAAACATTTTTTGGACTCAATGAATAGGGGTTAGTATTCAGAGTGAGTGCAAAGTAACTTCAGGAAACTCTAGCTTCCTGGAGAGGAGGGGAAGGCAGCAGGGACAGGGACCGCACAGGAGACAGGAGGGCTGGGGTGACACACTCTGACCTCCCCAGGCTATTCTGAGACTAAATTTACCTTTATGTCTTATGAGGCAATATACTGGACAGGTGTAGGCAGGAAAAAAATCTTGTTTCAGAAATCCTAAAGTAAACATTTCTAGAAAAATGTACAAGGGATATTTGAGCCATTTAATGATGAAATAACAATTTTCCATATTTAAGTCTGTGCCTTATAGACTTTGTCCTATTTCTTACTCAAAAATAACTTTAAATACTTCAAAATGATATTTTACAAAAAATTTGGTTAAAATACTAAGTCTAATATAAACTTAAATAAATCTTAGTTTTGAAATACTTGGGACACCTTTTATACTTCTTATTTTCACTATATTTTATGCTCACACAACATCTTACATTTTATGAAGCATGTTTATGGATAAACAAGTTATGTCAAACGTTTTTTTAGATTTATTTTACATAGATGAGTATTTTGCCTGCAAGTAAATTGACACACCACATGCATGCCTATGGAGCCCTTGGAACTGGACTAACAGATGGTGTTGAGGCCATGTGGGTACCAGGAATTAAACTTACACCTTCCGTGAGTACTCTTGACTATTGAGCCATCTCTTGAGCACCCTCCTCCCAAACATTTTTTAATATTTAAAACTTTTAGCTGGGCTGTGGTGGTGCACACCTTTAAACCCAGCAGAAGCAGGCAGATCTCTGTGAGTTCGAGGCCAGTGTCTGGTCTACAGAGCAAGTTCCCGACAGCCAAGTCTACACACAGAGAAACCCTGTCTTGAGAAACCAAAAAACTTTCAAACACTAGAGCAAGTTTTAAAAATAATTTACAAGTTAATTCTGTGAAATCAGTAGTTTTTTCAGTGTCCTGAATACATGTTTTCTATATGTCTTAATAGAAAGATAAATACCAACGCCCAATCATATCTAAACAGAACTATCAGAAACACCAGAGGACCAAATCTTATGCTAATCATCTCACTTCGCAGATTAGGAGGTTTTGCTGGATTTGAGCCTCCATTCAATTTAGAAAACAAGAGTGACCCTGCAGGTGATTATCGACAGCCCTACTTAGCTTCTTACTTAATCTGCCATTTGTTAGCTTCTCAAGTAATCCACATTCGGTTACTCTTAAGCTTCCATGAGAAACCACTAACTGTAATCAAAGAAAATCTTTAAAATGGCACAATGACTTCTTAGGTTCAGACACGATAGACATGGTATTGCAACACCCAATGCAATTCAATTGTTTCCTTTTCGTTATTTCACTTCACAAAAGTTTAAAGCAAAGCACAAGAACATACCGTGGGGATGCGATTTCCCTTGGAAACAAAAGGTTAGTTCTTAGCCAAAATGATGACTTCTCATCTGTTTCTAAACACATAAATGAAAGCAATCTCAAAGACTGTCAGTGAGCAGAGCTGACAAGCAGTCAGACAGATTAATAAGCAGTCACGTTTCCAAAGCATGTCTTAGAAGGAAGAATATTGCCAAGGCTTGCTAAGTCTTCTCAATTTCCAGTAGGATAGCTGCTTATCAAGCAGTAGTAGTAAAAAGAGAATAAAATCATTAACTTTCCAGACACAGGGATCTTCAACAAGTTGCATGAATTTTTTCTTCAAATTTCCTGTTTCAGAGTGTCGTCATCCATGATGGCCTCTGTTACACCACAGAAAAGATGGGTTTTTTTGGTTTTTTGTTTTGGTTTTTTTTGAGACAGGGTTTCTCTGTGTAGTCTTGGCTGTCCTGGAACTCACTCTGTAGACCAGGCTGGCCTCGAACTCAGAAATCCACCTGCCTCTGCCTCCCAAATGCTGTGATTAAAGGCATGCCCCACCACCGCCTGGTGAAAAGATGTTTATACATTTTTATTTCTCATACTTCTGGAGGTTTTAAGAAATCTATATCCAGAAGTTGAAAGATTTGGTGTTTGGTGAGGGCCAGATATTTTGTTCATAGCTGATTAACTGCTCCATCCCACACAGGAGGGGTAAGGGAGTTCCCTGAGGTCCCTTTTGTAAGGCAGTAATCCCATTCTTGTGAACCTCACCCAAAAGCCCATCAAAATAATCCCCTATTTAAAATACCTTCAATATGAGTTGGGGTGAAGCCAGACAATGGAGCACTCCCTTTCCTGTCCCAAGCCATGGCTTAGGCTCACATGCTTATCTCTAAAAGCCCCAAGCCTGGCTCTGCCAGCACTCATGCCTTCACTACATGGCATTTTCAATGCCAAGTCTCTGACACATCCAATTATGGCTTTCATCAACTAAAACAGGTGCCACAGAATAAAATCTAAATACTTGAAGATTTAGAAATACTACCCAAGGTCATCCAAAAGTACCCTCCACCTTACTGTTTCTACTTCCCCTCTCCTACCACCCTCTTCTCAACGACTTTGGGATTCCATTACCATGGCTGATAATTTGCCTTCCTCCTTAGGAGCTAAAATCTAATGGACCTATTAGGTCCAAATCAAGTACCAGCTCCTCCCTGACTGGTTTCTCCCCAGCAGGATAGACATCTCTGCTGCCTTCCCTCGGCCTTCCTTCCTTTACTTGGATATGACACTGCAACTCATGCTGACCTGGAACTCACTATGTAGCTAAGTAGCCTGGAACTTGTAGCAATCCCCTGCCTCAGCATCTCAAGTACTGGAATGACAGGTGTAAGACATCATGTAAGCCAGGATGTACTTCCTTTATACTCAGTATGGAGTTGGAGTCATAGCCATTAAATAAATGATCCCTCTTTTCTAGAAAATTTCATTGTAATAAGGAAAGATTTTTTTCTAAAATAAACTTAGGGAGTTAATTTTATGCTATATAAATTATATCTTGGCAAAAAATAAAGAACATCAGATGGCATACAGCTGTAATTTTAGTATTATTGGGTGGGAGAGCACTGAGATTATAACTCCATGGTAGAGAGAGTACTTGCTAAGCATGATGAATCCCGAGGTTCAGTCCCAGCACCACAGAAAACTGTGTGAGGTGGCGCACCCCTTTAATCTAGAGGCAGGAAAACAAGAAATTCAAGGTCATCTTCAACTAAATAATAAGTTGGAGGCTGACTGGGCTACATGACATGCTAAAAGATCCAAAAATAGTAGTGGTGGTTATTATAGGAATAATAAAAATTAAATACTAAGGTAGATGGTAAATGACAATTAAAGCACCCTTTCATGAACTTCCTAAACAGGTCATCTTCAATGGTAATATATTTCAGTAGTTAAGTATCATCTTGGGCTTGCCAAAAAATATTGTAAGTTGAGTGCTCCCATATTCTTTAATTATAGGTATGGAAACACAGCTCACCTTTCTTGATTTAAGAGTTCCCAAACTTACTTATAAGCTGGCTCTGCTCCCTGCAGCCCAGAGACTGATACTCATACAAGGTCTTCTGTTGCTGTCTAGGCCAACTCTTCTCTATTCAGGGATTAGAGACTCACTCACAGCTTCCCAGCAACACCTCCGGATACTCTCTGTGTGAACTAAGCATCTTAACCTCTTGAAGCAAAGCAAGCTGAACCAGGTTGGCCGTGGTAACTTGCTTCATTCAGTATGTTCCTGGGACAGCAGTGCTGTTTCTTTCTTTCTTTCTTTCTTTCTTTTTTTTTTTTTGATTATTTATTTTATCTATATGAGTACACTGTAGTTGTATTGAGACACACCAGAAGAGGGTGTCAATAACATTGCAGATGGTTGCGAGCCACCATGTGGTTGCTGGGAATTGAACTCAGGACCTTTGGAAGAGCAGTCAGTGCTCTTAACCACTGAGCAATCTCTCCAGCCCCAGCAGTGCTGTTTCATAAATAAGTCACATCAATAGCTTGTTTCTTATGAGTAGATAAATGCACACAATACACATTTCCCTGACACTTTCTTATAACCTAAGGTATAATCCCTGTCGAATTAAGTTGAATCTTTCAAACTATTTCAGTGGCTTTTTAAATAGTCACAACACCGCAGCCCTCACTACTCCACACTTCCCAATCCTCCTCCTCACTCTGAAAGGCAGGCTTCCTCTGCACCAGCTGCAGTAAGTGCCCAGCCCTTCTCATCTCTACACACTTGTCTGCTAAACCATCCTGAAAGTGAACAGATAGCAAGCATCCTTCCGCGCCTGCTTCATCACTTGCATAAGTCTGTCTGTCTGTCTGTCTGTCTGACCACTTCACTCTATCTTAAGACATGCTCAGTTGCCACTTTTTGACTATTATGCATAATGCTTCTATGAACATTGCTGCACCTTTTGTGTGGAAACGTGTTTGTGCTCTCTTGAATACATAGCTGTCAGAACTGTCGGGTGATGGTGACTACTACCATTTTTAACCATGTCAACAGAGAAACAGCCAGGCTACTCCACTTAGTCACAGACATTCTTCAACTACAATAATGTTAATTTATGTTTTTACATTTTAATTAAAAGTAAATTATTCTACAAAAAGGATTTCTTTGATACTTAATGTCATTAGAAGTGATAATACTTGTATGGTTTGAGTAAGATAAATTAAAAGCCTTGAAAGCATTAAGGATGTATAATAGTTCAAGCCCTTATAGCAAAATTTTTCTTCTGGTCATTAAAGGAACTGAGTATGACTTCCTTTAAAAGAAACTGGAGGAAGAAAGCCATGGCAACTCTCAAGCGTATCCCTAAGCACTGATCCCCAGTCGCGACAGCTTCCACACTGCTAATACATTTGTTACATAGACGCACTTCAGATTAGGCTCCAAACGTGCAGACTTTTGCTTGGGACTGAAAGTTTAGGGTCAAGCTTAGTTCTCTCTCATTTATACCTCACCAACCAGTTATAGAATCCTGTTGGCTCAGAATCCAACCCAGTCTCACCTCTTGTACTGACTTATTTATTATGCCTCGTCCAGGTCACTGACTCCGCCTCATAAGCAATCTCCCTGCAGCCACATTTGCTATGAGCTACTCTCAAAACACAGCCCAGTGTCCTTAAAAATCCATGTCAGTGTGTGCTCTGGCTGTGTAGCCCGGTGTTCCTGTGGAATTGCTAACGGGGGAGCGGGGCTGATTCGGACTCTTGCCTGCCTTTGGGATCCTGTTCCTTCTACTGAATTGCCTCACCCAGCTTTGGTGTAAGAACGTGTACCTGGTGGTGGTGGTGGTGTACGCCTTTAATCTCAGCACTTGGGAGACAGAGGTAGGTGGATTTCTGAGTTCGAGGCCAACCTCGGCTACAGAGTGAGTTCTAGGACAGTCAGGGCTACACGGAGAAACCCTGTCTCGAAAAACCAAAAAAAAAAAAAGAATGTGTGCCTGGTCTTACTGTTGCTTGCTATGCTGTATTTGGTTTAAGTCCCTGGAAGGCCTGTTCTTTTATGAGGGGAGTTGAGGGAGGGTGGATCCAGGGGAGAGGGGAGGTGGTAGGAGGAGAGGCTAGGGGAGAGGAGGCAGAGGAGGGTGCAATCCAGATCTCTGCTCAACACCATCCTGGGCTTCCTGTTTCCTCTTCCCCATTCTGTTTCCTCCTCAGCTATGTGGCTGCAGGGCTCTGGGCTTGTTTCCTCTGCCTGCCGTGATTTTCCTCATACACTCACACCGAATCCTTCCC
>NW_022196904.1:184454128-184469012 GCF_008632895.1 Mastomys coucha | reverse complement strand
GAGCTCTCTGTTCACATGCTACCTGCTCACTGAGCTCTGTTCACATGCTACCTGCTCACTGAGCTCTCGTCCTGTCATTCTATTTAAACTGATATCTATCCCCCAGAGTTGTTCATCTTCTTCCCTGTTCTCTATTTCTGCATGGCATGACATATTTCCTTACTTATTTACTCTCTTAACCATCAGCTCCTTTAGATCAGAAGGGTTTGTGTGTCTTGCCTATTGAGTCCTCGGTGCTTACAACAGAGCCAGCACACTACAAACTGCATAATAGACATTTACTGAATGAATAAAGGAACAAATGGAAGGAAGACGCATCAAGCTGCTCAAAAACAGAAATCTAAACAGAGGCCACAGAAACACTTATGGGGAAATAACAGTCTTAAGCACAATACAATCAGGATGAGAGGTGAAATCACCATTTCTGGGAAAATACACTACAATGTTTGTGCAGTTTGCTTTAGGAAAGCTGCCCTCCTGGCTTGTCTTATTGTTATTGGAAAAGATTTGCTGCTGCCAAAGCCCTTGGCTTCTGAAGAACTCCAGCTGCAGAGGTAACAAGCTCCTACAGTGATGCTAAGCCGCACAGACCCGGAAGTGCATGGCATGTGCCTTCTATGAGACCCATTCCCATGATCTCCACACCACACCATCAGAGGTGTCTTGGCTACCTTGCAGCCAACCACTAGCTAGTGAGAATCACGTTCATTGAGTCATGTTCTTTGCATGGACAAGCTTCCTGAGAATCTTAAGAGGGTGCAGCACAACTCTCCATATTTTAACACCCAAGGACACCAAGTATGCCTTCAGCAGTCATACTCTTTTACAAGGAGTAAATTGTATGGCCAAGTCCGAGTTCACAACTGAGACATTCTGGAATAAATAAGAAAAAGAAGAGATTGTGAGCCGCTACCCAAAATATCCTCCATAGTGCTATAGAAAAGAATCATGGGCAGAATCTCGCATATTCTTTCTGCCCTTTCTAACTAGTAAAATCCTACCTTCCCTCTGGCCTATTCTTACCCCTCTTTCTAAATATTCTATGCAGTGTTCTTTTCTATGGAATCTGTTTTCCGTGCCTATCATCTGGTGTTCAGTACATACTGGCAATTGATGTCTGTACTGTTTCTGTAGCTGCTGCTCACTTTTCCTATCTCTAACAGCAGAGCAAGAACCCCAAGCAATTACGCTCTTCATAGTCTATGGGTTTTGTAGAAACTGTATGACACGGTGTCATTTCCTTTCTATGAAAGCAAAGTGTCAGAAGTTCTCAAATGGTAACTATTGCTGAACTACAATGCTAGAAGCTTTTCACTGGGAGCTGGAGAAATGGCTCAGTGGTTAAAAGTATGTAGGACCCAGGTTCAGTTCTCAGCACCCACATAGGACAGCTCAAAACTGCCTATAACTCCAGCTGCAGAGGATCTGATAGCCCCTTCTGGCCTCAGTAGGTGCTACACGGACATGCACAAATCCACACACAAACACATAAATAGACACATAATGGTTTGTTTGTTTTTTTTTAAAAAAGAAGCTTTTAATTATATCAAAACAGTGACCTCTACCTTTCTAAATTACTAAGGATATCTACTAAGGGTAAATTATATAAGATAAACAAGAACAGTAAACAAGAATGAACAAGTCATTTGTCCACTTGTTCTGTTTTGGTTTTTCATTTTTTTATTTTTTTGAAACAGGGTCTTATATTGTAGCCCTGCCTAGCCATTAACTCTAGATATAGATCAGAGTATTCTTGAACTGATCACAGTTTTTACATGTCCGTGTAGCACCTACTGATGCCAGAAGGGGCTATCAGATCCTCTGCAGCTGGAGTTATAGGCAGTTTTGAGCTGTCCTATGTGGGTGCTGAGAACTGAACCTAGGTCCTCTGCAAGATCAATACATACTTTTAACCACTGTTTCAAAATCTCAACCACCCAAGTGCTGGTTTTCCAGGTGTGAGCCACCACACACACAATTATGAATCTCTTAATTGAATGGCTCCATGAATTCAATCAAATATCACTATAAATAATGTATATTATAGTCTGTGGTGTGATGTTGAGGTTTCCCTCAGGATCTCAGATTGGCATGTAGTTGAATGTTATCATACTATGGACATAAGCTATCATGGCCCTACAGCAAATTCTACCACTTAAAAATATTTAGGAGTTAAAAAAAAAAAAAAAAGGAGCTGGAGAAATGGCTCAGCATATAAGAGAGCATACTGTTGTTGCAGAAGATCCCAATTCAACTCCCAGTACCCACGTCAGGCAACTACCTGTATCACAACTACCTCTAACTCGTTCTGGGAGGCTCTGATGCCTGCCTCTGGCCTCCTCAGACATCTCTATTCATGCAGACAGATGGACATGCACACACGCAAACTCTAACAATTAAAATGAGTGAAACATAAAAATAAAGACCCCTCTCTTTCTATTCCCCACCATAACTGAGCCCAGCAAAGACCTGTAAGGTTAACTCACCCATTCTTCCCAGCGAATCATATATTTTAGAAACAATGGATATAGCATGGGAAACAACTCACTTTATGGCTAAATAAACTCTGTTGGCTTAAACTAATAAACAAAAAGAACGAACAAACAATACAGAGAAACCAAATATTGAATACTTAAAAAAAATCTGTCATGAATACTTCCTTATTCTAGTGAAATTTCAATCCTGTTTATCTATCCGCTCACCCATCTAAAAGAAAACAACTTTTAATGAAGACAGAAATAGTCCAATCTTGGTTCAAACGTTCTGTGCAGTCACCAACAAGGACATGCATAAACCTATGGGCATCCCAGCATTTTGTTTAGAAATAACTGTGTCATTAAAATAAACTCTTGACTGTACACTCACCTGAAAGTTTCACTAAACCAGATAAATATAATACTTTAACATGATTCTGGCAGTTTTTAAGGGTTAATAAGAATGGCTACCTAATTAGTTATATAACAAATGTAGAACCGGCAAGGCATTCTTCCAGTAACAATTAGTTATATAATGAGTGTAGACCAGTCAAGGGCAGCCTTACTGAAACAATCTCAAAGCTTCTTTTCAGTTCTTACTGCCAGCTTTCCTCTCATCTGGCTAGGACAGGTTTGTTCCAGGCGGCCTCTACTGACCTCTAACAGTCTTTGCTAACTCCAGCTGTATCTACTCCTGCTATAACAGTTTCAAGAAAAGAGGGAAACAAAATCAAACACCTACAAGATAGCTAGGATACATCAGAAAACAAAAACAAAAACCCACTATGAATCAGGGTGTCCACTCACTGAGACAAAGAAAGGAGGAAAAACTTCATTCCTGTTTGCTGGAGCCATCAATAACCAGACCTGGGAAGAAAAATACCTCAAAAAAATTTTTGTTTACCACTTAATTTATTAATTTCATCATGGCTATACTGTTTTTAATATCAATCCAACAACTTCTTAAGGTTTCTTCTTTCCCATGCATTCCAACAGGCGCTGAATTAGTTCTTCTTTGTGTAGCCAGGCCTCCTGCTGGGAAACATAATTAAAATTAAGCAGGCAACAATTCCACTTGGTACTAAGAGCCTTTCAAATCCTCCAAATGAGTCAAGGCCTGGTTTCTCCAGGCAAGAAAAACTTAAGACACTGCTCAACTTGCTGCTGGCCCTTCAGTAGACGGCACTCTTCCCTTGGGGGGCAAATTCAACCAGCTCTAGGAAACACTGCTGTGGCATTCAGGTGTGAGAGACGCAGAGCAGAGCAGGGGTTCCCTCTTCAAAGTCCTTAACTAATAATCAACTCCTCCAGGAATGCGTTCATCAAAGTGGATGACTCAAACCAGAAACCTTAACATAGCCAAGGGTCCTCTCCTAATCTGTGAAGAGAAGGGTCCTCTCCTAATCTGTGAAGAGAAGGGTCCTCGCCTAATCTGTGAAGAGCCCAGTCTGCCTATAAAGAGCCCAGAGAAGTTGAGATTACTATATACATCAAATGCCACATGCAGCCAGTAACACAGCTGACCATCAAGGAATCAATTTCTCAAAGCCTTTACTACGGCAAGCAAGAAGAATTCTCTCATTCAGGCATAAAATGTCCCCATACCTTGGCATTTAGTGATAACCATGGCAGTACTCACAAGGCTGGGGACCATGTCCTTGTCTATGATGCGTTTTTCATTAGGGTAACTAATGGTTGCAGGGTATTTAGAGAACTATGATTTCATGTTATCAACATTAAGACAAAGAGCACACTAGTTTCAACACTAATTGAAAATAAGCTGGGGGACTTTCGGGGCTGGAGAAAGATGACTCTTAAGAGCACTGGCTGCTCTTGCAGAGGGCCCAGGTTCAATTCTTAGCACCCACATGGGAACTCACAACTGTCTGTAACTCCACTTCCAGGAGATCCGACAGCCTTCCACAGATATACATACAGGCAAAACACCAATGCACAGAAAAGAAAGAAATCTTTTCTTAAAGGAAAGTAAGTCTTGGTATCCACTTAAATAGATCAAACATTTTCGTACAAAACCACTGCAGATACAAAACTAAAACGTGTTGAGAGCAATGAGGATTTCTCATTTACTGCTGATATGTATTTTACTTTAATAAAGAATGGCTGGTGCTAGAGAGTTGGCTCAGTGATTAAGAGCACTTGTAAAGGCTCTGGGTTTAACTCCTAGCACCCACATGAGGGTTTACCACTTCATAGGGCACCAGATGTTGTGCACAGATGTGCCACTCATATACATACAATAAAAATAAATCTAAGGACCATTAAAATAATAATAAAAAATAATGGCTCCTGAGGCTAGGATGGCTCAGTAGGCAAAGCTACAGAGCATGAGGGAAGGTCTGAGTTCAATCCCCAGGACCCATAGGAAAAGCATTGCCAGGGGGTGCATACTTATAACCCCAGCCCAGAAGATGGAGACAGGAATATCCTTGAGACTCACAGGTATATGAACATGTGTACACACACACACACACACACACACACACACACACACACACACACTGGTTCCCAACCATCAGATAATACACTTCTGTTTTCAGACATCTTTCTGTAAGATTTAAAAACAAGTCAACTGTGGAACTGGAAGGAATTCCTTCCAGTGTCAAAAGCTAATTTTCAGCAATGACACAGGAATCAACCCGAAAAAGGGATCACCTTTCCCCAGGAGAGAGACTATTATCCTGATGATAAAAGTCATAAGCAAACAGCAAGGTAGACACACTAGTCTAATGCTTAAGGAAAGGAAAGGGGGTGTGGCAGAAAAGCAGTGTACTGACATCATGGCCCATCTCTTTCCCTTTCCACCAGTATCTAGCCCAGACCCATAAGCCGCACCAAGGTTCACTGCCCAATCCCAAGCCAATCCTTTCCCAGCCGCCTCCTCAGCTATCACA
Organism: Mastomys coucha; assembly: GCF_008632895.1. Classification (NCBI taxonomy): domain Eukaryota; kingdom Metazoa; phylum Chordata; class Mammalia; order Rodentia; family Muridae; genus Mastomys; species Mastomys coucha. The sequence goes on along the minus strand of NW_022196904.1, from coordinate 184,463,626 downwards.
AGATTGACCCTATAGAGGCTTTCCCACTTAGAAAGTGAAGATACAACAGCAGCTAACAGTGTTGGGCTCATTTCTAAAGAATTCAAGTAGTGTTTTCAAAGTTCCATAGTGTGGGGACCCTATGGCCTAGCAAGTAAACTATGTTCCCCCGTCATTCCTACAGAACAAAAGATGAGAATGCTGTGTGGAAAAGAAAGAAAGAAATGCTATCCTTGCACAGAGTGAGTGGACCTACCGAGGGAGAATGTCACACTAATACTGATGAAATTAAATACAAATTAAATTAAAACAAATTAAAGACATAACCCAAATCTGCAAGATCTCAGAAACTTCAAATTCCAGCTTACTGGCAGGTGACCAGCCACCGTGAGAGAGCCTTGAAAGTCGAGCTGAATGGGCTGACTCAGAACTATGTGGCCCTTTCCATTTTCACCTAAGGACAGTTCTTCTTGGTAAGAGATGAGAAATAAAATATCACAAACTAAATTTCAAGGGGAGGACTAAAATAATAAAATAATGAGTTCCTGTGTATTACTCAGAGGTAAGTTGTTTGTAATTCAGTGCTTGATATCCTTCTGCCTTAACGCATAGTGTAAGCATTCAAATTATTATAGAGGGGCCAAATCAATCACTGAAGAAAGTGTGTGCCATCAAGCAGAAGAACCTGAGTTTGATCCTTGGCACCCAAATAAAAAGCCAGCAAGATGACTCAGTGGGTAAAGGTACCTGCCTCCAAGCCTGGCAACTGGAGATTGATCCGTAGAGCCCACATGACGGAAGGCGAAAACTAACATCACCAAGCTGATTTCTACCTTATACCCCATGACACAGTGCACATGACCGCACAAGCACAAACAAATATGTATAATTTTAAAAACTAAAAAGCAAATTAAAAGAGAAAAAGCCAAGAATGGTGCCATTTGCCTGGAATCCCAGTGCTGGCAAGGGGGTGAAAGATGGGTGCCTGAGCTTGTTGGCCAGCCAGCCTAACCTAGAGGCAAGCAGCCTCAAGTCCCAGGCAGAGGTGGTTCCAGACCAAGACAAGGCCAGGGATGGTAGCCAGCACTCGAGAGACGAAGGACTGCCTAATCTCTAACTCTGAGGTCAGCCTAATCTATTTAGGAAGCTCTAGCGGGGGCTACACAGTGAGACTTGTCTCAAAACAAACAAGTAAGCAAACAAAGAAAAAACAAATAAAACAAGTTGGATGGCTAGCTCCTGAGAAATGCTATCCAAGGTTGATCTCTGATCTCCACATGAGCATGTGCACCCAAACTCTCAGAGTCAGAGCATGTGTGCACACTTGAACACAAACATGCACACAAAAGTAAAATAAATTGTCAACACATCCACACACATATATGTTGTATATATATGTATTATACATACATGACATGTTATATATGTGATATATATCATATATACATATGACATATTATACACACACAACATATAAATGCACACACTTGAGACACTGGTTTTAAGGACATTTAAGAAATGCCTTACATTTCTCAAATACATTTTTACCTTTAGCTAGTTATGGGGAATATCTGGTATGTCCACTGCCCCTTCAAAAAAAAAAAATGAGCTTTATAACTTGATATCCAAGCTATTGCCTTGTATGAGGAAGTATCGCTCCTAAATGTTAGCTGATGTGTTTCCTGCACACCAGTCTCTTCACTACCAATTCCAGAGAATCTGAAACCCAGATTTCAAAGTTCATCTTCTATCAGTAAGTAAGTCTTCACACTTCAGCTAAGCTTTAACCAAAGCCGACCTTGAAGGTGTGAAAGGATAAGGTAAGCTGTGGGTCCTTTTGAAAGGCTCAATGTAGACCTAGCCTCTATCTGAGGCTATATGCTGGGCCTATTCATTTTTATTTTAGCATAGTTAAGATGCAAACTTAAACTACCCTTTCAAGATGCAAACTGTCAAACATTGTTTTTAAAGTCAAAGATTAGGGCTAGCCATGCAACTTACTTGGAGGAGTGCTTGCCTAATAAGCACAGCCCTTGGGTACCACACAAAACTGGGTGTGGTGGGGTGCACCTCTGATCCCAGCACTCCAGAGGTGGAGGCAGGAGAAACAGGTGTTCAAGAATATCATCCTCAGCTACATAGTGGATTTGAGGCCAGCCAGGGCTGCATGAGGCTGTGTCTCAAAAAGATTAAATTTTGTCCATTTTATACTTTTTGTTGATTATGGTCATTTGGAACTCTCAGACAAGGCTGAAAGCCAGAATCATTCTTTGAGGCTTCTAGGATGTTCTTCTGCAGTGTGGTTAGTAATGTCCTAGAAGGGTGAAAGGGGTTTTCTCATTGAGACGTTCAACCAAAATAGTTGAAGGAAGTAAGTCTTAAATATGAAATAAACAAAATAAACTACAAAACTTTTTTTGCTTAATACTTTTTAATTTTTGGCACTCAGTAAACATTTAATGAATGAAAACCAGGCAAATACATTAATTTTACCTAAAAATAACAGAATCCCAAACAGACATACAAACATACATGCCCCTATAATTCATCATCTCTAAAAGAAATAATTACTAGGACCTTTCCTAGTCTAGAGGGATACATTTCACAACTCCAGTAAAAGTCTGAAATCATTAGTATATGTATTCTATGGTTATTTTTGATAATGTTTTATTTATAAATTAGGCACAACAGAAATACAATAACTAAGAAAACATATAATATACTGTTATAAAGTTACTTAAAACTTAAGAATTGCTTATTTCTGGAATTTCCCATTTAATTTTTTTAAACTGTATTTGACCAGAAGCCACTAAAATTCTGAAAAAAAGACTGCAAATAACCAAGGACTATTCTATATGCAAATAACCAAGGACTATTCTATATGCAAATAACCAAGGACTATTCTATATGCACCTAGTAGGTAACAAACCTTCCACATCATAGAGTATGCTAACTTGGGTACTTCAGAGAAGATTTACCACAGGCAACCATTACAGTAAATCTGAAACTGTCGTGGCTTTCAGCCAAGGGAATTAAACCAATGACAAAACCCCAAAGATCTCCTAACAATTGCAGCTAAAAATAGCTGGCATAGACCCCAAGTTCAGAGGAGAGCACATTAGTGTGAGAGACATTGAAAAAAAATATTTAAGCATTCATTTTGAATCTGTTACCTGACTTGATCTGTGATTGTCCAGCAACTGTCAAATTGGACTTGAACAATTTCACATAAGCTTATGTTTATAAAGAAAGACAGCACTGTTGAGTAGACGTGTTAAGTTTTCCTATTTTATTCTACACAGCTCATTTCTCCAAAGGAATGTGAACTAGATAGCACTAAATATTAAGTATAACAAAAATGTTTAAGGTGAGAAACAGCTTAGCAACTTGCATATGTCTTTCAGACAGACGCCTTCTTTACTTAATCTATTTATTTTAGCATTTCTCTCTAACTTTACATTGCACTCAGTTATCAGAAAGGGGCATGTCAGCTATCTATAATAATTCCAAGCATAGCTTTGAGGAGCTTCTAATTTATAACTAATATCTTTGCTATCATGAAGCAAGTTATAAAAAGCACTGCACATCATGGGACAAAAAAAAAAATCACAGTCATTCCAGAAAAATATAATTAATAAAAAGGTAAGCAAGAGTAAAGTGTACAGCATTAACTTCTCACTCATCTTTAACCACTGACTACATATTATATTCTGAAAGTCATGTAAAATCTTTTCAGGGGTCATGTGATCGTCTGTCATCTGCCCAAACTATCAAATAACATATGCAAAATGTTTCCCTGTATTAACATCTCTTAACCGAGTAGCTGAAGAGCTCCTTATGTTTAGCATTCTAGATAGGTAATAAACTGCTGAGTTTTTTCCTTCAAAGCAACTATTACCAACATGCTGACACTCCTGGGGCAATTTAATGAGGTGGGAGAACCGTAGAAGTGTCTGCTCACTACTCATCACTACAGTTAATCTGATCGATTTTAGGAAAAGAAAAAGTTACCCTGCAAGTTAAACACAGTGCAAAGGAGATTTATTTAGCTGTAACATCTTCCAGAAGTGCTGGAAAAGACACGATTCTATCAACGAGTCAGCCTTTACCTTAAATACACAGGTCACAATACACAATAGATGGCCAGGTAACTTCATTTTAAAAGGACATATTACGCTGTACCCTATGAGAAGTCTGCTGAAACCCAAATCAGTACATGTTCAGCACACTGAGGATGGAGTCCATTCTAAGAAAGGCAATCATTTCACATTGCTAACTCGAAAGTTTCTATAATTTTATAATTCACCGTAAAGAACTCACACATGTTTATGTAGCTCATCCCAAGCCCCAGAGTCTTATCAATTCCTTCCTGAGCCTTGCTCCTAATCCTCACTCGAAGCCTCTTGGCTGAGTTAAATCCCACACCACTCTAGCAAAGTCAATTCCAAGAGCACATGTGCCAAGGATATTTAGTGGTTTTCCTTACACTCCCATTTTAAACGGGCATCTACTTGCAATTAAATCTCTGCAACAAAAAAAAAAAAAAAGTTCACCTGAGGCCATTCTTGTCATTTTAATAGAGGCCTGGTTTAATAGTGGCCTTGCCTCAGCTATTACATACCTCCAAAGAGGTTGGAAGTATCCCAAACACCAGCAAACCAAACCTGCTGCCAACTCGGCTGTCACCCCGCAAAGAATAAAATAGCAGGAATGCTTGAAGGGTTATAGAGTGTGTGTGTGTGTGTGTGTGTGTGTGTGTGTGTGTGTGTGTGTGTGTGTGTGTGTGTGTGTGTCTGCGCGCGCGCGCGTTTTGGTGTGTGTGCTGGGGAGGGTCACACTGATTAGATAAAGTGGTTGAACAATTTCAACTTGTGACTGAAGTTTCTTAAGCCACGAGGGGGAAAAAAAAACAACAGCAGATCAACTGGGTCTTCTTCCACCTTCTCCAAGCGCGGGAATCTCCCACCGTCCCCGCGCGCACCTTAGGGGTCAGCAAGGCTCCGGGCAGAACTGGATTTTGCAACCCCACGCCCTCGCGGGGGGGTGGGGAGGAGGCGGGGACGCCCGGGTGAGTCGCGCGCGGCCCACTCCGCGGCGCCCCGAGCCCCGACCTCGCGCCGCCGCACCCCGACTCCTCGGCCCCGTGGGGCTCGCCTTCCCGCCCCAGGCACGGTTCACCTGAGGCCGCGCGGCCAGTCAGTCCGGAGCCCCTCGCGTGGGAAGCGCGGCGGGACCCCCGGCCCTCCGCTCCCGCAGGATTACCTCGCACCGCAGCCGGCTTTGTGCCCCCTCCTTCGCCACCGCCGGGCTGCAGCGGCCGCCCCGAGTCCGCCGCAGCCGCCTCTTCACGTCGCTCGGCTCCCGAGGAGAGGGCCGGGAAGGGAGGGGGCGTGGAGACGAAGGACCTGGACGCCGAGCCCCCCGGCAGTCCGAAGTGGCGACACCTGGTCGCCGACGCGTCTGGCTCTCGCTGCTTTAAAACATCATTTAAAGCCCTCTCCTCTCCCTCCAGCCCCTCGCCCGGACGACCGTTACCGGCGGGCGCCTCGCGCTCTGGCGGGACCAGCCGAACTACCCACGAACGTCCTCCGCTCCGCCCCCTGGGCCCCGCCTCCACCGGGCCCACGACTCCGCCCCCTACAGGCTTAGTCCCTCTTAGCAGCACGAAGGCCCCGCCCCACAGGCCCGAGCGCCTTGGCCCCGCCTTCCACAGGCCACGCCCCAGAGCCCTTGATTCCGCCCCCTACAGGCTTGACCCTTCCAGCACCCCAGCTTCAAGGCCCCGCCCCGACATGGCCAGAGAGCTCTGGCCCCGCCTCTCATAGGCCACGCCCCAGTGGCCTTCACTCCGCCCAGTACGGGCTGGGCACTCGTAGCTCCGGAGCGCGCTGCTGGCTCCGCCCTTCGCCGGGCCCCCGTGCTAGCGCCACTCCGAATAGGCCACGCCCCCAACAGGCTCTCGCACGTCCAGGCCCCACCTCTGCTGCCCCTGGAGATCTCTGGCCCCGCCCCTCGAGGCCCCCTTTGGAGCTGCGAGCTCTGTCTCCGTGTGGCTGCGGCATTGGGGGCCTACGTGCTCCTCAGGCGGAGGGCCTGTTGCAGGGCGCCTGCCTGGCGCCTCTGCAAGGTCTTCCTCCCTCCGTGCAGCTCCGATCCGCAGCCGGAGAAGGAAACGACCCCGAGAGAAACCCAATTGAAAGTGGGAGGGTGGACGCCACGGAAACATCTGCCTCCCCAGTCCCAAAGAGGTTCCCACACCCAGTGAATCTCAGCTGAGCCGCAGCTTTCAGATTGAGCTTCTGCGGCCCACTGAGGCTGCTGGGCTTCTTTGGGGAGAGGCCACGACAGTTGGACCTCGGCACGACCCCCACAGGAGGGGCCTCGATTTTCTTCTCAGCACATTTGCGTTTGGGGGAGCCTCCCGCCCCCCAAACTTCCACAGAGGAAAGGGGCAAGGGCCTTTATATTCATTTGGACCAGCCCGAACTCTGCACTCCTACTTTGGCTAATTGCCTCTCAAACCTTCTGAGAGCTGACCTCTTGGGAGATGAAAAGTCTAGGCTCCGCCAGCAGCCTTCAAAATCAGTCTAAGGCCAGGCAAACTTTGCCACACTCATTTGCAGAATCGGGGATCCCTCCACAGGTGACACTGGGCTGCCCACCCCCGCCTCCCAGACGTGTTTCTCACCCCAACCTATTCTCGAAATAGACCTCCAAGGCACACGCTGCTCTCCTCCGCCACCCACGACTTGCACACCGCTCCGGCACACATGCCCTCTCCACTGCACGAATTCACCCTCAAGCACACTCCTCCCAACGCCATTCTAGTGATTCATGGTCCCTGGGGTTAACCCCACCCTAACACACACAGCAAACTTCATCCTCCACCCTTATCTCCCGTCCTTTCCAAGGCACTGGCGACAGGCCACTTCATTTCCTTCCTCATCTGCAGGCTCTCTTCCCCCTCAAAGACCAGCCTCCTCATCTTCATCCCCTTTCCCTAAAAATGTGCTAATTAAAATGTAGTTTCCTCTTCCCACATATGAAGTGTGGCAAATGAATAGCGTTCTTGGCACACATTTTGCAATTCATTTATCCTCCTTTTCTCTCTCCACTGGACTGAAGCTATAGAAATTTTAGTCTGCCACTATCGCCCATTTGCTTAAAAAAAAAAGATCATGCCTTCTTATTTTTAAACACTCCTCAACAATCGTGCGGGGAAGTCTTGCTAAGCCTTAAGGAGAAAACGATATCTAGGAAGCGCTCAGCTTGTCATTTTATTTGCCATTTAAAAATATCTGCAGTGTTTGAGAGCGAGATTGGGAGTGGCTGTGTTTTCTGCATTTAAAAAGAAAAAAAAATGCTCTGCATGCATCAAGGTTAGCCTTTTTATGCATTGCAAAAAAAAAAAGTATTGTAGGAGCACACATCCCATAATAGTCTCCACTACACAGGACGTGTGTGTGCCAGACAGAACTGTAGACCCCAGCCCACCTCCAAAGGGCGGCAGATTCTCCGAACGTTTTAAGCATGGCTGATGAGGAGTGCATTCCCCGACCACTGCCTTTCCCACGCGTTCCGAACAAAATGGGGAAGAGATGTGCTTACCTGCAGGCGATCTGAAGCCGCTTTGCGAGCAGGGCTGCCGACGTGTGTCCGTCTTCCCCGGCTAGGTGTGGATTCTGCAGTGCTGCACGGGAACCCACTGCAGCCGCGGAGCAGCGGCGGCTGCTTCTCCCAATGCTGAGTTGTAAAGTGTGTGACTTAGAGACTCCACGGTTGCCGAGAGGCGCTGGCTTAGAAGAGAGGAGGCGGAATCTTTCTTAAAGGAATGGGTTTGGTTTTTCCTCTCCACTGTTGCTTCATCAGATGGGAGGTGGGGGGGGGGGGTGCGGAGTGGAATTGGGAATTTTTTTTTTAGACTGAGCAAAGCAGTACAGCTGTGGGAGGTCAAGGTTAAAATTAACTGGGTGAAGGGAGCGAGTCAATGAGAAATGCTAGAAGCACTAATTTTAAAGAGCCCTCTCTACTCTTAATACTGGGGTTAATTGCCAAAATAAAGCTGTATGCCTTGCAACAGATCAGCCACGTGTGCTAATCTTTAATTTCCAACCACTGTACCATAACCATAGAGAGACTATTTAGTATTTACTACAAGTATGAAAGGAATAATTACATAAACCCCATGTGAGTACTAATGCCTATAAATATAGCTGAAACTTCTAATATATATGTTCATATTTACATTTTTATATTTACACACATATTTATATTGTATATTATATTATATATGAGAGGTATTTGTATTTTTTTGAGACAGGGTCTTGCCATATAACCATGGCTGGCCTAGAACTGACTATGTAGAGCAGGCTGGCCTCTAACTCAGAGAAATCTGCCTGCCTCTACTTCCCAGCCTCTGTGAGTACCGGGGTGCACCGCTATACCCAGTTCTAATATTTTTTGATACTGGCACTTAGTATCAGAAAATATATTATGGATAGATTGCAATGTTTTATGTCTATGTTATAAAATCTATTATATCCAGAATAGAACAAGTTAATTTTAGAAAATTTTAACAGGGTATTACTGGTCTATTGAGTGAAAATTCGAAAATTAGAAAAGTTAGGAAATCCAAGTGATTTTGTTTATTTTAAGTGCTTCTAAATTATTAAAATGTGCCCAGCCCATCAGAAGTCTGCACTATAGCCTCAATTTTTTTTTTAAATATTCTTTCATTTAAGCACCGAGCATCAATTACCCTTCTCATTATATTGAGTGTGGAGGCATGGTCTCCAAATAAGAACAGATAAAGACAAAGAAAATATTCTGCCACTGTTTTTTCTTCCCATGGCTTTAGCTAATGACCTGCATGGTACTGAATAAGTGGCAAGCACCATTTGGCCCTTAGGTCTGCGTTTTGTACAGGGTGGGATCTGGGCTGAATTTTCTGCGAAGAGAATGCTAAAAGAGCCATTCCCAATTCCAAATAAAAATGGCTCTGTGGCACACCTGTCTTTTTGTTGTCTAATGCACTGAGTCCCACTTTAAATTACGTTTCCTTAAAGTGTGAGTTGGCCAAAGCTTGAGAGCTGGGATTGAGGCTACTGGTAGAATGCTTGAATAGCAGGCCCAAAATCCTGGGCTTGATCCCTAGCACTGAGGGGATGGGTAGTAAGTATTCATTCTTCATATGATTGGAGTTGATTTGCTATCCTGAAATTATTTTTGCTAGACACATAATTATTTTGTAAAGTGAATAAGCAAGCTTAAGTGAATTAGAATCGTATGCCTATCTGTGACCAATTTTTCTGAAGCACAGCCCTTCTGTCATAGGTCCCGGATGATGGAACACTATCATACGTGTTATGGCTGGTTGTTCTTTGTGTTTCTATGTGATCTGAATCAGTATAAATAACTGACTTTAGGTGAGCATGCTCCCACGGAGCTCTACTCTGCCCTGAGTCTTGCTAGACTGTCCTCCTGCCTCAGTATCCAGGAGAGCTGCCCTGAGTCTTGCTA
>NW_022196904.1:184433802-184454118 GCF_008632895.1 Mastomys coucha | reverse complement strand
AGTATCCAGGAGAGCTGCCCTGAGTCTTGCTAGACTGTCCTCCTGCCTCAGTATCCAGGAGAGCTGGACTTACAAGAGAGTACCTGCTGACACGCTAACTCTACCTGGCTTTTTATTTAAAAGTTGGGGCATCATCCAGTGAGTTAGAACAAATTTTAGAGCTCACCTGTCGATTTCAGAGGTGGGAAACGTGGAAATCCATTATGGACAGAGCTGGAGTTAATGCTAAGTGCCCATTCTTCACACACAAGCAAAGTAAGTAAATGACATGGGCAAAATTGGACACTTTTCATTCATTCACTTTGGGGGCTTAACAAGACTTGTCAACAAAAACAAAGTAGTTACATTCAAGATCACTGTCTGTGTGCAACTAAGGTACCCTAAAGAAATATATAAACTAGTACTTATAACATTAAGTATCTACACAAATTTTGCCTTCAGGTTTGAACATGTTTGCACCAAAAAGAGAAAAAGGTTGTCAAGAGGAATGTTAAAAAATAAAACAATAAAAAAAGCCAACAAGGGGACTGGAGAGATGGCTCAGCAGTTAAAAGCACTGACTGTTCTTCTGAAGGTCCTGAGTTCAAATCCCAGCAACCACATGGTGGCTCACAACCATCTGTAATGAGATCTGATGCCCTCTTCTGGAGTGTCTACAGTGTACTTACATATAAAAATATACATAAATCTTTATAAAAAAAAAAGCCAACAAGTGGTGAAAACCCCAACGTCCCATTAGCAAACTCATGTCTGTCTTATAGAACCTTCCATGGGCACCCTGGTGCCTTTAGCTTTGCTCTGAATCCTCAAACACAAGGGAAATACTTTTTTTTTTTTTTTTTTTTTTTTTTGAGCCATGAAAATGAAAGAATTATAAGCATTATATAAATGTATTTCTGGTCTTTGGAGAAGCTTTGGGGATACTGAAGGCCCATGGCCGAAGACTAGCCTATTTTCTCCAATCTTGAACCAGTATTCCTGGTGGAGAATGTGGCACCGATCTAAGCCCAGCGCCCTCTGCTTCAAGGAAGCATTAGTGTTAGCGGAATATACTTTATGTTAGATGACACCATGGTGTGGATGCTAGCGTACCTAGCAAGAGAGTTTCTGTCACATTGATACAACAACAGCAACATTCTTCTTACCAGGACAGAATTGAAGGAAATTCATTTTTCCCAGTTTCTCCCCTCATCTGTTTTTGTTTATACTACTTTTCTGCCTGGAAGTCTTTTCATCTATGAGTTGATAGTGAGCAATGAATAAAACAGTGATTATCTGCATAATTCAAAGCATACACAAAACCCCAAATTAAATACTTTTCTTTGTATCTTCCCAAAATGCTGAGCACAGTACCTTATAGAAAGGTACTTAGGAGATTCTTTTAAAAAAAAGAAAAATGAATGCACAATTTAGTGAATGAATTGCCCCTCAAATGCCCTGCAACTGATCACAGAGTGTTTTTGTTTGTGTTTTAATTTGCATTGTCTGAAAGAACTGAGTCTATTCTCTGTTCCCCTTTCCTGACACAGTCATGATCTAAGAGACACAGCTTTCTTTCTACAGAGTGTTTAAGCATGCCTGATTTGTATTCTCCAATTAAATTGTAGCCACAACCTCCACATGAGCTCTTGGCAGATCAAGCTGTGACAGAGACACTTTCTGCCAAGAAAGCAGAGGCCTAAGCTTCCAAATCTTGGTGTTCTGGTTTTGTGACACCAACTGGTTATACGACCTCAAACAAGTTTCTTACTATCCTGGACCTCGGGTGAGCCAAGCCGTGAGGTGGCTTGGAGTACTCGAACTAACTGCTTTCCAGGCTTGTTGTGAGGTTCAAGCGAAGTATATAAATGTGGAAATGATTTGAACTGCTCAAAGCACTATGAAAATATAAGGTGTCATTATAGGAAGATGCATTTTAAATCAATTATCTAGTTCAAGAGACTTTCCCTAAATGACCTGTTCTGCTACTTACTGCTTCAGAAAGAAAATAGCACCCTCTCAAACACACATACACATGCACACACATTTGCAAACACATGCATGCACGCACACACACATGTGCACGTGAACATGCATGCACACACATATACACATAGGCACACACACTACACTCACACACGAACATACACACATGCACACATATGCACACCTGTGCACACACAACCCTGCTGTTTCCAATTTAACAATTTCTCAGCTTTGGGGTTGTTCCCCTGGGTGGGGAAATACGATCTGCAGTTGAATATGACGCGCTAAGCATGTATAGAGAGCTCTCACCATGGCCCAGTCGTCCAAATTTACTTTTTTTTAAAAAGTACTCAGACAGAAAGGTAAACTTAATGAAGCATAGCATCCTTCCCATACTATGTCATGTGTGCAATCAGTGAGGGAAAAGGGCCATTCACTTGCAACTTGATCAGACTGCGTCCATTCTGATCACCCTGGATGCCAAACCTGTCTGGAGAGTAATTGGGGAACAAGACGGGAGGAATTGACAAGGAGTTCATGCTAATGAGTTTTCCATCCCCCAAGGACACATAATCAGGGCACAATACTCAAGGATCCCTCGGTATGTTGTATAAGCACTACGTGACCTATATGGTTGATTTCAAATGATCTACCTTAGCTAATATCTGACAGACAACTGTTTAAGTAATCAGGCTTGATAAATCCCCGAGGTTTAGTGATCTTTCACTCTCAAGGTCCTCTTCTTATTTTTTTTTTTTTAAGTATTTATAGTTACTATTTGGTGGGTTAAAATCATCATGCCCAGCTGAGCAGGTAAGCAAACAACCACTACAAATCAGAATCGCCCGTGGAGAAGCCCACTCACAGACAGCACACGCAAACTCACATGAGCTCAACTCAAGAGTCGTCAGGTTCAGCCCTGTGCCCAGCCACAACCCCTCCTTCTCCCAGAAAAATGCATCTGAAACAGGAGAAAAGTGGAAAGCTCTGGGTGGCGACTGCTCTGGCTACCCATGGGCTCTTAAAGTCCTCTGGTCATCAAGGGGAGGGGATTGTGAAGGGAACACGAGGGTGATCTGATCTGCTTGAAGGTGCCTGGGTTAGTGCTGTCAATTGTATTAAATATATATATCTAAAATAATTATATGTTTGCATCCACTTTCCAGCTTCTCTGTTCATAAACTGATGTTTTTCACACACACACATGCGCACACACATATATGTATATATATGTATATGCATATATATATACACATATATATATCTTGCAGCAAACATTTTGAATAAACAGCATCATTGTTTAAAACAGTATCTCAGCCTATGAAGCGAACCTATGGGTCAAACGATCCTTTCACAGGGGTCACATATCAAATATCCTTTATATCAGATATTTATGTTATGGTTCTTAACAGTAGGAAAATTATAGTTATAGAGTAGCAAAAATGTTAATTTTATGGTTGAGGGGTCACTGCAACATGAACTCTATTAAAGGGTCACATGTTAGGAAGGTTGAGAACAATAGATTAAAAAAGAAAGAGACATCAGGCATCCTCGTGAGAGTGACATCATCTTTAAATCATCTTTAAATCTTGTGTGGCAATCGTTGGTACACTCACCACTGTAGTGCCCAGGGAAGATAGAATGACTTGGAAACCCAAGGACTTCCATTAAGATCATCCAACCTCTGAGGATTATCCAAAGCGGTTATTTGTGAGGCCAGGCAATGTAAGCCCCAAGTAAATATAACAGACTTGCATGGCCCCTGGAAAGGAGGCTGTGGTGTCAGTGGGCAAGAACAGGGGATGTGCAAGGCCATTCCAGGGCGTCAGGGATGCGAGCTGACTCTGGAGACACTATAGCCATATATGCAGGGCATGTGGCTTTCACCAAGGAGGACCTCACTGAGATCAAGAGCTTGCTACTGGCCAATCAGGGGCTAAGGCTATTTATTGCCTTGCGTGAAGTCACTGTGCCAAGCCAGGACACTGGACTGGAGCCTAAGCAGTCCTTCTTCTAGGCTTTGAGCCTTGCCACTGAGCTCTCCAGAGGCACATCCAACATTCTGATTGTGTACAGAGGGTAAGGGTGTGGATAGAGGGGAGTCAGCGCAACCTCATCATGAAAGATGCTGAACGGCCTGCCTCCTTCTTTGGGCTGATCATCCAGCAGGTGTTTAACAACAGAGGGCTTAACATCATAGAGAAAACTGTATTCTCAGTTCCTTTAATGTGTGTGTGTGTGTGTGTGTGTGTGTGTGTGTGTGTGTGTGTCCACCCACAATGTTACCCATGTTTTGTCTGCAGACCTTTGTCTAAATGCCACATTCCAGAATGCCACATTGTCAAAGAGTACATGTGGGTCTTGGCTTTGTCTGTGGAATCTGAGTCCATCTTCCCACTTTCTGAAAAGCTCAAAGATGTCCATCGGCATTTGTGGCTGCCACCACTGTAGCAACTGCATCACCACTACTGCTGCTGCTGCTGAGGCCCCAGCTAAGGTTGAAGCCAAGGAAGAGACAGAGGAATCAGATGAGGATGTAGGTAGGATTTAGATTTGGTGTCTGTCTGAGTCCTCAAAACAACCCACTCTGCCATTTTTATTTAGGAAACACTTAAAGACCTCACTTCCTTTTAAGAAAAAGAAAGAAAGGGCTGGCGAGATGGCTCAACAGGTAAGAGCACTGACTGCTCTTCCAAAGGTCCTGAGTTCTGATCCCAGCAACCACATAGTGGCTCACAACCACCCATAATGAGATCAGATGCCCTCTTCTGGTGCGTCTGAAGACAGCTACAGAAAATTACACTGGAGCAAGCAGGGCCTGAGCTAGTGGGGCTGGCAGAGGTCCTGAGTCCAATTCCCAGCAGCCACATGATGGCTCACGCCCATCTGTACAACTACAGTATACTCATACACATAAAATAAATAAAATAAATCTTTGAAAAAAAAGAAAAAGAAAAAATGAAAAAGTCATCAGTTTATATACAGAGAAGCTGGCAAGTGAATGCAAATGAGGCAACTGTTGTGTAAAACCTAAAATACATCCATTGTGCAGAAATCTTCTCATCATATGGTCATAACATGTCAGCTGTTAATCTTCAATGCGTCTGTGAAAGTAAGCCTGTCTTGACAGCCCAGTCTATTTCGTTGTTTTTGATTGGGTTTTGTGCATGAGTGCACACATGTCACTATATGCCTGTGGACGTCAGAGGACAATTTTGTTTCTCTCTTTCTACTATGTGGATCCCAGAGATTGACCTTGGGTCTCCAGGCTTATCCAGTGGTGCCTTTAATTTCTGAGTTCTCTTGGCAGCCCATGACTGTATGCATAGGATGGGATCAGACACCACCTGCAATGGAGTCACTCACAGTGTTTCCTAAAATACTGATTCCCGGGCTCTACCTCCAATAGGCTGAATTAGAATTTTTAACCTTTGGACTGTAGAATGAATCACCCTAGAGGAGTCTCTGGTTACACTGCAGCCCTAGACAATCTATGCTGTGTGTATGGTATCTCAGAGGCATGATTAAGTCAAACTCACACCCACGAGGCTGCTCAGCCGTTTCTCCATTAGGTAAAAGGGGTCCAGATAGGGACTAATGCTGCCCCACCTTTATTGGAAACTTGTCCAAGATACCGTCCCTCTCTGAGCCCTAGACCCCTCGCCCTTAAGATGATACCCGCCTGACGGGTGAATTGAGTTAGCTCAATTCATTAATTGAATTTAATGATTCACTTTATGGAGAGCTTCTGCTCTAATGTCTGACACAAACTGTGACTGGAGTGTGTGTCTGTTCCCTCCTTCCACGCCCAGAGGGAAACTTTTGTTTGCATTCTCTTTGTTTCCTATCCTTGTTGTTTGTACTTCGTAGAATAAACATAAGCTAGTAACGGAAGGATAGTTGATTTTGAGCTTCTTTGTAAGATTTATTTTATGTCTGTGGGTATTTGGGCTGCATGTATGTCTGTGAACCACATGCGTGCCTAATGCCTGCAGAAGTCAGAAGAGGGTATCAGGTCCTCTTGGATCTGGAGTCAAAGATGGTTGTTAGCAGCCATGTGAAAGCTGGGAACCATTCCTGGGTTCTCTGAAGATGCTCTTAGTAGCTGCTCCATCTCCCTAGCTCATATTTTGGGTTTTCAAACTAGGCTAATCCTGGGCTAGGGATGTTGATAGAGCAACTACTTAGCATGCACCGGGACCCGAGGTTCAGTCTCCATCTCTTAACAAAGCAAAGCGTGCCAGTACTGAGTGTTTTCTATGCCCAATTTCATGCTCCAAATAAGCGTTAAGGCTCGGTATGAGTGGCTTTGTTTGTAGCTGAAGAAACTGAGGTAAGAGCCTTATTGTTACCTCTGAGACGATCTCTGGGCCTCAAAGCAAATAGTTGGCAGATCTGGGATTCAGGCCTAGGTTTTCTGACTCCAGACCTACTGTCCATCATGCTGCAAGTGCATTCTGTGTGCCCTTTAAGTTCTCAGAGTCCAACAAAGGAGCCTGTCTCCTGGGAGAACGAAACTGCAAAAGTAGAGTTTATAAACATGCCAGAAACATTGTCAAGTTAATGCCATAATTTCCTTCCTTGTTCATTTATGATTTGAGAGGGGAGTGCAGGAGAGGGGAGTGCAGGGAAGTGCTTCCTGGGCCTCACACATGTGGCTTACCTCACACATGTGGCTCACCACTGGGCTTTGCCTTCAGACCCCTGAAGTTCTTAACTTTAGAAGTTTATACTATTACCTGTAATACAGCTTAGCACACAGTAGGTGCTCCCACACATGTTTTGAATGAGTGGGAGGCAGGGCTTGAACCAGCACACTACTTTGGCATCAAGCATAACCAAACCCATGCTTTTAAACAAAGCTTGCAGAGCAAGTCATCTGGGTTTCCAAATCAGCTTATGCTCTGATATAACTCAAGTCTCTAAATCTCAGAGTCTTTACACATAATTACAAATTGTTCCTGACTCCCTGTTATGAGCAATACACTCATCTGGCACATACAACCTGTCAAGTTGGAAAATAAAACACAAATGTATGAAGGAACTCGATTGCAAAATCACTCCATACGAGATAATATATGTGAAGCCTCCAGCAAGTGATAAATGTGTAGTAAAGTGCTGTCACGTTATAGGTAACATTTTCTGTTAATAATTATGATGATCCAGCTATAGTTTTATTAACAAGAAGAAGAAACAATAACTGCCGTAGCCACCACATAATGAGTGGATTCTGTTATGGTCACTGGGCTGTGAGTTCTGCGTATGGTTAGTCATGATAACAATTCTGCTAAGACAGAATCATGAATCCTCTTGTTCTCATGAGAAAACTGAGGCCCCAGGAAGATAAATACCATCCCCCCCACACACACACACTAGACATGAAATATACACACGGAACCAAAGAGAAGGGAGCTGGTCCTGGTGACATAGGACTGTCAACTCAGCTACTCAAGAGGCTGAGGCAAGAAGCTGGCAAGTTGAAGGCTGCCCTGCACAACTCTGGGAGCTCCTGTCCCCAAATAAAATACCTTAAAGGGGGTAAATAAAATAGTTCAGTGGTAGCGTACTTGTTTTCACGCACAGGCCCTAAGGTCAACCCCTGAGTGTCTGCAGAGAGGGGACAATTGTGCTAGAGAAAACAGGAAGGGGTCTCTGGATAGGAAGCGTAGCCAGGGTGATGTGAACATTTGCAATCTGCAATAAGACAGGAAGCTTTTGAAATAAGTCCTTCCTGGGAGCCGTAAAACTCTGACCTAAATTTTCACTAAAATGCAAATGTCTGGTTCGATAATGGTCTTTTGGTGGTGGAGAAAGTAGAGCACGGGGGAGTATGTATACTCTGTAGGTCAGTAGGTCAAGTCCCCCCAGAGTTATGTTCAGGAATGTAAGCATGGGGAATGCAGGACTCAGGTATCTGCACTGAAGAGGGATGGCGGGGGGAAGGGGGTAGATCTGTGGAAGAGCAGGAAATGAGTAGGTCTGCAGTGTAGACTCCATTCCTTTTCTGCGAAGAGTGCCTCAAGATCCTTCCAGGAGCCCCTTTTCGCTCCATTGCTATGGGGCTGGCACCCTGCCCTTTTCTGTGATGGCTCCCAAGCTGGACCAACCCGATGTTCCCTCCCTGGCATGTGAATCTGGAGGAGAGTGATACAAAGACTTAAAGTGGGAGTCTATGTACTCTAACCCATAACCCTGCCCTTGCCCTTAGCCAAAGGCCCAGATGAATTAACCAGAGAATCCCAAAGAGGCTTCCTCTACCGACAGCCCACGTTGCTCATCTCCAGTACTGTACGTTAATCTACTCCAGCATCTCCATTCCTCAAGGTGACAGTATCGGTTGACTTGCTGTGACATGCCAGCTCCTTTTCTGGTCCTAGGGACAGAGCAATGAGTAAAATAAAGATCTCTTCATTCGTTGTAGCATTTGTTTGGTGTGGAGAAAGCACAGATGTTGGAACGGAAATAACATTCAAAGGGAGGAGCCTTCCAGATACAGACACGACGGGATGAAACGCACTTCTGGGTGGTGAATGTGGCAGGCTGGATCTACTCTTGTTAGTGTGAGATGAAACCCAAATAGTCTGTGGTCAGGAAGCTGGAGGGACAAGTCAGTTCAGAGTTCATCAAGCTGGGTCAGCTTGGTGTGCTAGAGGAGGGAGGGAGGGAGAGAGGGAGGGCTGGGTGGCCGAGCACTGTGATGAAGGAGAGCGAGGCTGCCGCCATGAGACTGCTCAAGGGCTGGATCATGTCAACTTGGTAGATCCCATGAGGGACATGCTTGACCCCAGAAGGCTTCAGGTCAAGGAAGAGTCTCATTTCTACTTGAAATCTCAGACTGGCTGCTGTACATAGGCTACATAGATATGGCTGGATATTGTAAAGCCAGTTAGGAAGCAATTGAAGTCACAAGCACAAGAGGAACTGGGGTCTGGTCATAGGGGAAGCTGTGACTAAGGGTAGAAGTAGATGGTCTGGCATTACTGTTGGAGGCAGAACTCATGTGACTTGCAGGACAGGGTGGGTGAGAGAAAGAAAAGGAATGGGAGATGGAGGCTCCAGGACTTTGACATGAGTTCCTTCAAGAAATGGTGGCACCAATATCTGATACGGAGAAGATGTGAGAGGTAAAGGTTTGACAACAAAAGTGAACATTCTCTTGGGATTGAGATTTCCCCCTTCTCTCTTCCTGAGAACTTATTCCATCCTATAATTATCTTGTTGCTTTTTTAGCACTATTTATAAGTCATTCCCTCCCCTTAAGTCTCAGAAGAGCAGGCGCTCAGTTTCTCTTGTTTCTTGTTGTAGCCTTTTGAGTCTATAGCACTGGAAGGAGCTCAGTAAACACTTGGAAATTCCTTTTAATCTGGGTCAGTAGTTCTCAAAGCTAAGTGACATCAAAATCTGGTCAACTTACTTAATATTTGAAAACAGCCCTTACCTTAACCCATCCCTATAAAACTCTGCTTTTATGAGTCTGGGACTGCGCTTAGAACATTGTAGGACCAGCACTTCACGTGGCTCTGAACTGCAAGCTATCCCAGTAGTTTAGCTATATTGATGTTCACAAAATGTTTACCTCAGAAACCACATTTTGGTGGCATCCCAAAATACCTGAATTCTTAGTGATACCTGAAACCCTAATTCTGAAGACCCCTGAGGTGCAAAGATCATGAGTTCAAGGCCAACCTAATTTTGTGTGTGTGTGTATGCATGTAGCTACAACACATTTATTAAAGCTCTTGAGAAGAAAAAAAGAAAAACAGTGAAAGAATCCTGAAGCCTACTCTATTTCATTCGATCTATATAAGGTTCTTGGAGACCAGAACAGGGTCATTTCGCAGGGGCTGACATATGAAGTAAGTTGGCTGGCTGCCTAGCTGCTGGAACATCCAAAATGACCTTGTGTACACAGGTCTGCGAAATTCCCTTGGTGGTCGCAGCATTTTTGTGTTTTTGTCTGCACAGCATCCATTCCTTTTCTGGGAAGAACTCCGCAAGATCCTTCTAGTAGCCCCTTTCCGCTCCATTGCTATGGGGCTGGCATCCTGCCCTTTTCTGTGATGGCTCCCAAGCTGGACCAACCCGATGTTCCCTCCCTGGCATGTGAATCTGGAGGAGAGTGATACAAAGACTTAAGAACAGAGTCCTGTTCTGGGAGGTCCCTGAAGAGAATGTGATTAGATAAGACTTCAAAGATCTCATGGAACTCACTTGGCACCCTGTCTTTCCCAGGCCAGATTATGCAGGGTTTTCCTCAGGATAGGCAGCGAGTCTTACATCTTGTGGTAAATTCCTGTCTTACTTATGTTAAAGCGGTCTCTCTTGCTTGTGTTATAAGCTAGGACCCAGTGATGTCAATCTTGCAATTTGCAACTAGAGATAGAGATTTCACAACAAGTCCTTCCTGGAAGCCGTCACATCTTAAGTTTCGTCCAAGTGTAAATGTCCGAGAGCAGGGCCTCAACGGTCTGAGACTGACAGCTCGGTGGACTGACATCCTACAGCTCAATGGACTAACAACAGTCACACCACTAAAGAAGGAAGGAAAAGAAGGGCTGGGTGTAGTCCTTGGATCCCATTTCACAATCTCCTTTGTTTACACAGCAGATAGAACCCTCCCTGGAACCTTTCAACATTACAGTTTCTATGCAGCTGTTTCAACTATAGAGTTTCCACCTTTGGATGTGAAGGGACAGGCTCATCCACAGCAGGGCAGAACCTAAGACATCAATTTGTAAGCATGAGAACTCTTAGTGTCAAATTTAGTTCTCGTTTCCTTCAGTGGCCCCAGGGGAAAAATAGAACATCCTGCCCTTTTAATCATTTGGTTAAAGCTTTGTCATTTGATGGCCTCCTACCCATATTTTCTTAAGGACACGTAACTCGAAGACTCTAAGAAATTAATAACTATAAGAAATTAGTAACAAGAGAATGAGGCAAAGTTTCTCACCATCTCACTTATCGTGATGGCTGAAATAGGATGCTGAGCAAAGCCAGCGCTGGGCGTGTAAACCACACCCAGGGAGAGATAACAAGCGAGTTACAGTTTAACAGGAGTAATAAAAACACAAGCTAATCACTTGCAGATTGCTCGCCGCATTTGCAGAGATCGACTGTTAAAACCAGTCTAATGAACTTTTTATGTTATGTTTTTAGGAGTGGTTGCTATTTGTGAAAACCAAACATAACAAGAACATCCAGATATAAAACTAGACGGATTCTGTATGGCCAGTTGCCTCATTTCAGATGCGAGCAGCAGGAGGTCGTCATTCTTATCATTAAGACAGGAGTACTGCTACTAACCTTTGCTGGGGACTTGCCTTGTGTGGGAGCTATTGTAAGCTTCTTATTTTATTACTCATTTAACCCTTAGCTCTCCACCAGGCATTACCCTATTATTATACCTACTTAGAAACAGTGCACCAGGGCTTGGGTGGGGGTGAGGGTGGGAATGAGCAATTTGCCTGAGATCAAAGGGCCAAGGAGTAGCAGATGTTGGATTGTGAATCCCTGCAACACAGTGGACCCCAAATCCTGAATCTTAACCCCTTTTATCCCACCTTTAACCTGGCTTGGACTTGGAGTGAATCAGAACCTGGCCTTTCCATCTACCTGTCCTTGATGTTCTCTCTGACCTTTTAAAACTGCATTTTAAAAAGAAAATCTTCCTGACCTAGGTAGTCGACTAAGTGGACTTTCCGAGGCTCGGATCGCTTGGATGTTAATTGTTAACTGAACTGCATGGCTGTAACGGCAGCCTTTACAGCAATGTACTCACCTGGCTTTTACACTAAGTTAAATAGTAAGAATTTAAGTATCTAATCAAGCCTCCAGACTCAAGAACAAAGCCCTCGGTTTTCAAATCCGATTTATCGTTTGCTACGAAGATTTTGGGATGAGGGGATGGGTGCATTTTTTCCCTCTCCAAACAGTGTTTATATTTTTATTGTTGTTGTTTTTTATTTTTGTTTTTTTCCTGAGGGGTGGTTTAATTTCCCTGTCAGGAAGGTATCTCTGAGACCAGAAGGGCCTCTCACATGGGGTGTACTTGGGATGGAATAAAGGGTGGTGCCCACAGCAAGCAACCTTTTAAACACACAGGTCCACTTCAGCTAAAGGATGGGTCTTCTGAGCCAGTGCCCTTGAAGTCTGCCCATGGTACAACATGCTGCAATCCCCCAATAGTGATTTCTTTACTTCCTTGCTCCCTCCCTCCTCCCTTCCCTCTCTCCCTCCCTCTTCCCTTCCTTTTTTCCTTCCTTCCTTCCTTCCTTCCTTCTTCCTTTTTTCCTTCCTTCCTTCCTACCTTTCTTTCTTTCTTTCTTTCTTTCTTTCTTTCTTTCTTTCTTTCTTTTTTTCTCTCTTTCTGGTATTTTGAGACAGGGTTTCTCTGTGTAGCCCTGGCTGCCCTGGAACTCACCCTGTAGACCAGGCTGGCCTTGAACTCACAGAGATCTGCCTGCCTCTGTCTCTCGAGTGCTGGGATTAAAGGCTTACGCTGACCCTGTCCACTTGTGGGTTGGGCTTTCTTAAAGGCCTTTCTCAGTCTTATGGCCTTCTCCAAGGGCCCAGTGGAATTGCTCCGTCCAAGAATGCCCCTCGGAAGGTCAGCAGAACTCTTCCAGGGTATGCCTTCAGTTGGGCTTGGCTGGGAACTCTCCCGCTCCCCTCTTTTTCTATGCCACAGCCTTAAGTTTATTAAGACTTCTGTTATTGTGATGGACTGGAATCCAGAACATCGAAGAGAAAGGCTGATACAAGATCCTCTTGCCTTAGATCCTCTCTTGTGCCTTTATTTCTGTGAAAGACAGAAGCAGAAGAAAAGTGTACAGCCCAGGACAGCCAGTTACAAAGAAAGTATGGAAGGGGCCGGTATCTTTGTAGTTGTGTGTGTGTGTGCATGTGTGGCTACAGAGCTGTTAAAAATGTGCCTGTGAATCTGGAGGCTTGGGTCTGCCAGTGAGTAGGCGAGTCACCAAAAAGTTCTGTGCTAGTTAGCTGTGGGCCCGAGAAAACCTTCATTATTCCGTATGTCTCATTATTTCTGTATAAAATAGATATGGAAGGAAGAGGGTGTGAAAGTTTATTGATCCAGTATCAACTACAGAATTTCATCTATAACATTATTTTCTTAACTTGCCCCATTTTTAGTTTTTTTTTGTTTTGTTGTTGTTGTTTTACATAAGATCTCATGAAAACCAGATTGGTCTTGGACTCCAAGTTAGCTGAGGATGACCTTGAACTTCTGATCCACTTCCCAAGCTCTGGGATTCCGTGCACCACCATATCTAGTTTTACGATGTGCTGGGAATAGAACCCAGGCCTTATCTGCATACCAGGCAAGTGTTCTCCCAACTGTGCACTGTCCTTAGCACCTCATTTACAACGTGCTCTGACAGGTGACCTGTTGAGCACTCTCCCACAGAAGAAAATCCCTTATCTCAGTGGCTCCTGTGACAGACAAGCTCTGTATCAATCAGCATATCCACCTGCATAAAGGTCTGAGCGATTACTTGGGTGGTAAAACAGACAATGCAGTCACAGGAGAGAAAATCAAGCAAACTTGAGTCAACTGAAGCCCTTCATTGGCTGCAAAACCTTGAGTGGGCGGCTTGAGATTTCTGAGCCTATCTCCTTGTCTGTGCAAGAGAGAGATGGAAAACTATGCAGAAATTTTGTTGGGAAGATTAGAAATAATCTCTACAAAAATGTCTTGACATAAGGGTGCTTAATACATTTATGAAGAAGATTCTTTTTCTAACCACAAAATCAGTTTATGAAAGCTTGAAATGTCTAGCATGTTTTCAGATATTTTCTTCTGTTTTATTAAGACAGAGTCTCACTATGTAGTTCTGGCCATCCTGGAACTCACTATTATATAGACTGGGCTGGCCTCGATCCGCCTGTCTCTGCCTCCAAAGTGCTGAGTGTAAAGGCGTGCGCCACCACACAGATGTTTTAGGTTCTTGCTTCAGCTGCTTCTTCTGTAAGTTAACAATCTTTCCCGTGCACCAGTCTTAAACAATCACTTCCTATACATTTCCTAGTGTTCCCCTTCCCTTTCAATCCACAGGCTACTTTTGTTTGTGCAATTGAAAAAGGTCTGTCGGGAACTTGAACTTGAGCCTAGTGAAGTTATGAGCCTGTGTGCATTGGCCAAGGACAAAACATGTACAGTGGAGGTGCTGGTCCTTTTCTTACTTGGGCCATTCAAGGATTTTAACTTTTCCTGCAAATAAATAATGCCCTCCTGAAATAAAAGATAGTTTGAGCAGAAGCTAAAATATCCCTTGAGGGAAAAAGATGTCAAATTTTCTGGAGAGGGTTTTGTAAGTGTGGGAGCATAATACTCCAGAACTATGGATCTCAGTCGGTTGAAACTTCGTGGAAAACGTCCTCAGGAAAGAAGCTTCAAAATGGCTGCTCTGAAGTTTGTCCTAACTCCTGACCATCGACACAGGGCTTTTTAGCCGGGTGGTGGTGGTGCCGCCTTTAATCCCAGCACTTGGGAGGCAGAAGCAGGTGGACTTCTGAGTTCGAGGCCAGCCTGGTCTACAGAGTGAGTTCCGGGACAGCCAGGACTACACAGAGAAACCTTGTCTCTAAAAACCAAACCAAACCAAACCAAACCAAACCCAGGGGGCTTTTTGACCTAGTAAACCCATGTAAAAGGAGCTGGGATACAGAAATCCAAACATGAGCTTCTTAGATCAGGTTTTATTGCTGTGAAGAGACATCATGACTACGGCAACAATAAAATGGAAAACATTAAGTTTGGGGCTGGCTTACAGCTCCACAGGTTTAGTCCGTTATTGTCATGACCGGAAGCATAGGCAGACAAGGAGCTGGAGGAGCTGGGAGTTCTACACCTTGATCTGAAGGGAGCATTCGACAGCTGTGCTACACTGCTGGAGCACAGGAGACCTCAAGCCCAGCGCCCCAGTGACACATTTCCTCCAACGAGGCCACGCCCACTCCAACAAAGCCGTACCTAATAGCGCCACTGCCGGTGGGCCAAGCATTCAGACGTATGAGTCTATGGGGGCCACACCCATTCAAAGCACCACATGGACGATTTTCACCAGACAGTCACAAGGCTATTTGTTGCCTTGTGGTTTCCAAAAGCAAACTAAAGAAATAGAGTGAGGCTTCCGGTGAGAGGATAGTAAACAGTAGTTAGACTGGACTCCCCAGGGAGAACTCCGTGTACTAGTAATGAAGCATGGCATTGATCTGTGTAATGATCCCCATGACATATTGACAAGGAAAAAAAATGGTCCAGGAAGAGCCTGCATTCGTCTATCTGACTGAATCTGCTTGTATGGGGTCATATGCATAAATGGATTCAGGTGTATGGGGGATGTATTTACAAAAGCTTTGGAAAGTAAGTCATCTGCAGAGTGATTATAATGGTAATTTTCTTCTCTTTTTAATTTTTTTGTTTTGTTTTTTGTTTTTTTAGACAGGGTCTCTCTTCCTGGTTGTCCTGGAACTTGATGTGTAGACCAGGCTAGCCTTGAACTCACAGAAATCTGCCTGCCTCTGCTTCCCAAGTGCTGGGGTTAAAGACAAGTACCACCATGCCTAGCTTCTCCTTTCCACCTCTACTTTAAATATTTATATATTTAAAGATGTTTAGATGTGAATAGTCTTTGTATACTTTTTAAAATTGATGATATGAGAATAACTAAATTCAGACATATGTTTAACATTTGGTTATCTTATCCTCTTAAATATTAAGAGACTTTCCTTGAAGAATACCTTTAATTTTTTTTCCACATTTAATTAATTAATTACCTGAAGGGTGCACGCTTGTGCTGCAACTTGAGCTTGGAGTTCAGAGAACAATTTTAGGGAGTTGATTCTCTCTTTCTACCACGTGGATTTCAGAGACAGAACTCAGGTCTCCAGGCTTGGCAAAGGCAAGAGCCCGTACCCGCTGAGCCATCTTGTTGGCCTGAGAAAACCTTTTTAAAGAGAACAGACTTAATCTATTTCCTTTGAATAAGAAGAATCTCAGATCTGAAAAACAGTCTGGTTCAGCCCCGCTATAAAAACAACCCACTATCCAGGCCTGTGGGAGAAGAGATTTATCTGGAATTCCTGAGCCCCAGGGCTCCCTCCTACCTTTGCATCGCTTCCTCTGGATCTCAAATAAAAGAAAATGTCAAGACTGCAGTGTGACTCTGATGAGAGTTGTCCTTGCAGGAGGAAAGATCAGGCATCAGATAATTTCCCACAAACCGCCTGTATGCACCTGAGGCTAAGCACTGGTTCCTCTGCCGCCCAGGAGTTACCCATTTCAGCCCGACACTGTGGACACATGCCATCTAACACGAAGCTTGTTGAGCTGGTCAAAGAGCTGTCGATAATGAGTACCTGGGTGGAAACCTTTTCAGAGGGGAAACTGCCTTACACAAAGACACTTCCTTCAGGGTTTCTCTGTGTCCACCAGGAGTTAGTGACACCAGGTCACTAGCTCCACCCAACAGCTTCTTGACATTTGTTTTGTTAGTTGTAGAATACAGTTTGTTAAATTCACTCACTTGTTCCCTCATGTGTACAATGATTGCTTCCTTCATTCAACTGTTTGAAGTAAGGCATGGGAGTTGGCAGTCTGCTAAAGGTTAAGGAATCAGAAATGTGTGTGTTTGAATTTCTAGGCCAACATTACTGTCTACAAGACCTTGACAAGTTACATAACCTACCCAAGTCTCTGAATCCTCATCAATATACTGCTGACAGTGATCAACAATTTGTAAAGAAGATTTAAGACAGTGTCATTAGCTATTTAAAGTAGCTAGGATACTTTTTCCTAGTCCTTGGAAGATAGAGGCAGGCAGACATTCATGAGTTCAAGGCCAGCCAGAGATGGTGAGATCCTGTCGAAAGCAAGCGAGCAAGCGAGCAAACAAACTTGCTTGCCTTCAACTCAGTGCTTGGGAGGCAGAGGTAAGAGAGATCTGAGTTCCAGGTCAGCTTGGTCTAGACAGAGAGTTGCAAGAAAGCCAGAACTACATAGAGAGATTCTGTCATAAAGATCTCACAGTATTTGGCACATATGACAAGCTCAATACAACTATTGTCATTTATGAGTTTATCACTTAAGGGTATTTGTTTAGTGACTGAGGCTCAGTCACTGAAGCACTTGCTGCATGAGCATGAAGACCTGAGTTCAAATCCTACCACCTAAGTAAAGAAGCCAGGCACAGTCAGATGATGCGTGCTTGTAATCTCAGGGCTAGAGTGCCCAGACAGGAGGATCCCCGAGGCTCATTGGCCAGCCTGCTTAGCAAGCTTAAGGCCAGTGAATAAAGGCTGGATGGCACCCGAGAATCAACACTGAAGGCTGTGTTTTGGACATGTGTGTGCATGTGTACACACATGTGCATTGTGTACACAGGAATAAGAGCACACATAGACACACAAAGTTTTTGAGCATATGCTTACAAACTATTGCACAGAGTTGGGGATTGTATGTCAAATTTTATGCCAAATTGTGAATTTTAGTATTATGATGGTTTGAATAAGAGTGGCCTCCATAGGCTCATATATTTGAAAACTTGGTCCCCAGTTGGTGGATCCATTTGGGAAGGATAAGAAGACCTGGCCTGTTGGAAGAGGTGTATCATTAGGGGTGGGCTTTAAGGTTTCAAAAGACTCTGTGATTCCCAACCCCTCTTTCTGCCTCATGGTTGTGGATCAACAGCTCTCAGCTGTTCTTTCATTCCAGTGTCCTGGACTCTAGCCATTTGAAACCATAAGCTAAATTAAACAGTTTTTCTTTTATGAGTTGCTATGGTCATGACATTTTATCATAGCAACAGAAAAATAAGTAAGATAAATTGTTTAGGCTAGATTCTCTGCTTTTAAGGAGCTTAAATGTAGATCAAATTTCTCAGCATAGTAGAATTATGGGACTTCTTGAATTTGGATGAAGGAGGGAGAAAATGATTATTTTTCAGTAACCTCTATTTAGGGAGGAATATGCCTAGAATCCCAGCACTTTGAAGGCTAAGGAAGGAGAAGGATGGGCTGAGGCCAGCCTGTGTTGTATAGCAAGGCCCCATCCAAAAAAGGGGGGAGAGGGGCTCTGAATGTAATCCTAGCACTCAAGAGACCAAGGAAGGTTTCTTGATCTTGGGGAGTTTGAGGCCATCCTTAGCTACAGAGTGATAGCCTGTCTCAAAAACTAAAACAACCAAAACCAAAACCATAATGAGGCAAACAAAGAAAGCAACAAGATAAAACCCTGTGTAATTAAAATGTAACCTTCCATCAATTATGATTGTATTCAATACATCACAAGAGTGTTCCAGTGTCTATGACTCCATAACTAATTGAAATCACGAATACTTTCCTAGCAAGTTGTAGCTTGGCTGGAATTTTGAAATTTCACTTATGCACATTATTATTTTGAAATACACATTTATTTTTAGACCCACTGCTATGCCTAGGAATTTGATTCATAGAGAATCTCAGACACAGCTATATCTCAAATCTTGTCTTTTATTTTGAAAACTAAATTTAAGACTTTGATGACACAGTGTGTATTATTTTAGGCATCCAGAGAGTCTCTGGAATAAGTTTGGACATGTGCTACATGCATGTGGACGTTCATAACAGCCCTATTCACCAAAGCAGAAGCAGAAAACAAGGAGAATGACAAGATCAGCAGATCTGCGTTGATACAATGAAACATCACTCAGAGATGAGACTGAATAGACAATCGCTACATTCAGAAAAATGGATGAATCTCAACCCTAAGCTTGAACAAAAAACAAACAAACAAACAAACTAGACAGGAAAGGGAACACGCTACAGAACCCAGCTGATAACATGTTTAAAAGCAGACCTTAAAAATATCATTTCTGGGGTCAGAAACCAGGGTGCTTTTGCTTTTCAAAAACAGATTCATTTATTTTTAGGATGAATGTTTTGCCTGAGTGTGTGAGAGTGTGCCACGTGTGTGCCCAGTGCTTGGAGAGGTCTGAAGAGGGGTTCAGATCCCCTAGAACTGGAACTAGAGAGGTTATGAGCTGCCTTGTGTGCTCTGGGAACTGAACCCAGGTTCTCTGCAAAGATCAGCCAGTGTGCTACGCAATAGGTTGGTTTTGCAGGGCTTTGTGTTTTGTTTAATATCTATTCTTCTTTTTAAATTAATTTACTTATTTCTGGTAGGCATCTTCTCTCAATTTGGGTAAGCAAACAAAGCACTATTTGTTGTATTTAGTTAGGGACCGTTGCCATGTAAGTCTGAAGAGGGCAAGGGGCATGCCCAATGTACATGTCAGAAAAAACCATCTCACAGCTTTAAAGAACGTGGAGTGGAAAGAGAGACCCGTGAAGGGAGCTTAAGAAATCACCTACG
This sequence comes from Mastomys coucha, assembly GCF_008632895.1. Taxonomy (NCBI): domain Eukaryota; kingdom Metazoa; phylum Chordata; class Mammalia; order Rodentia; family Muridae; genus Mastomys; species Mastomys coucha. Next base: position 184,434,782 of record NW_022196904.1, on the reverse strand, counting down.
TAGAAGAACACGAGGGCTTGGATACATAAAAGGTGGAAAATCCGCTCTAGAGAAGCAAGTAGAAACTTGCGTTTGGTCTTCAGCACCTTTCTAACACAGAGAGCTGTGTGAACCTGCAGAGTCCTAGCTACGTGATTGACCACAGCAGTAGTTCGAGTGCTTCTCGAGATTTACTTGAAACAAAGTTACAAACCTCTAAGAGTCTATTGTCGTAGACAGTGTGGGTGAAACAGGCCAAGAAGCCAGTACAATGTGGACAAATGAAGTTTTTCCTCCTGGGACCGTGGTAGCCTTAAACGTTATTGGAAAGGTTTTGCAGTTATTTTTCCAAGAATTTCTTGAGTAGTAGAGTTTCAATATGAAATTTAGGGCAACTAAAAGTAAGACAAGACTCGGATGGAAAAGACAGTAGGGATTAGGGAGAATTTTAGCAGAAAGTTATGAAGAAAGAGGAAGTGAGATGGGTGTGTAACACACCCAGATGAAAGCGGAAGTGAGAGTTCAGGTCAAGTCTAACCTCATTTCTCAGATGAAAATATTAACATTTCTGAAACTGCTCCAGAGCGAAGGACAGCCATGGGACTAAAAGTGGCACATCTTCGTGGCACATGGGAGCAGGGAGAGAGATGCCATTTATCTGAAAGCAATTGATGTGGTCAGGAGTAGAATGCCAACTGTATGGGAAGCCTCAAGAGCAAACGCCAGCCTTCAGTTCATTTCCAGCCAAACGCTTTGGTCTTCTGCTCCCGTGCCTTCCTTACGGAGGTGAAAGGAGCAGTACAGTGTAATGATTTCCCCGCGCAGCATCACTCCTATGCCTCCGGACCAGCAGCATCCCTCCTCTGCCTCTGGACCAGCAGCATCCCTCCTCTGCCTCTGGACCTTCACGCAGCTCTTTTCCGACTGTGCTGTTGCCACACACACTTTGCGTGATGGCGGTATTTGAGGCGTAAACTTCAAGGAAAGTCAGTCTCCTGCCT
>NW_022196904.1:184426388-184433052 GCF_008632895.1 Mastomys coucha | reverse complement strand
AAGAAATACACTCAGACCTTACACCACTCGTGTCGAGTCTGTTTGTCAAAGCCGAATCCCGTGCACACTTGGCCAGAAGCCATCGTCCCGCAGAACAAGGGACCCCGTAAGAAACCCCAGTCCGTGGCATGCTGTTACTGTTTCAACACCACGTCCTTGGGATGACCTTAGACTAGAATCGGAGAGTCCTCTCCTGTTCAGTACTGAAAACTCTGAAACAGACAATGTGCATCTTTAAAGAACCAGAGGAACATAGTCCCTTCAGCTATTTATTGTTAAACCCTGCAGATTAGAGCTCTATAAATATTTATTGACATGGTCTCTTTGCCAAACCTTTACAAAAACTAAAATAGAAGTTAGGGAACCAGATATGAATAATAATTAAAAAGGGGGCTGAGTGTGTGTGAGAACTGTTGTTCTGTTTGATCCATGGACAACTCTGAGGCAGACTAAATTATACCCATTTTATAGCTGAGGAAACTAAGGTTACCACTTTTTTTTTCTTTTTGAGATAGGGTCTCAGCAGAAGGTTTCACTCTGAAGCCCTTCTTGGCCTGGAACTCACTCTGTAGACCAGGTTGGCTTCAAACTCAGAAACCTACCTGTCTCTGCTGCCTGAGTACTGGGATTAATGGCATGTAACATCATGCCTGGCCTCAGAATAACTCTTTTGAAGTAACACAATTAATTATCAGGGTATAGTTGCAGCCCCATCCTTGTTGGCTACAAAGGTCCATGGAAAATATCTGAGAACATTTAAAAAGCCTATTTAGGGCTGGAGAGATGGCTCAGTGGCTAAGAACACTGGCTGCTCTTCTAGAGGACCTGGGTTCAATTACCAGCACCCACATGGCAGTGCACAACTGTCACTCCACTTTCAGGGGATCTGGCACTCTCACACAGACATACATGCCGACAAAACCACCAAAGTACCTAAAATAAAAAAATAAATAAAATCAATCAAAAACTGCATGACCTGATAGTTATAGGAATTTTTAATCTTATAGACACATTCAAATAAATGCTCAGAAATACAAATGTAGGGACATTAATTTTAGTGCTGATTGCTACAGTAGTAAACTGAACTCTGTGTAAACATTCCTTGTAAACTGGTTAAATAAAATAGAAACCTTGACAAAGATATATATATATATATATATATGTATATATATATGATGCAGAAAACTATTCAGTATATATTGTGAATTGGAGCAAAGAAAGATATAAAGCAATATGTATTCTTAAATTAAATTTATCTTTAAAAAAACTACATGTAAATCATATGCAGGTTTATATCTGTACCAAGACTTGTGGAGAGTCAGGCATGCTGGCTCATGCCTATATCCTAGGGCTTTGGGAATGTGGTAGTTTGAGAGAGAATGGTCGCCCTAGACTCATATGCTTGATAGAATTGTTTGGGAAGGATTAGGGGGTGTAGCTTTGTTGGAGGTTACTGGGGGTGGGCTTTGAGGTTTCAATTCCATTCCTGATAGGCTTCTGCCGTACTCACTATTCTATTGCTGTGAAGAGACACCATGACCAGTGTGACTATTATAAGAGGAAGCATTTAACTGGGGACTTGCTTAGAGCTTCAGAGGTTTTGTCCATTATCATCATGGCAGAAATTATGGTGGCATGCATGCAGTCTCTGATTCAGAATCTGAGAGCTATATATCCTATCTTTAGGTTGAGAAAGAGACTCTAGGCTTGGCATAGGCTTTTGAAACCTCAAAGCCCACTTCCTCTGACACACTTCTTCCAACAAGGCCATTTTTTCCTAAATCCTTCTAATCCTATCAAATAGTGCTTCTCCCTGGTGACTAAGCATTCAATTGTATGAGTCTATGGGGCTCATTTTTCAAATAATTGTGGGCCAGGTTCTCTCTCTCTCTCTCTCTCTCTCTCTCTCTCTCTCTCTCTCTCTCTCTCTCTCTCTCTCTCTCTGCCTTGTGCTTGTGGATCAGATGTAAGTCTCCACTACTGCTCCAGCACTATGCCAGCTTGTTTCTGCCATGTTCCTTGCCGTGGTGGTCATGGGCTGTATAACCTCTGAAACTGTAAGCAAGTCCTGTTTCTTTTCTAAGTTGCTTTGGTCATGGAGTCTCTTCACAGCAATAAAAAAATAGCTAAGGCAGGGAGGCTGAGGCAGAAGGATCATCACAGGTTCAAAGCTAACCCTGGATTATTCTAGGCCAGCCTGAGCTACAGAATGGAATACTATCTCAAAAACAAAACACAACACAAACAAACAAAGCCACACACACACACAAGCTTAGGCCTACTTTCAGACAATTCATAAAGTAAATAAGTGAAAAGAAAGAGAATTTTTCCTTGCCTTCTGAATCAGAGGCGCCTCCCCAGGACTGAACTAATAAAAGTGGAATCTATTTTTCCAGAAGTTTTGTTTTGTTGTTATTGATATCTGGAACATGATAGTAGGCCTCCATGCTTGCGGGTGACTTCTTTCCTTCTGATGATGTCTTCCAAACTCTGGGATTACAGATGTGGACTTCCATGTCTGGTTTATTCACACACGTGTGCATGTGTTGTTTGCAGGTAGACATGCCTATGCACAGGAATATGGAGGTCTCAAGTCTGTCTTTCCTCCTTCCTTCCTTCCTTCCTTCCTTCCTTCCTTCCTTCCTTCCTTCCTTCTTTCTTTCTTTCTTTCTTTCTTTCTTTCTTTCTTTCTTTCTTTCTTCCTCTCTCTCTCTCTCTCTCTCTCTCTCTCTCTCTCTCTCTCTCTCTCCTTCCTTCTTCCTCTCTTTCTTCCTTTCCACAGGGTCTCTCACTGATTGGCTAGACTTGCTGGTTTGAGAGCACCTGAGATGCCCCTGTCTCTGTCTCTGAAGGCCAGGGCTATAGGTAGACTTCACAAAGTCCAACCTTTTTGCCTAGGTGCTGGGGATCTGACCTCAGGTACTTATGCTTGCACAGAAAGTGCTTCTCCCACCGATCTACCTCCACAGCACCCACCAAAATACATTTTAAAATAGTAAATAGTTATTACTTTGTAACAAAAGCAGACATATTGATTTAATTACATAAAATAAAGTCCAGGTGTATCATGATACATTATGATGCATTTGATGAGAGCCCAAGGGACAGGGAAAGTTTGAAGCAAAGAAATGAGAAGAGAGGGTGGGGAGAGCAAGAGCTAGGCACTGTGGTGTCCTGCCTGTCATCTCAGCACTAGTGGTCGAGGCTTGAACCCCCATACCAATAGAATAGAACATTTCAGAATAGAAACGTTCTGGTCTCGTGATTCTGAAGACTTCATTTTCAAGATGTCAGCAGGCCTGGTTTTCTTCTCCAGGCTGTGAGAAGAGTCGATTCTGTTCTTCTCCCACTGACTCCTGAAAGTCTGTAGGTGAATCTTTGGTGCTTGTTGCTCTGTAGATCTCTGACTTTGTGTCACATGATATCCTTTCTATGTAGTTAGATCCAAATACCACCTTTGTAAGGACATGAGTCATACTGACTTGGAGATTGTCTCTTACCATGTGACTTACTTTTAATTAATTTTATTAGCAACATCTTTGTTTCCAAAAGGTCACATACTAAAATTTCTACATAGGAATCTCTTATAAATAATCTCATAAAAATTCTTTTGTGAGCTATGTCCCAAGCAAGGTCTTTAATGTCAAGAGTTTTGATTGGTTCATTTAGAGACAATAAAAAAAATTGTAAATTCAATAGACTAATTTCTGGTCTTGGTTAAGCTCATAACTTATACAAAGGAATCCTGGTAATATTTTTAAATCTTTATATAAATTATATAAATACACAATATTTATATAAAATTAAAAATATTTAAGGGACTCATGCAACTATCTTTTAATTTTCCCTTTTTATTTTATGTGTATGGGTGTTTTGCCTGCACATATGTCTGTGTTCCGTGTGTCAGATCCCTTGGGACTAGAGTTACAGATGGTTGTCAGAATCAAACCTGGGTCCTCTGGAAGAACAGCCCGTGCTATTACTCACTGAACCATCTCTTCAGCTTCTAGAACAGCTATCTTTATCTGATGGAAGAGGTCAGTGTGGCCCCAGAAGAAACTGGACGAGCTGGGTTTAGTTGTTCTTTCATTCACTGTCATTGTACATTTTTTAACTGTTGTTTCTACTTTTTGTTTTGTTGAGAGGGTTTTCTCTGTATATCCCTGGCTGTGTTGGGACTCTCTCTGTAGATCAGGCTGGCTTTGAACTCACAGAGATTCCCCTGTCTCTACCCCCTGCCCTCCAATGCTGGAATTAAAGGTATGTGCCGCTGCTGCAGCCACCACCTCCCCCTCCCCACTACCACGACCACCATCACTACCACCACCTGCCTTACTTATGTTTCTCTAAGCTCATGCTTACGGCAGACTTCATGTCCTGAGGTGTCTATGGTGGACCTTCATGACTATGGTTAGTGATGAGACGAGGGAACATGTTAATCAAAAGAGAACAAAGTACAGAGCTGTGTCCTCTTAGGTTACATACAAATCACTTAAAAGAGCCGTAGAGGCTGGGACAGAGTTCTGTGGTAGAGTGTTTGCCTAGCATGTATAAGGCCCTGGTTAAATTCTTAATACTGCAAAAATAATGAATTAAAGTAATTGCACCCATGTAGAAACTCTATAGGACTTAGTGTCTATGTATCGCTTTGTCTCTGTCTCTTGTTCTTATTTCTTAAAAATTAAATAATAATTACCACTGGGTATAGTGGCACATGCCTTTAATCTCAGGACTTGGGAGGCAGAGGCAGGAAGATGTCTGTGAGTTTGAGGTTAGCCTGGTCTACAGAGTGAGTTCCAGGACAGCCAGGGCTAATGGTGAGACACTGTCTTGAAACAACAACAACAACAACCAGTTGGGCTGGAGAGATGGATCAGAAGCTAAGAGCATATGCTGTACATTCATGAGGACAGAGGTTCAGATCCCAGGCACTACACAGCAAGCTGGGCATCCCCCAAATGCCTGTTACTCCAGCTATAAGGGATCTGACACCCTTTACTGGCCTCTATGTGCACACAGGCACATGCAAACACACACATACATACACATTCATATACACTCACAGAGACAGACACACACATAAATGAAACAAATCTTGTCTAAAACTTTCCTATGATAATATATACATACTATAAAATCTGTTGCCATAGATCTTTCTAGATGTGTAATACAGTATTATCAATTGCATTCATGCTTTTCTTCTCATGAGACCACAACTTTGCACATTTTAAACAGTTTTCCATTTCTGCCTCTCCCATCCCTTGCTGACCATCACTCTGCCTTCTGTTTCTATGGCTCAGCATTGGTCTTTTTGTTTGAGACTTAGTTTACTTAGTTTAATATCTTAGAGGTTCATTCTACTGCAGACTGTATATTTCATTCTATGTATTTTTCTTTCTATATTTGCTACATTAACATTTGGCATTTTTGTTTGGCATGTATGAGTGTTTGCCTGCGTGCATGTATGTGCACCACCTGCGTGCCTACTGCTGGCAGATGCCAGAACATGGAGTCAGATCCCCGGAAGCAGAGGTACTGACAACTGTGAGCTGACAGGTGGTGCTGGAAGTCAGGCTCTCTGCAAGTGTTCTAGGTGCTGAGCCATCTCTCTGGACCCTATCTGCTACATTTTCGTTGACATATCCATTCAATAAAACAGTATTAGGTTTCTTCTACCTCTTGGCTGTAGCGAATGATACTGTTAATGAGCATGCCTATGCCAATACAATACCCTGCTTTCAACCCTTTTAGTTAAGTCCCCAGAATTGCTGAATCATAGGGTGGTTTTTGTATGGTTTCAACCTTTTGAAGTGCCATTGACCTCTTCCAGGGCTACTCAATTATGCTATTATGTTCAGTTAGAGAGACAGAAGGCAAGACACCCAGTACATAAATCTCACAAACCCCAGGGAAGTAGCCTTGCTATTAGTATAACCAAGGGGCTTAACGAACTGTGAGGCACCCGAAGCAAATGTAGGAACTGGCTTCAGGCAGTTTTCCTGAGCTGAGGAGTAAGAAAAGCAATTACTGGCTAAACTACATACTAAGGAACTAAGCACTTTCTACTGGGAAATATTTATCTGTTTAGAGTTGCAAGTTGTGGGGAGTGTCCTCATTAGGAAACAGTGGCCGGTTCCAGGAGAACTTGGAAGAATCGCCATGGTGATGGGGAGTGACCCATTTTTAAAGTGTAAGGCCTATTGTGAGTGGAACTTTAAAAGATTCTTCTAGCAGAGCTTTGCTTTCATTTTTGTCTTGGACATCAGATATGAAATAAAACAGCATTGTTATGGTATCTGCACTCCTCCCTAAGAAGCCTGATGTGCCAGGGAGGACCCTAGTCATCGCCTTTGGAGTCCACTCTTGGCTTGCTGCCTTCCTAGCTGTGTGACAGAAGAGGCACTTAACCCCTTCAGGTTCAGAGGAGACTCGGAGTCCCCGAGCCTTCTTCATTTGTGGATGACTTCTCTGGGATGATTTTGGCTACTTTTCCTTTAGCCTTCATTTTCTCTGAAGCTTGGCTGTCCAGCAAGCTCACCCGATAGGACTCACTGGAGAACTGAGCAAAAGATGTCAACGTGCAAATGCATTACCACGGTCAGGTGCCCACAGAGCTCCTTCTACTGCTCAGCTCAGGGTGGTGAGGTGAGGTCAGGTGCCCACA
>NW_022196904.1:184412890-184425991 GCF_008632895.1 Mastomys coucha | reverse complement strand
CTCAGGGTGGTGAGGTGAGGTCAGGTGCCCACAGAGCTCCTTCTACTGCTTAGCTCAGGGTGGTGAGGCGATCCCACTCTCTGTCTGAGCATCTGACTGTCATTGGCGGACTGGTGTCGCTCTGTTTATTTTTACTTCATCATTTTTCTCTCCTTTGCCTCTCATCCCATTTCCAGTGGTTCCACCTGATGGTATAAATAACCCACCTTACTGTATTCTAATGAAAATGCAACGAATGGGATAATGTTGAATCTCCATTTGACACACAGGGAAACTGAGGCTTAGAAACGATAAAGGGTTGATGTAGAATTCAAGCCCAGTTAGATACAAGATCCGCACTCTGAAATAGGATACCCACAATAAGAAGACATATCTGTGAGGCTTGGTGACACTGACCAGCAATGCTCAATGTTCAGGGGGTTGAGACAGGAGGATTGCAAGTTCCAGGTCAGCCTGGGAAAGTTAGTGATACATTGTCTCAAAATAAAATGTAATAAGAGGGCTAACAGGTTGATGAGATGGCTCAGTGGGCAAGAGCACTGGCTGCTCTTCCAGAGGTCCTGAGTTCAATTCCCAGGAACCACATGGTGGCTCACAACCATCTGTAAAGGGATCTGATGTCCTCTTCAGGCATGTAGCTGTACATGCAGACAGAGCACTCCTACATTAAAAATAAAATAAAAAATAAATCTGAAGAAAAAGAGGGTTACGGCTAGAAGTCAATAGTATGGGTCTTGCTTAGCCTGAGATGGGCCCTGGGTTCAATCCCTGACACTGAAAAAAAAAGTTCTTAAAGGTACAACTGCTCTGTAAGATCTTCTGAATTGTCTATAAAACACCCCACTTCCCTATCCAGAGAAATGGTAACACATCGATTTCTGAGGCGCTTCCCCTCTGTTTGTTTATCCTTCAAAGGACTTGAGTCCATTTTGAAAAACCGGGATCTTTGGGTTTTCCTTTCCTTTGCTACAGTTGTCCTGCCAAACAGAGCTGTAACTGTCAGCTTTTGCCTCGACTCTACCGCTCATCGGGGACATAACTGGAATGATATTAAACAGCGTTTCCTCTCCACAGACAGACAGACCGCCCTTCTGTTCACATGTGTTCTTTCTGCCTCTCATTTACAAGCAGAAGACTGTCAATGGTCAGAGTGTGCTCCTGACATCTCATTTCTGTCCTGGATTCTAGTGCAGGGACTTAGAATGCAAGCGTGTGGGCCTGGGTTAAGGGAAATCCATATGCATCGACAGTTGGCTAAAGTGACTGCTGTTCCTGGTGTCTCAGCACAACTCTAACAGGAATGGGACCTTGTTAGTGCTGGCTGTGTATTTTTTTGTGAATCCTGGTGGGAGGGGCAAATAATTCTTCAGCAAGATGCAGCTAGAAGAGGCTAAGAAGAAGAAGATGCAGCTAGAAGAGGCTGAGAGCTTGGTCATCTAAGAAGGGTCCAAAGGGTCTGAGGATGAATATGTTGTGATCATAAAAAGAGAAAGAGCTAGAAGAATATGTTCTGGCGAGGTGTGGGGGAAGGGGGTGCCTTGGCATCCTTTCCCCCTGAGGGGCCAGACACACACCCCTATAGTATAGAATAGAGTTTATTTAGGGCATGGGGAGGGAGTTAAGAGGGTAGCAGAGGCAGAGAAAGGAAGAGAGAAGGAGAGAGTAGAGACGTAGGGGCCAGCCATGACCAGATGGAGAGAGGGGAGAAGGGAATTGGGGGAGAAGGGGAACAAAGGGGCAAGAGACAAGCGAGAGAAGCAGGAGTAAGAGAGAGAGGAGGGGGCAAGCAGCCCCTTTTATAGGGCCAGCCTACCTGGCAGTTGCCAGGTAACCATGGGGCGGAGCATACCTGCCTGCTGCCAGGTATCTGTGGGGGTGGAGTTTATACAGAATGCTAACAGAATATATATTAGGAGGGTCATAATCATAATGAGAAGGATCAAAGTGAAAACTAATAATGATCATGGTGATTACTACACTAATGCTAATATATGAAGAACGTCAGTGGGTGGGAAGATGATTCAACTGGTAATTGTTGTGTAAGCATGAGGCTGTGTGTTCAAATCCCCAGGGCCTACATTAAAAAGCCGGGTGTGGTTGTGCACTATAACCCCAGAGCTTTGGGGAGATGAATTTCTGGGACTTGCTGTCTGCCAGTCTTGATCTAGGTTTGGTGAGAAACTCTATCCCAAAGGAATAAAGTGGAGAATGTTAGGACAGAACACCTGATGTCCTCCAGTGGCCTCTGCACACAGGCTCACAACCCTGCATACATATGTAGACATATGACCCACACATACACCATACCCAAGCATGTGCACATACATAAAAAAATAATGTTGGTCTGTACTGAGGCATTATCCATGTGCTAGACTCTTAATTATTTTATATATATTATCTTATTTAATCTCAACAACTTCAGGTAAGTACCGTCATGGTACCATTTCTATGTTATCATAAACATTTAGATAATTTCCATCAATAGATTATAATAATCTGTAACTGTAAGTAATAATTTAATCAAGATATTTTCATTGACAGTTTATAGTGAAGGGAAATCGAGATGGAGATGTTAAGAAACTTACTTGTATATACATAATCAGCAATGATTTGTTATATTTGATTAATTAATATTTTTGTCATGCTGGGAATTGAACTCAGGATCTTATGTATGCAAGACAATGTTCTACCACTGAGCTACATTCCTGCCCCTGGTCTATGCTTTTAGCACAACATCAAATAGTGTGCTTTGAGCCCAAGGAATAAAGCTCAGTTGGAAAAATGGATTCGAAGGAGTGTGAAGAGCTATGGTCCCTCCCAGTTCTTGTGTAATGGTTCAGATCTTAAGGCAAGCAAATAAAGAAAAAAGAGCATTTATTAGGGTGGTGCCTATGGATAGGGCCCAGCGCAGGAGATAGGAGCAAAATGTCCTAAAAAGTCATATGATAGTCACACCCTGTCCTTGGCTTCTCCTCAAGCTCTTCCTAATTTTAAGGCACCGATATTGCATAATTTGCATATAACAGCCAGAGATAATTTTCTGCCTAAAACAATTAGTCATATTTTAGATTGGATCGGTTTGACAGAGTAAAAATCTTCTTTCAAGTGAGTAATTTATCCTGTTGGTCCAAAGACATCCTCGCGTGTGATGGACTAAATGCTTTTCCACAGATGGGGACCCCTAGCCCTACCTGGTCTTATTCCAAAATCACGCACCCTCAGCACAAAGTTCACCCTGAGCTCCACTGCAGTGTACTAGTGAAATTTTTATGAAGTGTCTTTTATTTTGTACTTTGTTACTCTGTAATAAATGAGTCATCGATTTTCAAAAAAAATTTAAACGCAATCCAGAAAACATTTTTCTTTTCTTTTCTTTTTGTTATTTGCTTTGAACAGTCACTCAAAAGCCAAAGGCCAGTGAGAGCTAAGCTGCTCGCCTTTCTCTGTTAAGATCCCTGGGGTTCCTTCGAAGAGCCTGAGCCATAAAACAGCCAAGGTGCGAACCCACCAGCAAGGCATCAGTTTCCAGTCTTTCCAAAACGTTGCCCAGCAATTATTCTTGAAGACTTCTGGGAAGGCTTGAAAATGATAATGACAGAGGAACTTTAGGGACAATCCCAGTTCTCTTTGTAATTTATAAAATGCTTTGGGGACCTTTCCATGTGAATTTAAGCAAGAAAACTGACTGGAGCCTCCGGAAAACCGTGGTTGGCTCCACTATCCCCTCCCCCAACCCCTCCCGACGTCTAGTTAAACACAGGGTCAGTCACTCAATGCCAAACCTATTTCCTGACATCCAGGAGTGGCCAAAGAGACCAAGGGTAAGAGTTATGAGAACTCATCAGGGTTTTCATAGAAGCATTCCAATAAACTAAAAGAACAAGCTACCTGTGTAAGAACAGGAGGAAAAAATGGGGTAGAGGTGGGATGGGCTTGTAGCGCTGGTTGGTTAGAGCGCCCCCATGTGTCTTGACACCTCAGTATCACATCATGAGTCCACGGCAAAGATTGCTTCCTTCTGCTGAACACCAATCCAATACTATACAGTAGCCTGCTCCTCCTCCTTCACATTTAATTTTAGAAGCACGCACGAAGCTCCTTCTTTATTTTTAAATTTATTTATTTAATTATTTATTTATTTACTTATTTAGTATGTATGTATAAATGTGTGTACCTGTGGAGCCCCCAGGGCAAGCTTGCAGGAATTGATTCTCTCCTTTCACCAAGCAGGTCTCAGGAACTGAACTTCAGGCTTGGCCACAAATGTCTTTTCTCTCTGAACCATCACATCAACCCAAGTTCCGTCTTCCTTCAGTGACTGTTAGTTTGAACTTCAGGAGTGATCATATTTTATAAGAAGCTGAAAACATAAAATATCTCATTTTCTAGAGTCTCTTGGTAGTCAGGCTCAATAAATGCTTGCTTATTGAAATTTCAGTGTCTTGTTCAAATTGGAAATAGCTCAAATGCCTCTTACCAATCAAGGAATTAATAAACAGATCCTTGCTAGCCAAGGGCTCAGGGCCAAAGGGAACAGGACTGACTCCATAGGAAGTTCTCCAAGGATCTACAAGAGTTCTGTATTTTACCTGGTGCCCAGTACCTGAGTATGCATATTCTTAAAACTCATAAAACCAGTATGGTAATAAGTCAAACTCTCTCAGGAAACTCATGGAGGACTAGAGAGATGGCTCAGTGGTTAAGAATATTACTGCTTTTGCTGAGGACATGGGTTTTATTCTCACATGACAGTTCCCAATCATCCATAACTCTAGCTTAATGGGACCCAACCCCCTCTTATAGCCTCCCTGAATACCATGAATGCATGTAAGACAAGCAAAATATTCCTATACATACAATAAAACCAAATCCTTTAAAAATTATAGAATTGTGTATTTTTAAGAGGTGAGGTTTACTATATAAACTATATCTCAATAATCTTTGTAAGACATTTTCAAACCCTTGAAGACGTAACCCTCCCAGGTTACCTTCTTGGCCTCCTTTCACCTCCCATCTGAAACAGACACCCAGTGAACTCTGGGAGAGTCTGCAAGATCAGCTCAATGCAAGGCCCCAAGGGGCGGGGCTGGCCGACTGCATTCCAAACAGTCTGCTCCGCCTCTGCCCTTGTGGGACAGGGACACTGAGCCTCTGTGGTATTTGGACAGTGAAAAGGAACAACATCAAAGTTCCAGGGCAGTACTAGCCCTTCCTCTTGCCAGCATGAGTCGGGCAATGGGATCTGGAACCTGCAAAGTCATGCTGTCTGTGTGCAAGACAGTAGCCCTCCTGGGTAGAGCCTGTACTTTGTACAGCCAGCCCATTTAGAAACGTATGAACTGATTCTCTGCCCCTGGCCCGAACCTGACCATGGATCCTGGCCAACACCTTTATTTCTCATGACTCTTAAAATGTTCTTTGTTCTAAATGCTAGTGACCTACAAACAACGAGCCTGACCAGTGGTTCTTACACTTCCAGGGCTGAAGAGTCACCTGAGGAATGTATTTCTAAATGTGTGTCCCCAGTGCCCACTTGGACCTTGAGACTTCAGTGGTCTAGGTATACTTCAGGTACATACTTTAAGAAATGATGACCTGGGCTAGGAAGATAACTTAGCGTAGTGCTCACCATGCAGACATAAAGACTGGAGTTCAGATCCCTGGACCCATGTAAGAAGCCAGGCGTATGCACGTGTCATCTGGGATGAGCACTTGCTATTGGATAACCCACTGGTGTGCTCTTCTCCGGAAGACTATTAGCTGCCTGTGGTTCTTTGTGTAGATGAGGCCTCCTGAGCTGCCACCATCCCAGATACACACACGCACACATACATGCACGCATGCATACACGTATGAACGCACGCATGGCACCACCACCACTCAATGAATAAAGAGACTATGAGTTTGAGGGATATGTGTAAGAATTTGGACTGGAGGAAATAAAGGGAAGGAGACGATAATGTAGTTATAGTCTCAAAAGGAGACGAAATTATTTTTAAAAATAGGTGTAGTGGGGTGTGGTAGTACCATCACTTTTGAAGGCAGAGGTAGAGGCAGGAGGCTGTCTGTGAGTTCTTGGCCAAGCTGGTCCACATAGTAAGTTCCAGTGAGACCCTGTCTGTCTTAAAGAGAGAAAGAAACAAACAAACACCAGGTACAGCGTCAGTCGCCTGGAATCCTGATGTGGGGAGATGCAGCTGGGACCCTGGGGATTTGCTGGACAGCCATTCCAAGCAGAATCAGGTTTAGTGAGACATCCTGTCTCAGATAATAAGATGGAAAAAAGGGTTGAGGAAGATACCTGGCATCAAGCTCTGGCCTTCACTAGCATGTATACACATCACAGATAGAATAAACAAAAGGACAAGAGATTGTCAAACTATTGAAAGCATCAGATGCACCAAGCGGGTGAGTAGCACAGTGAGTAAGAGCCGGGCTCCCAGGTTCAAAGCTCACCTCCACCTCTTCTCCTGGAGGTCTTAGACAGCTCACGTAACTGCTCCACAGTGCACTTATTCCAGGAAGTAAGATCAAATGGACTAACCCTTCCAGAGCTCTTACAGTAAGTGCCTGTGAACATTAGATAAACATCTTTATCATTCTGTCTGGATCAATAAAGACTAAAGGGAATGTTGCAAACCACGCACTTCAAAGAGCTTTTCATTTAAAGCTTAGACATCTCTAAAGACGTGAAATAGTGGAGGGAAACACAACTGCTTTATGCACGCCAGCCTCCCTGCATTCCAAGTAGCTTTGTTCCATTTACATGCTAAGATAAAACTGAAAATACATATATAAGCCGAGCTTAACTGTACCCCACTTGGAATGACTAGTGAGCCTATAACAACTCACACGTAGAAGCCGGATCATCTTTATAAGCTGTCCTTAATCTCTGGCGATTCTTAAACAAACTCCAAACCAGAATCCCACGTGCAGCCTTTGGGAAGCACATATTGGCCTGGTAAGAGATTAGAGTCAGGCCAGAGGATTGAAACTTGTTTGAAGTTCCCTCTGTGCTTTGGCTGTACATTGTAGGAAGAGAAGTGTCCCTTCAGATGAAAGCCAGTGTCACTTACCAGTTTAAAAGATGTGGAAAGCCACTGGGGCATAGTGCGTGCTTGTAGTCCCAGCTGTTTAGGGGGCTGAGGTAGAAAAGTTGGTTTAGGACAGTAGTTTTGAGACCAGTCTGTGAAACATATTGAAACTGTGTCTTCAAAACAAAACAAAACAAAACAAAACAACAACAACAACAACAACACACACACACACACTTAAGAATCAGAGACCAAACATGTTAAATAACTTGGCCAAATTCATTTAGCAAATCATTTGCAGAGGCAGGAGTTGGAATTTTTATTGGTACACTTAGAAAAAAACAACAACAACAAAAAAAAAACAAAAAAAAAAAAAACAAAAACAACCCAAAAAACAACCAAATTGGTTTCTGCACAGAACACACACAGATTACTTGTCACCATTCCTTAACTGATATAGTATGCTCAGCTAATTATATTGTATTAGGTATAATAGGCAATCCAAAGATGATTTAAAACATGTGGAAGTTGTGTGTGGCTCATATGCAAACATTATGCAATTGTATACACAGGGCTTGAGTACCTGCAGACCAGGGCACCCCATGCTGATAGCAAGGGACAACGGTGACTGCAGAGTTGGTAGCCTTTCCATTGCAGTCTATATAGTGTACATTTCTTGTACAGGCCAAGACAAATATTGTGGATTTCTTCCTCCTTGTTTGTTGATGAAATAATAGTATGATTGAATAGCTAGGAATGTTAGATTGGAACTGCTGGTCTGGGATTCTGAGTTCTTCTCGGAGTCTATCTTCCATCCTGTCCACATATCGTTGTTGGCTGATTATTGCTGTCGAGTCCCAGGGAGTGTAAGCAGATTCTTCTATGCAGCTTCGATCAGACCCCTGTGGGGTCATGTTCTGTGTTCGAGGACTTGTCCTGAGAGCAAAAGAACATTTAAGGACTGTAGTTTCATCATGAACAAATTTAAGATACACTGGCATAGGCACCTGGGAAAATGAGGCTCCTGTTAGACCATGAATCTGTGACTATTACCCTGTAAGTCAGCTCACAAGTGACTGAGACATGAAGAAGATGAATAAGGCAGTTCTAGAGGCTCTAAGACAGTGTGACATTTAGATAACCTGTGGGCTGAAATTCCTGTGGATTCCTTTTTAATCCTAAAATATGTGTAATCTATAAAGTCCCTTACGATCCATTTTGCTTAATGTATTATTGGAGAAGAAAATCTGTCACATTAAAGTCCACTATGGATGAATGGGGTGGGACCGTGCCTAGGGCTCACAAGATTATTCTGCTGAACTTGAGCCAGGGAGGCAAATTAGGGCAGTATCGTGTCACAGGCCAAAATGGCCTGGCAGGCTAGAATTCCTGCTTGTGGGTCCTCGTACGCCACCAGCCTTCTGCCCACAAAGCAGACCCTGTTGTTTAGTTTCAGCATGGCACCCACTGGCTGCTTCCCTTTCAGATTCCCTGCTGGTCATTTTCCCAATATCTCACCTCTGCATTTTCCTCTGGGTTTTGCAAAAATACTGTTTCTTTTTCTTTTTAAAGCTCTCTTTTAATCAGATAGCTCCTGCTGGCATGAGAGGTCTGAGGTATTCCTTTCAGCAGATTCTGGCCTATGTTGCATTACCTTGGCAACAAGATTTAGAGGCAGAGCCCTGGCCTTGAGCTTGTCAGTCTCCAATGAGGAGGGCTCAGCACATCTCACTCTCCAGCACATCATGTTGTCATGCCAACCATTAACAATCAAAACCCATGTCTCTCTTCTAGGGTTTTAATTTAATAACTTTCCAAATTGGTTCCTTCTGTAATTCAATTGGCTTAGAAATGTAATATATGAGGATATGTGTACACGTGTGTGTTTTTAACCAGTTGTTAATGGCTTTGCACTAAATGACAGAACATTGGAGAAACATTTTGGGTCAAAAGTTCATCAAAAAGTAAAAAAAAAAAAAAAAAGTAAAACTCAGTGTAACAAAAGGAGCCTGAAATTTTGGAAATCTTGGCCAACTGATAACTAAACAAACAGTAAAGGTGACCTTTGCCCTCAGATATATGTGCATGACGTCTGTTGGCACAGCTGCATCGAGGGCTTGATCCTGCGGTAGCTGGGCTTCTCTTCAGAGTTAGAAATCTCTTAGCAGTTCTGAATATACAACTGATTTCAAGTTCTTAAAAGCACTCCTATGTTGAAATTTACATTTCATTTCCTTCATCATCAGAAAACTCTGGAGGAACTGATGATGGTCTTAGAGAATCTCTTGACCCCCAGTGACATTCAAACAGGGATAGTGTGGGGTCCAGGAGCTACGGAAACCAAGAGATAGAATTCTCAAATGGACTCGTTTGGGGTACATTTCTGTCCTTTTCTCCCCCTTTCTTTTTATTTGATACTTTATTTATTTACATTTCAAATGTTATCCCCTGGTTTCTCCTCCAGAACCCCCCATCCCATCCTCCCTCCCCCTGCTTTTATGAGAGTGTTCCCCCTTCCTCCCTCCCATCCACTTCCCCCTCCCTGCCCTGGCACTCCCCTACACTGGGACATCGAGCCTCTCCTCCATTGATGCCGGACAAGGTCATCCTCTGCTACATATGCGGCTGGAAGCATGGGTCCCTAATGTGTACTCTCTGGTTGGTGGTTTAGTCACTGAGAGCTCTTCGGGGTCTGGTTGGTTGATATTGTTGCTCTTCCTATGGGTTGCAAACTCATTCAGCTCCTTCAGCCCTTTCTCTAACTCCTCCATTGGGGACCTCATGTTCAGTCTAAAGGTTTGCTGCCAGCATCTGCCTTTGTATTTGTTAGGCTCTGTCAGGGCTTCTCAGGAGACAGCTATATCAGGCTCCTGTCAGCAAGCACTTCTTGGCATCCACACTAGTGTCTGCATTTGGTGACTATATATGGGATGGATCCCCCGGTGGGGCAGTCTCTGGATGGCCTTTCCTTTAGTCTCTATTTCACACTTTGTCTCTGTATTTCCTCCCTTGAGTATTTTGTTCCCCCTTCTAAGAAGGACTGAAGCATCCACACTTTGATCTTCCATCTTCTTGAGCTTCATGTGGTCTGTGAATTGTATCTTAGGTATTCCAAGCTTATGGGCTAATATCCACTTATTAGTGAATGCATACCATGTGTGTTCTTTTGTGATTGAGTTACCTCACTCAGGATGATATTTTCTAATTCCATCCATATGCCCAACAATTTCATGCACTCATTGTTTTTAATAGCTGAGTAGTACTCCATTGTGTAAATGTACCACATTTTCTGTATTCATTCCTCTGTTGAGGGACATCTGGGTTCTTTCCAGCTTCTGGCTATTATAAATAAGGCTGCTATGAGCATAGTGGAGCATGTGTCCTTATTACATATTGGAGCATCTTCTGGGTATATGCCCAGGAGTGGAATAGCTGGGTCCTCAGGTAATGCTATGTCCAATTTTCTGAGGAACTGCCAGATGATTTCCACAGTGGTTGTACCAGCTTGCAGTCCCACCAACAATGGATGAGTGTTCCTCTTTCTCCACATCCTCGCCAGCATCTGCTGTCACTTGAGTTTTTGATCTTAGCCATTCTGACTGGTGTGAGGTGGAATCTCTGGGTTGTTTTGATTTGCATTTCCTTAATGACTAAGGGTGTTGAACATTTCTTTAGGTGCTTCTCAGTCATTCCATATTCCTCAGTTGAAAATTCTTTGTTTAGCTATGTACCCCATTTTTAATAAGGTTATTTGATTCTCTGGAGTCTAACTTCTTGAGTTCTTTGTATATATTGGCTATTAGCCCTCTATTGGATTTAGGATTGGTAAAGATCTTTTCCCAATTTGTTGGCTGCCATTTTCTCCTATTGACAGTGTCCTTTGCCTTACAGAAGCTTTGCAACTTTATGAGGTCCATTTGTCAATTCGTGATCTTAGAGCAGAAGCTATTGGTGTTCTCTTCAGGAAATTTTCCCTTGTATCCTTGTGTTTGACGCTGTTTCCCACTTTCTTTTCTATTAGTTTCAGTGTATCTGGGTTTTTGTTGTTGTTGTTCTTGATTTTGTTTTGTTTTTTTTTGGTTTTTCTGGATTTATGTGGAGGTCCTTGATCCCCTTGGACTTGAGCTTTGTACAAGGAGATAGGACTGGATCGATTAACATTCTTCTACATGATGACTGTCAGTTGAACCAGAACCATTTGTTGAAAATGCTGTCTTTTTTCTACTGGATGGTTTTAGCTCCTTTGACAAAGATCAAGTGACCATCAGGTGTGTGGGTTCATTTCTGGGTCTTCAGTTCTGTTCCATTGATCTACCTGTCTATCTCTGTACCAATACCATGCAGTTTTTATCACCATTGCTCTGTAGTACAGCTTAATTCCCTCAGAAGTTCTTTTATTGTTGAGAATAGTTTTCGCTATCCTGGGTTTTTTGTTATTCCAAATGAACTTGCAAATTGCTCTTTCTAACTCTATGAAGAATTGAGTTGGAATTTTGATGGGGATTGCATTGAATCTGTAGATTGCCTTCGGTAAGAATCCTGCCAATCCATGAGCATAGGAGATCTTTCCATCTGCTGAGATCTTCTTTGATTTCTTTCTTCAGAGACTTGAAGTTCTTTTCATACAGATTTCACTTGCTTGGTTAGAGTCACACCAAGTATCCCACAAAATAGAAACAGAAGGGACACTACCCAATTCATTCTATGAAGTCACGATTATGCTCAGACCTACACCTCACAGAGACCCAACAAAAAAGAGAACTTCAGACCAATTTCACTTATGAATATCGATGCAAAAATATTCAATAAAATTCTTGCAAGCCAGGCGGTGGTGGAGCATGCCTTTAATCCCAGTGCTTGGGAGGCAGAGGCAGGTGGATTTATGAGTTCGAGGCCAGCCTGGTCTACAGAGTGACTTCCAGGACAGTCGGGGCTACACAGAGAAACCCTCTCTCAAACAAACAAACAAAAAACAAAAACAAAAAATTCTTGCAAGCCAAATCCAAGAACACATCAAAACAATCATCCACCATGATCAAGTAGACTTCATCCCAGGGATGCAGGGATGGTTTAATGTATGGAAATCCATCAATGTAATTCACTATATGAACAAACTCAAAGAAAAAAAAACTCATGATCATTTCATTAGATGCTGAGAAAGCATTTGACAAAATTCAACACCCCTTCATGATAAAAGTCTTGGAAAGATCAAGAATTCAAGGCCCATACTTAAACATAGTAAAAGCAATATATAGCAAACCAGTAGCCAACATCAAACTAAATGGAGAGAAACTTGAAGCAATCCCACTAAAATCAGGGACTAGACAAGGCTGCCCACTCTTTCCCTACCTATTCAATAATACAGTACTGGAAGTCCTAGCCAGAGCAATTAGACAACAAAAGGAGATCAAAAGGATACAAATTGGAAAGGAAGAAATCAAATTATCACTATTTGCTGATGATAGGATAGTATACTTAAGTGACCCCAAAATTCCACCAGAGAGCTCCTAAACCTGATAAACAACTTCAGCAAAGCAGCTGGATATAAAATTAACTCAAGCAAATCAGAGCCCTTCCTCTACACAAAGGATAAACAGGCAGAGAAAGAAATTAGGGAAACAACATCCTTCACAATAGTCACAAATAATATAAAATACCTTGGGGTATTTCTGTCCTTTTGGGTTGCACCAGTGTTTGCTTTTATGTCTCTTCATCTTTAATCAACTTCTTTCATGCCTGACACTCTGTCTTTCTGAAATCCTGTCACTGGGACGTGTTTTCAGGAACTGGTATATGAGGGCTGGTGATGTAAAAGCAGGTAATGACCATCAGAAACACTTAGATTCCCCAGTGACCACTGGAGGCAGGCCATTGTTTTTATTATCTCAATTTCACTGAGAAAGAGACAGCAGGCACATGGACCAGGCAGTCTGCCCAATACTTGGACTGACTGATTCAAGACTGATTGGCTGTATCCAGGTGGTGGTGGCGCATGCCTTTAATCCCAGCACTTGGGAGGCAGAGGCAGGCAGATGTCTGAGTTCAAGGCCAGCCTGATCTACAGAGT
>NW_022196904.1:184410664-184412880 GCF_008632895.1 Mastomys coucha | reverse complement strand
TTGGTGTGTGTGTGTGTGTGTGTGTGTGTGTGTGTGTGTGTGTTTCTGAGACAGAGTGTCCTGGACCCCAGACTCTAATTCACTGTGTAGTCAAGGATGATCATGAGCTTTTGCTCCTCTGCCCCCACCTTCCAAGTGCTGGAATTAGAGGTGTGCATCACCCTTGGGTTTATGTGGTAGTGGGCATTGAACCCAGGCCTTTGTGCATTCTAGGCAAGCATTTTACCAACAGAGCTATGGCCTCTGCCCTCAGATTCTTCAGTCCTAATAAGCTTCTAGGTAAATAATGTATCCCGTGGGATCACTTTCAGCAACAGTGATCCAGTAGACAGCTTATGACTGTTACTTCATATTGTGCTCTGAGGAGAAATGGTTGCCTAATGACCTTCTAGGGCGCTGCAGTCAGTACAGGTGGAGAAAGACATCTGTGCTGTGGTAAGTTAACCCCGAGGTCCATCACGGCTGATGTAGACCTACGTGGTCCCGCCAGCAAACTTGTGGTAAGCTAGATGTTCTTACCAGCCTCTTTCTCAGTGGCTCTGGTGATTCTCATCATCTGTGCCTAATACTTTTGCTTTTTATTAAAAACAGTAACTGCTGCAGCTTCCCAGAGATTGAAGTTGTACACATGAATATTTCTTTTTCTTCAGAGATGAGAGTAAAACATTTATTTTCAACATCACAATCAATCTCCCTCCCAGGGATAGATAAGCCTTGGTGTATGGAAGACAGCAGTGAAATGTGTGGCTCGCCAAACAGTAAATCTCCTTTGCTCAGATTCTGTCTAGTCTTGTACAAACAGGTTCTGTGTGTGGAGGCATAGCTAAGCTCTAAAAAGAGATCACTCAAAACAAGGCCGAGTCCGTGGGAAATGCCACTGTGTGTAAGCAGACCAAGCCGGGAGGGCGCATGAATGCACTGTTACATGCAGCTGAGCAATGCGCACTTTCTGGATACCTACTATGTGTCAGATACTGTATCCCATGGGAGAAGAGTATGCAAAATCACATCATATTAGTTTCCATTTTTAATACTGTATTTGTTACTTTTCTGTTGCTGGGATAAAAGATCATGACCAAAAGCTACTTAAGAAAGAAAAGCTAGAAAAAAAAAATCAAAATAAAAAAAAAAAGACGAAAACAAAGAAAAAGAAAACAAAATTAAAAAAAGAAAAAAAAGAAAGAAAGAAAAGCTATACATGGTAGCAGGATCAAGGAGGAGAGAGAGAGAGAGAGAGAGAGAGAGAGAGATAGACAGAGGAAGAGAGAGAGGGAGAGAGAGAGAGACAGAGAGAGACACAGAGAGAGAGAGGAAGAGAGAGACAGACAGAGAGACAGAGAGAGACAGAGAGAGAGACAGAGAGAGACAGAGAGAGGGAGAGAGAGAGGAAGAGAGAGAGGGAGAGAGAGACAGAGAGAGACAGAGAGAGGAAGAGAGAGAGAAAGAGAAAGAGGGAGAGAGAGACAGAGAGAGACAGAGAGAGGAAGAGAGAGAGAAAGAGAGAGAGAGAGGAGAGAGAGAGAGAGGAGAGAGAGAGAGAGAGAGGGAACGAGCAAGCACAGGAAGCAAGAGGTGGGGTGAAATTATACATTTCAAAGCCTGACCTCAGTGCTACACTTCCTCCACAAGGCTCACATCTTAAAGGTTCCATAGCCCACCCAAACAGCAGCATTGGAGGCCAAGTGATCAGGTATATAAGTCTATGGGAGAACATTTATCATTCAAACAACCACAATTACATCTACCTACCTATCTATCATCTACCATATGTGTATCATCTATCTATCTACATCTATCTATCATCTATCTATTTATCTATCATCAATCTATCATCTATATGTCATCTATCTATCATCTATCTGTCTATCATATCTGTATCATCTATCTATCTATCTATCATCAATCTATCATCTATCTATCTATCTATCTATCTATCTATCACCTATCTATCACCTATCTATCTATCTATCACCTGTCTATCACCTATCTATCTATCCATCTATCAATCTATCTATCAATCTATCAATCTATCTATCTATCTATCTATCACCTATCTATCATCTATCTATCATCTATCTATCAATCTATCAATCTATCACCTATCTATCTATCACCTATCTATCTATCCTATCTATATCTATGGAGTGTGTGTGTGTGCACATGTGTGCAGATGTGCAGCTGCTGTGGAGTGTGCGTGTGTGCACATGTGTGCAGAT
>NW_022196904.1:184407265-184410463 GCF_008632895.1 Mastomys coucha | reverse complement strand
TGTGTGCAGATGTGCAGCTGCTGTGGAGTGTGCGTGTGTGCACATGTGTGCAGATGTGCAGCTGCTGTAGCACGTGTGCATTAGTGAGAGGAAGACTTGTGGGAGCTGCTTCTCTCCTTCCACTTTGTGGGTCTTAAGGTTAGCACTCTAAGCAGTATCAAGTGCTTTAACCTGCTAAGCCATTTTGCTGGGCCATATCTGAGTAAATTAATGCTGATATAATTCAAGCAGACATTGGCCAATATCTATTTCATTAGCTAGTGAGAAGGATTGGTTGTGCCAATTAAGAGACTGGCATTTTTTTTTCATTTAATTTTTTGTTTTTGTGGCCCATGGAGGTTAGAAGAGAGCATAAGATTCCCTGGAACTGGAGTTAAGAATGGCTGTGATCTACCATGTGGGTGTTGGGACTGGACTTGGCTTCTCTATAAGAGCAACAAGAGCTCTAACCGCTGAGCCATCTCTATGTATGTATGTGTGTGTGTATGTATGTATGTATGTATGTATGTATGTGTATGTATGTGTGTGTATGTGTGTGTGTGTGTGTATGTATATGTGTGTGTGTGTGGTGTATATGTGTGTGTGTGTTTTTAAAAGCTCCTTAAGAGAATAAATGGTTTTCAGGAACTCTCAAGTGTTTCTGAAAGGTATGTGAGGATCCTATCAACAGATACACTAATTGATTAATGATGTTGTTTGCTGTATTAACTTAAAAAAATTCTTTTGTATGAAATGTGATAATTTAGATTGTATCCTGAATAAAAAGAGTTTAGTCAATAATAACATACCAAAGTTTGCTTTTTGTTATAACAGATGAACCATGCTAATGTTAAGATTTCAACATTTAAAATAAGGGCATATGGGAAACTCTACATTACCTTTGTAACTTTATGTAGATTAAAATAATTCCAAAATGAAAAAAAGGCTTATTGCAATAACTCTTATATCTTCCTAAGATCCGATTCTCTAAGACTCCCTAGTGACAATAGGAGCTGTTTATCGACTGATACTCCTGTTGGCCCAATGCCCTAGACATGCATTCTCAATAGGTTATAAAGTAGGTGTGGTTATTATCTTCATAATTACTATCTTCACAGTTTCCACCGGGGCTCAGTGTGATCAAGCGACTCACCCACACATGAGCTGATGACAGCTACCAGAGTCAGGACTTGACAGGGACCGTCTCACCTCAGAGTCTGGACTCTCAGTACCTCCACAGCCACCGTCTGCCTTGCCTCTCTGAGCTCGATTTCTTTTTGTGGGGGACTTCACTCGCTCAGATTGACACGTGACTTTCAGTGGAATCGATGAGACATATAAACTGGCCAGTTTGCATGGGCTGGAGAGATGGTTCAGTGGTTGGGAGCGCTGGCTGCTCTTGTAGAGGCCTGAGTTTGATTCCTAGCACTTGTGTCTCCAGCTGCAGGGGATCTGACTTCTAGCTTCCATAGGCACCTGAACTCATGTGTTCACGTGCAACATAAACACATAACTCCAACTAAAGATTTATCTTGAAGAGGAAAAGGAGAAGGAGACAGAGGGCAGAGAGAGCTCTCCCTTCTGAGGAGAGTGGACTACTTTAGGCTCTCAGCCATTTCCCTCAGCTCCTGCCCTATTTACCCATCGTGTGCTCACTGTTCACTTTGGGTGTTAGGTCTGACCACCAATCTTGCTTAGCACCGTCCACTGGGATTTCCCCCCCGAATAGCTTACTTAGAAATGAGTAGCATATTGCATCATGGGGCAAGAGTGGTACATTGGCTTAGAATTCAGAAAGCCACCTCTATCTGCAGATGGAGTTATATATCAGTTATGGAAATTCTGTATCAGTGCCTGTCTTAGTCAGGGTTTCTATTTCTGCACAAACATCATGACCAAAAAGCAAGTTGGGAGGAAAGGGTTTATTCAGCTTACTTCCACATTGCTGTTGATCACTAGAGGAAGTCAGGACTGGAACTCAAGCAGGTCAGGAAGCAGGAGCTGATGCAGAGACCATGGAGAGATGTTCCTTACTGGTTTGCTTCCCCTGGCTTGCTCAGCTTGCTCTCTTATAGAACCCAAGACTTCCAGCCCAGGGATGGCACCACCCACAAGGGGCCGTACCCCCTTGATCACTAATTGAGAAAATGCCCCACAGCTGGGTCTCATGGAGGCACTTCCCTAACTGAAGCTCCCTTCTCTGTGATAACTCCAGCCTGTGTCAAGTTGACACACAAAACCAGCCAGTACAGTGCCCTTGGATAATTTGAAGACAAACTAAATAATAGTGATATTTAGATATTTTTAATGACCTGAAGAGCATGCACGCATGCACACACACATGTGCACAAACACACACACACACATACTCTCTCTCACATATATACATACATATAATCATACAAATACACACATATTTGGTAGCTGCAAACCAGAGTCCCATAAGGGATTTAAAATTTTTCCAGTCTATGAAATATGAATGATACATTTCTCTAATACTGATAATCAACAATAGTTTACTAAGTATGCATTATTATGAATATAATAATTTAGTAACTATACATAATAATACATAATTATATAATGAAGAATAGTCTATATGTTATACAATACATTATATATTAAATAAAAGTGGTGCTGAGCATCAATTCTGGGTCTGAATCCTAGTTCCACCATGAGATGAGATACTGCTTTCTCTGAGTCAGTTTCCCTTGGCTAAAGCGAGGGCAGAGCCGGAGCAGACACTTGCCTGCTGCTGTCCTGAAGGTTAGATAATGAGCAGACAGCACCTGGAGCCTCGAACCTGAGGGATGATTGCAGGCAGAGAAATGATCCAGAGCTCAGCCACCTCAGATAAGGATGCACGTGCCGCAGGCCGGCCGATCTGGGCATGCACGGTTCCTTGCCTGGAGGGGTTAATAAGGATTCCACCACCGAGCCCAGGGGAATGTTGTAGGCAAAATTGGAACCAGAGGGAGGGTGTCTGGCCAACAGTGAGAAAGTTGTACTTATAGTTTTATGTGTATGTATGTATTCCTGAGTGCAAGCATGTAGCCCACGCAGTCTTCTCGCCAGCAAGAAGACACGCGAACACTAGGTTCCTTCTGCAGCAACGTTTATTGTCCTCATCCATAGGGAAAAAAAAAGGGTTGAGCCAATAATCCACACTGCTTATATACACCACAGTGCGGCATGTCTGCCCATGATTGGCTGTTCGCT
>NW_022196904.1:184405799-184406005 GCF_008632895.1 Mastomys coucha | reverse complement strand
CAAATTTAAAAAATTAAGAGTAAAGAGTACTATAGAGATAGTTACTCTTGGCACCGAGGGCAAAGCCTTCTCAATACCCCCTTTTTGTTTTATTAAATATGATTTGAGCGTACGATGGGCTCGCTCTATGATGCCTTATCCTTGAGGCAAGACCTTCCATTGATATCTTTTATCAGGCTCAAGATGATTAACAGCGGGCAGGGTGA
>NW_022196904.1:184390830-184405369 GCF_008632895.1 Mastomys coucha | reverse complement strand
TCATGTAAGCTGGGGAGGACTATTAACTGAGCAATCCTATCTCCCGGGGAGATGGAGAAGACACCCTGCGGGCCAAAACAGAGAACCTGTAGTTTCCCAGTGTAATCTGCAAGTCTTTCAAGTTGCACAATGGCAAAATTGGCACCAGGCCCACACCTGTTGACTGACTCAGCAAGCTCCCTGATAGGGGTGCACTCCACTGGAGCACAGACATGGCCACCACCAGCATCCTCAAACACTGGAAAGGCACGCAAGAGTTTACTCCTGTCTCCTCCAGACAAAAAGGAATCTGAGCAGCATCCATCAGTGTACAGCAGGGGTGCACCTGGAAGAGCAGGCGGGACAGCATAAAGCGTTCTGCGGCTCTGATCTCCCTTTCGCTTTCGATTCTGGAGAGGCAGCGAATGCTCATTTGAATGATACCTCTCTTCCTTATAGCAAGCCGCTTCTCTCTCCAAGTCTTCCTCCTCGGAGGAGCTCAATTCCTCAGAGCTATCAGGCTCGAAGAGCTTCCGTCTCGAAGCTCCATCTCTTTCTCTACTTTTCACTCCCAGGGTGTCCTTTCCCTTATCTCTCGCTTCCGCAGGTCGAGCGGAAGGGCCTGTACTCTTGGGTATATCCTTTTTTCTCTTTCTCTCCCTTTTCTCCTGGCTAGCCTCCATTCTCTCATCTTTTCTCTCCCTTTTATTCTGGCTAGCTTCTACTCTCCCCTCTGTTTCTGACATGCTATCTTGTATCAAATGCCAAATGGACATCGTAACAAGTGCCATTAGCACAATTACCACGGCTTTGGCCGCGCTCTCTAACCCTGAGAAAGGGTCGGAGGAATTAAAATCAAGCAGCATGCCTCTCAGAGCCTACCCTGTCCTGCAGTTCTGAAACCTACCAGTTGTTGTAAGGTTCTCCCGGCATCCTGGGTTTCAGCACCAGCTGTAGCCCGCGCAGTCCTCTCGCCAGCAAGAAGACACGCGGACACCAGGTTCCTTCTGCAGCAACATTTATTGTCTCCTCTGTAGGGAAAAAAGGGGGTCGAGCCAATAATCCGCACTGCTTATATACACCACAGTGTGGCGTGTCTGCCCACAGTGCGGCGTGTCTGCCCATGATTGGCTGTTCGCTCATTACCCTATGTAATGCCCCAGAATGGGCCGTGACTTTTCACTCTATGCACATGCGCAAACAGTTGTTTACTAGGAGTTGACAGCGGAAGTAGGCGCCATTTTGCCATGGCGAATGTCTCTCCAGCTTCACCGCTCCCCACACAAGCATGCTACAGTGTCCCGGGTGGAGGGGGTTGCCAACATAGGCCAACCCTGGCACTGGGGTTGCAGCTGGTTATGAACCATCTGATGAAGATGCTGGAAACCAAACTCCTATCTTAGAACAGCAGCAAGTTCATTTTTTTTTCCCAAGACAGGTCTCACTCTATCGCCCTAGCTATCTGTCACTCCGTAGACAGACCAGACTGCCCTTGAATTTAAAGAGATCCTCTTCGCCTTCCAAGTGCCGCAGGGCTCAGCTCCAGCAAGTGCTGCTAATGGCGAGTAACTCTCTCGAGCCTCTTCTTCTTTTAACTTTTTTTCTTTTTTCGAGATAGTGTCTCTGTCCTAGTTAGGATTTCTATCACTGTGATGAAACACCGTGATAAACCAAAAAGCAAGTTGGAAAGGAAAGGGTTTATTTGGCTTTTACTCCCATATCACCATTCATCATTGAAAGAAGTCAGGACAGGAGCTCAAACGGGGCAGAAAACCTGGACACAGCAGCTGATGCAGAAGTCATGGAGGGGTGCTGCTTACAGGCTTGCTCCCATGGCTTGCTCAGCCTGCTTTCTTATAGAAACCAGGATTACCCGGCTGGGGATGGCAGCACCCACGGTGGGCTGGGTCCTCTCACTTCAATCACAAATTAAGAAAATGCCGATTATGGTTTCCTCCTTCTAGATAACTCTAGCTTGTGTCAAATTGACATAAAACCAGCCAGCACAATCTTGCATAAACTAGGATGGCCTCAAACTCTTTTCTTTGTAGCCAACTATGGTCTTGGACTTCGAATCCTCCTGCCCCTGTCTCCCAAACATTGTGATTATAGGCATGTGTCACCACCATGCTTGGTTCATGTCCTGCTGGAGGGTCAGACGAAGAAACCGGGATTGCTAAGCACACAGGCCTATTTTCTTCATGAAGGAAATGAACAATGTCTGGGTACCTGGAACGCCAAGTGAAAATGGTCAAACACCCGTGATTCTGTGCGATTTTATTAGGAACCAGCCTCCACCTGAATTTCTCCCAAATCCAGAGAATTGTTTAAGCCTGATCTTGGGCTCTGTCTCTCACCAAAACAGAATTCATCCCAATAAAGAGGCCCCACGTATGCACGTTCATCTTCCAGCAAAATTATGCTTATCACAGATCCTTTCTCTGGAAAGGATCCAGGCTCTGAGCTCTGTTTATCAGCCAATAGAATTCATTCTTATTGCAAAGGTCACAGGTGCTTTGCTCCTTTGCTAGGGAGTCTCTATGTGGCTACCCCCAAACCTTGGTTGTGATAATTATCAAGTGGAAAAGGTATGGTGTGTCGATGTGTAAGAAGAAACAGCTACGGCTTCGGACTCTCTAGAAGTTTTGATCCAGTCTGACTGACCAAGTCCAGCTGTAGCAAGTTTTCATTCTCACCTCTTCGTGGTTTGTTCTCTGCTGGTGGTGATCCCTGGAGGGACCCCACAACAAAACCAGGGCCTCATGTCTGCTGACGAGTACTCTACCCGCCCAGCTACATCCAAGGCCTGGAAGCTTTCTTGGAGCTAGAGACTATGTGCTCCAATATAAAAGCAAGCACAGATTCTTTGTGGTAAGAACTGCCCGGCAAGTGAAAGAAAAGGAGGCAGAGGAGAGCTTTTGGAGCTAAAGCAATGGCTCAGCAGTCAAGAGCATTTGCTGCTCGTGCAAGGATCCAGGTTCAATTCCCAGCACCCATGATGGCAGGACTCAAACAGGGAATCTGACACCCTCTTCTGATCTACACAGCCACACACACATGCATATAGGCCAAACACCTGCGAAGTAAAACTAAATCCTCTTCTGTTCCTCCTCCTTTTTTAAATAAGCCTTAGGACAGACTTAGCTGACTCCAGGGTGGAAGTACCATTCAGGCTGTAAAACTCAGCGTGTGGACAGTACCGCCTGCCGAACACAAACAAAGGCCCAATCCATCAAAGTCCATAGTTACAGGAAAGTCTCTAAAATCGCTAACCTTGCTTTGTGGTTTCTGTAGTTCTGCTTCCGCTAACGGCTCTTGTTAACTGAAGTGTGTCCAATCAGGGTTAGTAAGTACACAGACATTTGGCTGGCCTGCCCTCAGGGACCTAGCAATTGCTTAAGACATGACCTGTGTGTACTGCATAGAAAAGGACCTGCGTGCCACTCAGCAGCTGTCTGTCCTCCCTGACCCTTCCTGCTGTCCCCATGGACCTGAACTCCTCTCTTTGCCCTCATGGCTCTGCTCCTATCTGTCTGTTTGTCTACATGTCCACTTGCCTGCCTCTATCCCTTTCCAACTCCTTACTTCTCTCCTTTCCCTATCCCAATTACCCCAATTTTACACCCGCTCTGTTGCATGGCATAATTTCTCAGCGGCACGTCTTGGCATGGGCCCACTAAGGATACGCCCTGCCAGGCATACTATATTTCAAAACAATAGTGACACGGTTTTATGCTTAAAAGCTCACTTTGAGGAAGGGTCCGTGCTACACCGGGACCCCAAACCCTCAGAGGAGTTACCCACAGCCTACCAAAGGCTTTCTGTTGGCTTAAACCCATGTTCAAGAAGTCTTTTCTGGTGAATGCCCCACAACAAAAGTTGTATGAAAGATTCTTTTGAATCCTCTGTCTGTAATTTCTGAACACTATAAAGAGCTCAGCTGTGTTCTCTTAAACTCTACTTCTTTCTCATAAACAGTAGAAGCCCAAGACTTGTAGTAGGTATCTGAAGGGAGGGAAGCGACTGGGCCATGTAGACATTGTTTTCCCTACGATAACATCACCATCATTTAGCATGCACAAGAGAGTTTCAATAAAACTAGCAACACATGAGTTGCACTGTAATTGTGCGATCTTCTCTCTCCCTCTGTGATATGCACACAGCATGCAATATGGATCATGCTGGACAAATGAGTGCTTCCCTCCCTCGGCAGGAGAAGACAGAGCAGGAGAGTTTCAGACTCTACCTTAGTCTTCAGAATGGCAATGTAAAACTTACTCTATGCTCATGGTGCTGTGCCCGCGATTCTCCTTGAAGCTCCCCCTCCATTGTCTTCAAAGCACTCTTATTCACAAGCCAATACATCCCTCTCTTCCTTCTCTTTGATTCTGTCTCAAGTAAATCCAAAGAAGCCCAGCTTGGTGGCACCCATCTGTAATGACTACATTCTGGGGGTAGAAGCAGGAGGATATCTGTGAGTTCCAGGCCAGACTGGTTGACATAGGAAGTTCAAGTAGGTATCTTGCAGTGTAGAGCTTCTTTTGGTCTCTTCACGAATGAATGAATGAAAGAAAGAAAGAAAGAAAGAAAGAAAGAAAGAAAGAAAGAAAGAAAGAAAGCAAAAGCTGCCGCCAGGTCCCAGAGACCCAAGCAGATGCCATAAGGATATATACGTGAGCAAAGCTAGCTATGAATAGAGATGTTGAATGATAAAGATGGCACTGTTTGTGAGGTGAATGGAGCCATCACAGGCACCTTCTAGACAAACAGGCCAAAACAAAATGTTCTAAAGTGAAAAGCTACGTCTCATACAAAGAGTGATGTCTTCATCTACTCGCCTGCACACTCAAAGAGATTTCTTTTGTTTAAAGACTGAGATATCAGTAACAGAACTTAGGGACAAGAACTGTTGGTTAGGCGAGACAGACTTTCCACATAGTCGATGAGAGAGTTATTGGATATCCTGAATTTTGTACAGGGAGTATTACATATTAATATTATAAAATAAATACATTGAACAATAAATCTCTGACAGACAATACATGATACCTTTAGAAAGATGTAACTATGCCAAATGTGGTAGCATACAACTTTAATATCGGCTTTTGGGAAGTAGAGGCGGGCTGACAGTTAGAGGCCAGCCTGGTCTACAGAGTGAGTTCCAGGGCAGCCAGAGTTAGAGAGGAGAGAGAGAGGAGAGAAAGAGAGAGAGAGAGAGAGAGAGAGAGAGAGAGAGAGAGAGAGAGAGAGAGAGAGAGAGAGAGAGAGAGAGAGAGAGAGAGAGAGAGCATTTCTCCAGCAGTAGATCACAGATCACAAACGGGGGAGCCTGGCCCGGCCTGCCTGGGACTGGCAGAAAGAGGAAGATCCGGGGCTGAGCAGTTCTCACTGATGGATGCTCCCCAGCTTGGCTGTAGTTCAGAATTATCTGGGTAGTTCATTAGGCTAGCATCTTCCAAGGACCGTGCCAATATCTGAGTTTTGAACAAACGTCCTGGGGGTTGTAGTAAACCAGGGACAAACGTCCTGGGGGTTGTAGTGAACCAGGGACAAGCGTCCTGGGGGTTCTAGAGAATCAGGGACAAACGTCCTGGGGGTTCTAGTGAACTAGGAACTACTCTTTTAAGAAACGTGAAGAGCTTGCCCAGGGTATCCTTCCAGAGTGAGGTTGATGACTAAGTTTTAAGAATCATGTGAGCTTTTCCTGAAAAAGAAGAAGAAAAAGGGCCTCAGATCAGTGACAGTCAAGTCAAACAGAACAGGCCCCTCCCCGGACACACCAGGGGTCAAACAGGATGTGTCTCAGATGGAGTCTGCTAATGCAAACAAGATCTGGGGAGAAAGAGCAATTTTTCCTTTTCATTTTGAACCTCAGTCAGCCGAGTTCCGGAAACAGTCTTGATTAGAGCATAATTGATTTGGGCCCAGAAAGCAGAGCAGCCGGGCCCACACCCCGCCTTACTGCTCTGAGCAAGCTGTGTGGCATCATCCGACTCTTCAGGCCTTAAAAACAGAGCGACATTACATTATACGTGCTAACGGAGTGCAACCTAAGGGAGGTTGTGTAGTGACGATCGGATCCTGCCAACTGCACAGCAGAAGGATGGCCGGACATTTCTACCCAGCCCCCAACGTGAACAAACGCCGGCCAGGCTTCTTGTTGTTGTTATATAAACACTGCCTTTGGTCACACAGGATCTGGGGTCTTTTGCAGGTCAGAAAATGATGATTATGTATTACTCTCAAAGCTGAATCACTTATTCTAGCTTAAACAAGGATTTCTAAACACTTTGCACACACCATAGAGTGACTTTAATTCTAATTTATCGGGGATTGAGAAGACAAACCAAATAAACAAGAAAACCCCAGTCTTCCCAGAAAGCAGAGAGGAAATGAGTGAAGTCAGTGAGGCCTGGCAGCAGAGAGGCTTCTGGGACAGCATGCTGGACGCTTCACTACTGTTGCATCGGCTGAGTTGATGCAGCGCTGACTCGCAGCAAGGAGGTCATCAGCCAACCATGACCAACTGCTTTGCTGGAGCAGCTTTTAGAGTCATACCATCAGCTCTTCTCCTGAACCTAATGTTTGCTGAGCTCAGTTCTCACAATCCAGTTATCCAGAGCAGTGAGAGAACCATACCAGTTGTATTACCCACATCTATCACTGTGAGTTTACAGGAACACATTAATATCTTGTCATGAAATACTCAACTGTGGAAGAAGTTATTGCTTGGCTCCAACTGGTTTTGTTTTGAATGTTTTCTGTCTCAGTGTTCTTTGCAGACCTGGAACTAGTATCTCGCATGTCTTAAAAAGTAATTATGGGGTTGGTGAGATGGCTCAGTGGGTAGCAATGGTGTTGCTGGAGAAGGCTGGTGTTTAATTCTTGTGTGCTAGATTTGTGGCAACCTGACCCAAGCTAGAGCCATTTTGGAAGAATCTCAGTTGAGAAAATGTCCTGTGAACAAGCTCTGAGACAGGAGAGAGAGGCTCTCACAATGTAGTCTTGCCTAGATTAGAACTCACTATGTAGACCTAGCTGCATGGAACTCACAGGCTCCACATGCCCATGCCTCCCAATAGCTGGGATTAAAGGCATGTGCCACCATGCCTGGTTCATGATTCAATTTCTTGATTGCCATTGATGTGGACACGAGTCTGCCCCACAGTGGGTCGTGACACCTCTATATAGGTGGTTCTGGATGGTAAAAGAAACCAGGTTGAGCAAGCCATGAAGGACATACCAATAAGCAGCACTCTGTCAGGGCTTGATCCTCAGATCCCGCCTCCAGGTTCCTGCCCTGCGGGACTTCTAGCTCTGGCTTTCCTGGAAGATGGACTGTGATGTGGAGGCATGCGAGAAACTCTTTCTTCTCTGAGTTCTTAAGGTCATGGTGTTTTATCACAGCAATAGAAAACCCAAACCAGAAATTGGTACCAGAAGGTGGAGTATTGCTGTGACAGACCTAAGTATGTTTGGGGAGGACTGTAGCATGTTTAGGGAGGACTATGGCATGTTTGGGGAGGATGATCGAAGAACTTTGGACTTCGAAAGCTATTAAGTTTTCAGAGCTTAATGGAGTAAGAAAGTATTGCCAGGCGGTGGTGGCACACACCTTTAATCCCAGCACTTGGGAGGCAGAGGCAGGCGGATTTCTGAGTTTGAGGCCAGCCTGGTCTACAGAGTGAGTTCCAGGACAGCCAGGGCTACACAGAGAAACCCTGTCTCGAAAAAAAAAAACCAAAAAAACAAAAACCAAAAAACAACAACAACAAAAGGAAAGAATTTAACTTGTTTTATTTTATTTATTTATTTTTACAAGAACCTACAGATGAGTCCTGGGGTATTTTAGAGAGACTTTGGATTTTGTTTCTGTTTTAGATTTTTTGAGACACTGTCTACAATATAGTCTTTGCTGGCCTGAAGTTTGCTGTGTAGACCTGGCTATCCTCAAACTGTTAGAGATCTACCTCCCTCTGCCTCCTCACCAGCATAGCTCGCAGTACTTTGGGATTTTAGCCACATATTTCTAACATATTGGTGAAGCATAGTTCACCGGGAATGGGCACCGTGCAGAACTACTAATCATCTGAACACCACGCTTGCTAGTGTGACTATTAGTTTTATCTATGTAGATTCCATTCTAGGAGCCGAGATGTGGATCAGAGCAATTAGGCATATCTGCTGCTCTCCTAGAGGACTTCAGCCTGGATCCTAGCACACACATCAGGTGGCTCAGAAGTGCCTATAGCTCTACTTCCAGAGGATCTGACACATAGCCCCCCACACACATACACTTGATTAAAAATAGAATAAATCTTAAAAAAAAAATAGAGTAGAGAGAATAATGCTCTTTAAGCTAGATATTTATGCACGTATGGGCCAACCCTAGCTCCCAGTTCATCACCACTCTTTCCCTCTGTAAGCATCCAATCCATAGCTCTAACATAAAAAGCATAAACACCGACTACTATCATACATACAATTAAAATGACTTTTTCAGTGTAAACCTGCTTGCAGCCATTTGTGACTTTTCATCTTACAGAAAGTTCTGATGGCAAAACGTCACGTTCTCTGTACTGTTACAAGAGCTGTGTGCCCCTCTTCCCTCCTGAGCTCCCTTCAAAGGGGGCGGGGGGAGGCTCAGAATCAGATTCACACAAGTTCTTTCAAGTACTTGGGGCTGAACTCATGTGTCAAAACCTCCCTGGCTTTGGAGTTGGGGTTGGCTTCTCCATCACTGTTGACTTTGGTCTGGATGTTTACCCATTCATTTTTCAGACCTCCAGTCGATTGTTTATCTTGGCCATCCTTCTCCAGCCTGGGACTTCCCACACCCTGCCATCTGGCACCTTCTCTGGTTTCATTCCCACAGTCCTAGCTCGGAACAGAAACCTCAGCGGAAACTCAGATGTAGCAAAAAGCCCCCAAGGACTGTCCCCCTGGTCCAGTGCCCTGTCCTTCAGGGGGAGAGAAGGAAGTGGGAGGAACTTTTGGAGAGGATCCTCAAGGTTTTAATACCAAAATTTTATTCGATGATTAGACTGGTTCTCGGTATCTCAGTGCCCTGGTAAATGTATCTCATGGTGAGTTTGAAAATAGTACGCCATCGCAGACAGCATATGCTAAAATATACCAAGTATCTTCTTTTTGTTCTTTCTTTTTGTATTTCAATTCAATCGCTGAAATTTCAGCTTGTACCTTTAGACCTGAAATTGCTTTAGTCAAGATAACAACAACAACAACAACATAAGCAAAAACCAACCAATCAGCCCAGCACCCCAAAACCAAGCTATGAGAACTGAACGTTTTATTTGAATTCTGTTGATGAAGATTTTGAGTTAATCCCATGTAGACGGAAGCAGCAAATCACACCCTGCTCACCGTATCTGGAGAATGCACTCTGCTTTCTTCTGTGCTAGCAGTCTCCTGTGTGCTTGAATGTCAAATGTCCCCCACAGGCTCATGTTGGAACCGCTGGTCCCCAGCTGGTGACACTCTTTTGGAAGCTTGTGTAGCCTTTAGGAAGCAGAACTCCTCTGGAGAAAGCAGGTCACCATGGAAGGCAGGAAGGTTTTATGGCCTGGCTCTGGTTCCTGTCTACTCTCTGCTTGCTGACTCTGGAGATGGTATCACCAACTGCCTCGAATCTGCTGCCACGATTTCCCTGCTACGAAGGACTGTACCCTGCAAAGAGTAAGACAAAATTAACGTTTCCCTCCTGGCATTGCCTCTTATCTGGTCATAGCAACCAGAAAAACTACTAAGACATTCCCTGACTGCTGAGCTCATCAACCTTTGCCGGCTAGACTACTCAAGCCAAAGAGGCTGTCTCAGTTCCCACAAGAGCATCATCCTCTGCACTGCCACCACCACGATTGCTACCATTGCCTGAGGACTTAATGAGTGCTGAACACTATGACAGGCCCAGAATACAACCTCACATTTAATCTTTAACCATAATTCCAGGAGGAAAGAGCTATTATCATCATCATTTTACAAATTAGGAGAGATCATATAAAACCCAAGGTCTGGGCTGGAGAGATGGCTCAGTGGTGGCTAAAAGAATATGCCATCTTCCAGAGGGTCTGGGTTCAATTGCTAATACCCATATCAGATGTCTCCCAATTGTCTGTAACTCCAGTTCCATGGGAATCCAATGTCTCTGCTTACACTCATGGGTACACAGCTACAAACAGACACCAAAGCCCAAACCAACCAACCGAACAACCCTCCCCTGCCCCCAATCAAAAAGCCAACCAAACAAAAATCCCAGGTCAGAGGGATAGTCAGTGACTTTGCTGGGCCATATGTTTCAAAGTGTCTCACTCTGACCTTAAACTGTATTACCTGCCACCCACAACAGGTGGCTCAAAAACACCTGTAATTATAGTTCCAGGGACCCAGCATCCTCCTCTGGCTTCCATGGCCACCTGCAAACATGTAACATATACTACACCCTCTTCTGGCCTCCCTGGGCACCTGCATACTTCTAATATATACTTACACAGAGAAACACACATACACACAAAAAATAAAATAAATCTTAAAAACCAGTCTTGTCCTGTCTTGCTTTGCCAACAGCATGTTCACGTTCATGATACCTTTGCTTGATTGAACTTTGGCCTAATTGGTGTGAAGTGTTTATTATGGTCGCTGCTTTGGGAATCTCAGCCATTATTGCCATTGCCATGGTCAGTTTTCATTTATGGTATCGTCCGGAACAGACTTCACCTGTATGCTGGGTATATCAGGTGCAGAGGCCTGGGTGGGGCCTTCCTGCCGCAGATTTATCAAATTAACATGAGATGCAACTCTTGCGACACAGGCCTCAGTTTTTTTTTTTGTTGACAGGTCACCCGGTGCTCTATCCACAGCCTTAGACTAGAGACTTAGCAACCGGGAGAGATGAGCTTAGCGCCATGGTCCAACTGCAGCTAAGTCCCCTGTGAAGGCTTAGGGTGGCCATTATCAGCACAGCAGCAGTTCTGAGCAGGGAGGGCCCAGGAAACTGGGCAACCGGAGTCTCAAAGAGGCTAGGAGACAGCTCTTACGCAGATGTACAAGGATGGTGGTCCTTTCAAAGTTGTCTCCACAACTGCAAGACTGATGGGGAGCAGCGACAGAAGTCAATGACGTCATTATCCTTAGAATGGAAGCAATGTCACAAGACAGAGGGAGGCATGAAGCCTCTTCAAGTCTGCGCGGAAGGGTAGGAAACCTGTGTTATCTCTTCATAGCATCGACCCACATTGGCTTAGGCAGCCTAATTCCTGAAAGGGTTCTATACTCTGTCTCCAGGCAGAAGAAAAAGAGCAACTCTAACTTCCAGAGAAGTGGATAAGCTATGTTGATAAGGTGTGCGGAGAAATAAGAAATGTTCGAGTTTTTGTTGTAGGAAAGAAAACAAGGCCCAGCCTCAAGAGAGGCTGCCCGGGCGCGAGGGGCTGCCTCAGGACGAGGGACGAGGGTGCGGCTTTCCCACTGCCACCACCATGACACCAGCACCGGCGCGGAGCAGAGCATCGTTCCTTGCCTCTGCGTTTTAAGCACTGAGCATACCTGCCGTATCTTTCTTTATTTACAATATCTCCTTTCCCAGGTTCCCCACCAAAAAAGAAAAAAAAGAAAAAAAGAAAAGAAAAGAAAAAAAAAAAAGAACTAAAACAAACCCCTGTTCCCTTTCCCCTCCCCCTGCTCACCACTCCACCCCCTCCTGCTTCCTGGCCCTGGCATTCCCCTACACTGGGGCATAGGACCTTCACAGGACCAAGGGCCTCTCCTCCCACTGATGAGCAACTAGGCCATCCTCTGCTATACGCACGCTGCCGGAGCCATGAGTCCCACCATGTGTACTCCTTGGTTGGTGTTTTAGTCCCTGGGAGCTCTGAGTGTACTAGTTAGTTCATATTGTTGTTTGTCCTAAGGGGCTGCAAATCCTTCAGCTCCTTGGGTCCTTTCTCTAACTCCTTCATTGGGGACCCTGTACTCAGTCCAATGGATGGTTGTGAGCCTCTACTTCTGTATTAGTTGGGAACTGTCAGAGCCTCTCAGGAGACAGCTATATCAGGTTCCTGTCAGCAAGCACTTGCTGGCATCCACAATAGTGTCTAGATTTGATGATTGAATATGGGAAGGATTCCCAGATGGAGCAGTCTCTGAATTGTCCTTCCTTTAGTCTCTGCTCCATAGCTAGTCTCTACAACTCGTTCCATGGGTATTTTGTTCCCCCTTTTAAGAAGGAATGAAGCATCCACACTTTGGTCTTCCTTCTTCTTGAGTTTCTTATGGTTTGTGGTTTGTAGTTTGTGTATTCCGATCTTCTGGGCTAATAACTACTTATCAGAGAGTGCATACCATGTGTGTTCTTTTGTGATTGGGTTACCTCACTCAGGATGATATTCTCCAGATCCACCCATTTCCCCAAGAATTTCATAAATTCATTGCTTTTAATAGCTGAGTAGTACTCCATTGTGCAGATGTACCACATTTTCTGTATCCATTCCTCTGTTGAGGGACATCTGGGTTGTTTCCAGTTTCTGGCTATTATAAATAAGACTGCTATGAACATAGTAGAGCATGTGTTCTTATTACATGTTGGAGCATCTTCTGGGTATATGCCCAGGAGTGTTATAGCTGGGTCCTCTGGTAGTACTATGTCAATGTCCAATGTCCCGAGGAAGCGCCAAACTGATTTCCAGAGTGATTGTACCAGCTTACAGTCCCACCAGCAACCTCGCCAGCATCTGCTGTCACCTGAGTTTTCTTAATTCTCACCGTGTTCGTGGTTTGCACAGCGATTCTAATCATCCAAGAGAAAACAGCGTCTCCCCTGTTCACTTAAAACAGGTTACCCAGCTGCCAGCTGGAGGCTGGGATTCAGATCCAGGTCTTGGGATTTCAAGTCTCAATACTCCATCTTTCTTCCACCATCCTGACTTGAGTTACTTTTCTGCCAGCCATGTTTTGCTTGGTTAGTTTTGTTTAGATTTTGAGACAGAGTTTCCATGGAGCTCCGACTACCCAGGGACTTCATATGTGGACCAGGCAGGCCTCTCAAGCTTGCAGTGACTCTTTTGCCTCTGCCTTCTGCCAGTGCTGGGATTAAAGATACACGCTAACACACCTGGCTCTGCTAGATGACAAATTTAAAGGAAATGTTCCTGTCATCCTCTGTTCAAGAGCTAGTGATGATCACGGGCTCTCTGATAGAGGATGTCTTTTGGCTCCCTGGCCCTCCTTCCAGTCGGGGGTGGGGGTTGGCATTTATATTTCCCGCACCACTCGAAGGTCCTTGGGGAGGCATACCCCTCCCTCATGCTCTAAGTATCGGTCCTTCCAGAGCAAGGTCTCTAAGATGCTCCATTCAGTCTGAGTCAATGGCCTTTGAGGATCCATCTCTCCCTAGCAACTGGTGTCTCTATCAAAGAAAGGAGGGGGAAGAAAAACACGTATAATTAAAAGAACTTTCCAGGTGCAGAGAACAAAATCCAGATGAAGTACACTGGGGGCCCTGGCACTTGCAGAAGCTAGGAGGAGTGGGTAGAGGGGTCCGCCAAGAGCTAAGGAGTAAAGTCAAGGGGCTGCAAAAAGAACCCATTGAATCTAGTGGGCTATGTTTTCCCAGCAGCCTTGGGATGGAGCTGGGATTGCCTCCTGCAGGGATTTGTGACCTCATTCTTCCTCCCTCACCCCTCCCAGCACCAACTACAGGGCTTCCCCCTCATGGCTGACATATGGTTTGCTGCAGGAAGTGCGAAATCCCAGGAATGAGTAGGGGTTCAGGTTTCAGGCTCTGGGGAAACTCAGGTGAGCTGCAAGGACTGGCCTTTGTTACCCATAAAAACAGAGTTGAAAACCCAGAGTGCAGTGACCGCTTGGTCTGGAATGAAGTGATTAGTTCTCCAGAAACTCCCATCAGTTTCCCGGGCAACAAAATCAATGTGCTGTTGATAGAAAAAACAGGAAGAAGAAATTGGCTAAAATTACACATTTTCTGACTTTTTTTAAAAATAAGAGTTCCTTACCAACACCGATGATAGAAAACAAAACAGTTCTAAGCAGCACCCACATTAAAACTGACCGTCCTTCTCCAGCCTCTGACTCACCTTGGCTTTACATTCACTGCTGTGTAAATATCGTTACTCTTGAGCAGATAAGAAAGAGAAGGGTGAGTCAATCCTGGGGGGTGGATGGGACACACACCTGTGCTAGTGCTCAGACGGCTGAAGCAAAGGGGTGGAGAGTCGAAGGCACTCTGGACCACCGAGGTGAGTTCAAGGCCAGCCTGACCTATGCAGCAAGACTGGTCAATAATAAACAAACAAAATAACTGAATGAGTAAATCCCACCCCTAGTTGTAAAGAGTTTAGGAAAATGTGTGGCAGTTTCCGGCTAATAGCCTTACCCTGAGTGGGTTAATCATAGGAGTAAATGGGGCAGAATTTCTATAAGTAGTGGATTGGGAACTAGCATGAAATCTTTGTTTATGAAAAGCAGTTAGGGTTAACAAATAAAAAGCAGCCGGGCGGTGGTGGCGCACGCCTTTAATCCCAGCACT